>NC_046651.1:15026586-15343784 GCF_900324485.2 Mastacembelus armatus | reverse complement strand
GAGCTGACTGCACAACAACTTTTTTATCTGCAGAGATAAAGAGGTAACATAAGAATGAGTCCTTATATACAACTCAGACTCTCTTAGAATTATACCTGAATACTGTGCATCAAGATTTTTGTGCTAGAAATATTCCAGCCACAAGTTGTTTGCATTTTTTTTTTTTTTTATTGGCTAACTGAAAATTCAAACTACATTTTTCTTGTTTAAAGAAAATAGTGAGTGAGTTTTGAATCCTTTTGACAGATAAGTGAGTCCCTCAAGAGAAAATGCTACAAAACTCATCCCAGCTACTTCAGGCTTTGTTCACCAAACCTTTTGGAGCTTTATGCTTTTAATTTATAATTTACCTTATATACAAACAGCATTATGACCATATTTTAAAACCACTAAATACAGTATTTACAGCCCAACTGTGATAGTTATGGCCTGCTACGCTGGAGATGGTGCGTTTGATTTTGATGGACTTGCTCAAGATTTAAAACGTGGAG
Source organism: Mastacembelus armatus (assembly GCF_900324485.2). NCBI lineage: Eukaryota > Metazoa > Chordata > Actinopteri > Synbranchiformes > Mastacembelidae > Mastacembelus > Mastacembelus armatus. The sequence continues at coordinate 15,343,293 of NC_046651.1, read as the reverse complement.
AAATGGATTTCTGTGTGCAGTTTAGAAATTCATTTCTAGATACATGTACACACATCGTCTGACACGTAACTTAAAAAAAAAAAAAAATCACATTTGGCTTTTCAGGGTTTTTTAGGAATTGTTTTGAGGGAATTTGCTTATGAGTGAGTGGCCCTTAATACATATTTTAACATGGAATATTTAAAAATGTACTGATTCTATTGTTTTGCTGTGTTTCTGCCATGTAGCTCTGTGATGATTAATGGTTAAAAATAATTTACAGTGAGGTGGCAGAAATGTAAAAGTGAAGCATGCAGACTTCTTTAAAATGGGTCACAATTTGTCTACTTTTATTTCTGTTTCAGTATCACCAGTGTTTATCTGCTGTTGGAATGGGTACTCGCTGTTTGTGAATGCTGCTCCATTCACATCTGCCAACAGAAGGTGTTCTGCAGTCAGCGTTTATGAGCCCAGATGCATAGAGCAGTGTTTCTAAACACCAAGTGCCATATAAACATTGTCCAGTTATATAGAAACGCAAACAAATTATGGCCCATTTGGTTTGTGACATTCAGACCTTGGTTCCTACCTGCTGTCTGGCCATTCTTTTTCTTCTTCTCCTCGGTCTTCTTCTTCTGTTGTTCCTGTGCAGCTAAGGCTGCCATCTGAGCCTTGTACTCTTTCCTCCTCTTTTCCTTCTCCTCTGCCTTCTCCCGTTTACGAGCTTCCTTTTCTCTGGCCTCTCGTTCCCTCTGCTTGGCCTCCCTCTTCCTCTCCAGCTCTGATTAGAGAATGGAGAAAAACACATTGAGAGATGCACTCAGATCACTGTAACATTCATTCTTATATGAACTGTATTTAATTTATTTTAATATTCAATTTGTCCTAATGTTTTTTTGTAAGCTCAAATAAAGATTTTCTACAACCCACCTTTTTCTCTCAAAAGACGTTTCTCTCGTGCACGATCGACCTCATCCTGAATGGTTCTCATGTGCTGTAGAACCTGCAAAAAAAAACAACCTTTAGTTTTGGATGCTCTAAATACATTTAATTTAAAGAGTATGTACGAATTGGTCAATTGATCTTTGTGACCTTGGTGGCACACTGTTTACACTGCTTCTCATCCAGACAATCTCCTGCTGCCTTGGCCAGGATGGGCTCCAGCGGATTATCCTTCAGATCCAACCACTTCAGACTCTGAGCACAAAACACACACATGCAAAGTCAAATAACTGGTGTCAAACATCAGCACAAAACAACATATGATGGGAGGATATGATGATTACATTTGAAATAAATGTCTAACAACTGCAGTACAGCAAAGCATATCAACAACTATTTACCATTAAAGAAAATTTGACATTTTGAAGAATACACTTCTTGCTGAGAGTCACATCAGAACATTGATACCACTGCTGTGTCCTTATGGCAAATCAGAAGCTACAGCCAGTAGCTGATTGTGATAGCTTAGTTTTAAACACTAAGCTATCACAAGGCACTAAAACACAGCGAGTGTGGCTTCATTCAAAGTGCCACACCAGCTCTCTTTGCCCCCCCGATCAGGTAAAAAAACGTACTGTATGAATTTAATCTGTCACTTCATGCTTACTGTACAGATTAAAGAGTATTTTCATCTAATTCTCAGCAAGAAACAAGCATATGGCCAGTTCTTTTAAGAATACATTAGCCCTTGTTGTCCAAAAACCTGATTTAGTTTTTACTTAAACTGCCCAAAGTTTTACAAACTCAAACTGTTTCAAATATTCAATAAATAAACCTTTTTTATGATTGGACAATGGTTAAAAAAAAAACTGATGACTTTGAACAAAACATAAATTCAGCATCACAACTGATAAACAGGAAACTTCAAAATAATCAAGTTTTTATAAAAAACAACAGTTCTATACTGCACCTAAATGTGAATTTTAATTAATACCTATCAGAACAACTTCAACTATATTTATCTACAGGGGCTGGACACTGAACACAATGATGTTGCAGTTTTAGGTTGCTACAATCAGTATGCACAAATATAACATGAGCGCACACAATGCTTGTCTCTGACTCTTACCCTGAGCTGCGAGAAGCTGACAGGCAGGACAGTCAGTTTGTTGTTGTAAAGGTCCAAATGCTGAAGGTTGACCAGGTTCCCTAGGTCATCTGGCAGACAAGCCAGCTGGTTTTTACTCAAATCCACCTTCACCAGGTGGGTCAGGTTGCAAAACTCTGGCTGAAGGAAAGAAACCAGACAGAAACAAACATCAGTCTTAGCATTCTCAGTTCAACAGAGATACAAGAACTGGTTAAAGGTGGAATAAGTAATTCCTTTTCAGCTCATCAGACAGTTGTGCTGCTTTTGGATGTTCTAATCTAAGAGATGGAAAAATCGAGCAACATTGAGGAACATTTTAAAAGTAAGTTTACTGCTGCAAATGTGTTGGGTTTATTAACATACAACTATGCTATTACAGTAAGTTAATAATTCACTGAACCTGACATCTGTCATCTGTGTAGCTGTACAAAACTACCATAAAATGTCTTCAAATGTTTTTGGCCAAAAATTAGAGGAAAACTAAGAAAATGACAAAATTATAACTACTCACAAATTTAAATTCAAGTAAAATCATGATAGGTAACCAATGCTATTAAAACAAACATCTGAATCAAATCTGAGTCATCTGACTACTGTTAATGCTTTCTATAACAACAAGTCAATCCAAAACCAAAGCAAAGGTTTTGCTTTTATTTGTCCCACTCTTTATGTGCAAACCAACACAGCTTCTTTTGTCTTGCAGCCACTGCTTTGGACGCAGTCAGACTTCTAGACACCTAGAGCTCCTACCAGGCAGGCTGTGTGAAATGACTACTACCGGTCTGAACAAAAGCTTCTTATACGATGACTATATGAGACTAATATTAACACAGTTTAGAAAAGTTAGAATAACAACAGAGGCAACATAATGTTGTGGTTGGGTTTAGTACAGCAGAGACATTATATCCAGTTTCCATTTGATATATCAAACAATGTGTAAAATTTTAGTTCATGGACCTTTAACATTAGTGGGCTAAATGACAGGCAGAACACAGTTTTAACGTAAATACAGGACATTAGTATCACTCTGTAATCCCAGAGTGTTCTGGAGTCACAGAGACGTCAGAAACCAATTCCTCTATGTGAATATTAAAAAAATAATAATTCTTTCATGTATAACACCTATCATCATACACTAAATTTAGATAAACACAAAATAACCATTTAAAAGAAAAAAGTGAGAGCAACCTCAGAGTACGGGCCCCTCTTATAAGATAAACATAACTTCAAGGAAACAAGATGTGAACACAATAATGTTAAATATTTTTTACATGATTTAACACATACCTTTATAAAGTCCTAGATACATTAAAAAAATGTTAAACTATAAATGCTACATACTGCACATTAAAGGCAGCAGTTCCAAACCAAGGGTCTGTAAGAAGACAAAACATAATACAATCGAGATGTACTGACATCCTGACTTTTGCCTGGATCCTGCAGCTAAAGTTTATTTTCACTTCTGATTCATCTGCCAGAAAATGAATTAAAAGCTAGTCTAAATGTTTAAAAAGTAGTGAAATAATGCCCAGTGAAACATTTCATACTGTTGATTCAGGAATGCGCAATATCTTATCGTACGCGATATATCGCGAGAACAAACCCACACGCCGATAAAACGCCATTTGATTACGTATTTTCAAGTGCGACGCGCTCGCGGCCGCGAGCGCATGCGCAAAAGTAGAACTCACGTGTATTACACAGAACAGCAAAAATGGTGCTAAAAGTCCCTAAAGTGTGAAAAACATGAAGTGAACTTGTGCTATTGTTTATCGTCATATTTATCGTTATCGGCTAAATGCTAGAAATTAAAAATTTTAGCCATTATCCCCATGTTGAATGTTTTTTGTCTGGACAACAGTGTAAACCTCAAAGATATTTATTTTACTGGGAGACAAAACAGAAAATCCTTTCATTTGAGAGACTGGAACCAGCCAAGACATAACATTATTTTACCATCTTTGTTTATCCTATAAACTTTGATTTTAAATGAGTTATACCATTATCAAACCTGATATGTTTCTGTCTTACTGAACTTTCCTGTACCTTTATATATTTTAGCTTATTTTTCATTTCATTTTCACATTTTTATTTATCTTATTTATATTAAATGTATTATTTCTAGGCTATTCTTAAATTAGATTGTTTTAAGATGCACTTTTCTATGCTTTTTCTCTTTTGCTCTGATGTTTTTTCTCTTGTGCTGACATTGTGTATGGAAATGTGCAAATAAACACATCCTGAATAATCACAGGACAGGATCAATCCATTATTCAAACTGACTGATTGATCACCTTCTGTGAATGTACTCATCTCTCTCCAGGCATCTAAAGATCTACATCTCAAAGTCTAAACATTTGATGAGAGATCACAAATACTAATTTTACACACATTTGTGTTGTAGTACAATAAGAGTGAGATTGTACTTACAGGAAGGGAGCTGATGTTGTTGCATGACAAGTCCACAGCAGTCGCTTTGGGGAATAAAGCCTGTTGGGATAAATATTAGAATGAGTCACTTGAACATTATCTGTAATTATAGCTGTAGAAAAAGTAGAAGCAGCAACAGTGTAGAAATACTAAAAGTACTTCATTCAAAACTGTACTCCAAGCATTCAAAGTAAAAAGTACTCGTTTTGCACTATTCTAGAGAATCTTGTTTTCTTGCTGAGAGAAAATCTCACACACAAGATATTTTGTGCACACTGGTTATTATCTTATTAAAGAGAGACATAAAATTGCATATTAATCTTTCTGGATCTCTTTTCTTTATTCTGTAGCAGGACAAGTTAAAATATTATCATTCGTATTGTTGACCTTACATAAATCCTAGTAAACCTTTGTACTTCAACCTAGTCAAGTCTAATCAGCCACAACTGGGCTTCTACAACAATATATAATCCATAGTAATGCATAATATTTTAAAAACTCATGTTTTGCATGTAAAAGATCAGTAGTAAATGAAATATGTGTAGCTGCAAAGTAGCATGAATTGGAAATACCTGAGTGAAGTAAAGTTAGATAATTTTGTGTTTAATTAACTTTTTAACCAAGAAACATGATCACACAGAAACAGTCATGTGTTTAAGGTTGTTTAAAACTGATTTAATGTTTTATTTATTAACATTTTCTCACACAAACAAACTCACCAGCTCTTTGACTGGTACCTCGGTGAGGTTACACAGGCTCAGGTCCACTTCGTTTCCATTGATTTTATCCTTCAGGTTCAACACTTTGCTGTTTTTACTCATTCTGGAGCCCCTAAATAAAGACAAAACAGACTTGGTGTCAAAAACAAACACTCACATTTGGGAAATTTCGACCCAAACCAACAGTTTTAACAGCAGATACTTTCGACTAGCTAACGTTAGCGTGTGTAAATTAGCGTTTTTCGAGCTCTGCTCACCTGTTTTGTGCGCTCTGACAAAACTGTCTTCAACTATGACAAACGACGTGGAAAGAATTAGCAGTTCAACTCGTAAATGGGAAGAAAGTTACTGGTAAAACCGCTGAAATGTTGGCAAGTGTGTATTTTCGGCAGCATTGACTGCCTCAATGAAAGTCCACGTCACTCATCGAGCGACAGCGTGAAGACGTTGCAGCGAACAGCGCCACCTGCAGCCCCGGAGGGAACTGCACATGTAAAAATACAGACCTGCTAGATAGTTTGCTCATAAACTCAATCCACTCTGTGATTTAGAAAGACTGTATTCAAGTATGTGCATTTGCACTTAAGTTAATTGCAGACACCAGTTTCTGCAGATCTTTGTGAATCACACAACCAAGCAACCAGGCTCACTTTATCCAGAGACTGGCCAGGTGTTAGGAGTCTTCTCTTTCAGTCTCCCCCAGTCTTCTCTGGTTCATGTTTTGGTTCATTCTCACATGCTCTCATGTAAATGCAAAGAAAAACTGGAGAAAATAGGCTTTGTTTCATAGTTTATTTCTGAATCACAAAGAGTCTGATCCCACAACACTGACAGGTTAATATTAAACTTGTGAGCATGTTAGGAAGCTGCATTAAAGCACATCTGTGTCTAAGTGAAGCCTCTCAGAGCAGCTATAGCTTCACACTTTATCTGCCTTACAAATTCTAAGTCACTCTAACTACTTTAAATTAATATGAGTAGCTATAAATATTTTCAGGGCACATGGAACAGGGTTTACACAGTATCTCCTAAATAATGAAATGGCAATACAAGGCCTAAATACAAAAGAATTAATTAGATTATATTCCATTTCTATCTGGGAGGATTTATGCACATGTTAATGTAGGACCACAAAAAATTGTTTACGCTTATGTTGCAAAATAGCAAGTCTACAATGTGATGGTATATTAGTATACTGACATTTTACAATACAATACCCAGTATGTGTTGTATGTGAACTACTATATGTGAACTACTGTGTGCACTTGCAATACCTGAGCAGCCAAATACAACTTTCCTCATTCGCTTTGCCACAGCAGCAGAACAAGACATGAGAAGCAAATCGATTGTGTATGTCGATACAAGTCTTTGTTATCACAACAGCAAACTGAACTGAGCTGAATATATTTTGTTTAGATATTGTCCTGTGGGATTGTTGCACTGATCACTAGTAATGAGCACATTAATATGGGGTCGTGCAGCTTCTGATGTTTCTAACTTACAGAAACCAGAACTCAGTAAGCATCATTATCTAACACTAGTTAATGTTGTTCACTGTTCCACTTGAAAGTCATATAGAGTAAAAACATACTGGCAGTTGTGACATAGAAGATGAAGAAGACTTTGTTGATTCTTTTAGTCATTCTGATCCAGTAGCCAGGCTTCTCTTTTGCCTTCATGCTGTTAAGGAGCAGAATTAATGTTTTCAGCGTCTCATCTGAAAGCTGCTCAGAGTAGAGAGTCTCCTCTGTCATTTGGATGCTGCCACCCTGAAACAGTTGAATCAACTGTGGTTATTAACATGATTATGTTTAATACACTTGTTACATTTCAAAGTCGCATATTTATATAAAATTTGATCTGAAAGCAAACTAGCTAAGCATATTTATTTCAACCTTTGCCACCAAAAAATAATCAGTAGTACCCTAATGTCAACACTTTTCATTGAGACTGTTTCTTCAGGAGCAAGCTGTGCTTATGGAAATTGGTTCATTATTTTTAATTCTAACCTTTATGTCCACTGGCTGCAGTTCAGATGCTGTTTTACCAGGAGATCCATTACTGTGACATGCAGAGTGAATCAATTTAGCAAAGTCTGAAAAGACACAAAACAGGTTAGTGCACAATCAGAACAACACCATAACCCATGCAACTGTTTCAGAGAATTCAAAAAGTAACTATAAATGAATTAACTTCTATCACTGCATCATTTCATCTTTTGCAAACAGACCAGATGTTTGACTTTATCATCACTGTAAACATACTAACATGTCTGTTTGTCTCACCTCTTAAATAGCTGTGAAATTTAGCTTTGACTTCTTTGTCTTCAAACAGGCTCTGATCTTTACTGTTGTCTTGAGATGCAGAGTCTTTCTCCATCAGATACATCACCAAAATCGTCTCCAGGAGGCTGAGCATCATCAGAGCAAAAGTCCCAATGCAGTAGAGCGCTGAAGAGAGAAGGTATCTTTACATTATTTTGGACTAATATATACTCATTGATTATGTGCTGTTCTTGCTTATACAAATTACAGGTCAATACAGGAAACACTCACAGCTTCTTTACCTATTAGTGGGATCTTGTTTGATGAAGAAGGCAGGATTTCATTCAGAATAAGCTGCAGTACAGTGACAGCGAGCAGCACAGTGACTTTAAAGCTGAGCTTCTCGCCTCCACTGTCTGAGATCAAGAAGGAGGCCAAGTCCAGACACAGGAAGAAGAGGACAGGCAGCAAGAAGTTGATGACATAGAGGGCTGACCTTCTCTCCATTTTGATCTGTGGATTTGTGTTTAAGATTCAAGCATATGACTTTTACATTTAACAAAGGCCAAATTGAAGCAACTACAAGTATTACAGGTAATTAATAGACAAGGTAATCTGTCCCAATCTGTTCATTCAAATAATTTACTGCACTGAAGGAAACAAATAGTAGCAGTAAAATAAAATGTACTCCAGTACATGTAAAAGTGCTCATAGTAAGGAAAAACAGGGTGCATTTTGATATTTCATGTTATATTTACAGATCAATGCAAGCAAGAAAAGAAGAAGTATTGACATGTAGATATAACAAAAGAGAAAAAAGATGGGAAATAGAGAAAGAAGACAGGATGGGACAGAATACAAGTGAAGGTAAACAAAAGTCTGAGAAAGGAAGCAAATATAAAAAAAATAAATTTAAATTAATTAATAAGTCAAATGAGTGGCTTGAGTCATACACACATAGAAAACTGATCATTTCCAATTCTGTGTCTGTATAGTACTTACAGTGTAAACGACAACATTTTGGTCAAAGCCATAATTGTTGATAATGTTATCGCTGACTTCCATGCTGATGAACAACCACTCGTACTGGGTTCGCATCACCTCACGTGACTCCTCTGTGACCTTTGAAGAGTTGTAGTAGTACTTAAGAGACATTTCTCTAACTGAGAGAGAAGAAAACCATTAAACTGAGGTTTTTTTCTGAAGAATGTCTGCTGTTTTCTCATATTTAGCCATGCGACAATAACTTTAAAATAAATTAAAGCTCACATACATTCATACTTCAAACACAGCTGGTCACGTACTCACCCGAGTGTATAATAGACTTGAAGGAGAGGTTGCAGATCTGAGTGTCGAAGGGAAATTTGTAAACCTGCATCCTGCAGGTACTGACCAGGACCTGATCGTTTGTAAATTCAACATTACCTCTATGTGTAATGGTGAGATAAGGAGACGGAGGGGCCTTGTCCCTCTCTATCCTGTATGAAAACACATTTCATATGTTTCTAAACCATATAATATAACTTCTTCTAAAAAGCACAAACAGCAAAATTCAAACTTACATCTCTTCAATAGTGAGGTCTGGCTTCCACATAAGTTCTGTCGGAACAGACACAGACTGAATTCCACAAAAGTCATCAGGATCCCAGCCAATGTAGTCACTGTGCCACCACTACAGAGGCAAACCAGGGGAAAACATTTAAAGAAAAGCAATACAAGTTTCCTGAGGTGGGAATTCATTCCATCCAAAATGTCTTTCTTCCACAGAGAAAACTCACCATGGTAATCCAAACGTAAGGAACAAATTTCTGGTCCTTCTCTTTCTGTGAGCAAAAAATATGTGTAAAAATCTTTCCAGCCAAACAACCCAAGTTATACTTTAAAAAATAAACAGCAATTTAAAAGTTTGAACTCCTACTGCATCTAAAATAGCACAGATCAGACCATCCAGGCTTACTGATGCATATTAATGTGAGATCAATTTATTATTATTATTTTTATTATTCTCTGATATGCGACATAATGGCACCAACATAATGTCTGCAAAAGAGGAAATAACAATTATAGTTTATAACTATACACGATCACTTACCATTTCTAGAATGGCATAGAGCAGCACATCCAGGTTTACCTCCGTGGAAGTTGTGTGGTTATTCACAGGTCGGGTCATGTAGAACAGCTCGTTATTTTTGGTCAAGTTCAAGTGCTTTAACACAGCTTGATAACTGCAGTTGCCCTGAGAGGATGCCCCATCTGAGCAAAAACATCAGGACACATCCACTCAGCAGGAAGTACATCTAGAAATATGACACTAATTACCATGCTCTTCATTTTGCCTTTGAATACAGACTCCTGGGTGTTTCAGTTTTGTTAAAAAGGTTTTTGTTAAAAAAGGGTTTATCTGTAGCATGTCTCCTGGTGTGCTATTTCAGGAAACAGTCAAATGGTTGTTTGAAGGACATTTTCCTAGACCAGTACTATCATCAGATCAAAGTTTTTGTGTGTCCACTATTATCAGCCTCAGTTAGACCTTGTGCTGCCTGATAATGAGCAAATATTAGCATGCTAACACACTTAATTAAGATGATGAAGATTCTACCTGCAATGCATCCATATGTTAGTATGACAACATAAGCTTTTAGCTAAAAGCAGCTCTGGATGTAAGTGCAGCTCCACACACCTACAGCCTGGTCCCTCACAAATATGATACAGTATGTGGTTACTGTGGTCACAGAAAGGACATTATTAGACAGCGGATGTTGGCAGCCATGGGCCAGCTCATCTACTCAAACACCAAATGACTTGTGAAGGTGAACAATCTGATCATCCTCATAGTCTGAGCTCCAGCTACTAAACATCAATCTGCTTCACTGTTTCAAAGTGCTGTTAGTGAAAGTTAACCCAGAATTTTGCAATATTTTGCAGTTTTCTATGCAGTTAAATTACATTAAAATGACAGATGTTTGTTAAGTTTGTGTTTTATGTTTATATCACCACCCTGAAAGCCCATCAGAATTCAACAGCACCACAATCCCAGCAGTCACACAGTCAAATCAACATCTTTCTAAAACATTTTCAACCAAGCCTGCATATCATGCATTAAGGGAGGACTAATTGGACTATTGCATTCAGCTGCATTAGACTATTTTAGCTAAGATAACATAAGATAGATAATACAAAACTGGGAGTGTATAAATCAATAAAAACAGAATTTTCATTTAGCGTCTAGTGGTATCAAACACTACAGATAGTTTTGAAGTTATCTACCCAGATTTTGAAATATGTCTCTTTAACAGTATCCATGTTACTCTTAAAAGCTACAGACAATTGACTACAGTCACTGTGACTATTTCCTTGGTATGAGATAGTTCCAGTGAACGCTGTGAGGTCTGTGGCTTATCCAGAGCCACACAGACACTGTAAACAGAAATGTTACCTGTGAGGAGGAGCAGGAAGAAGGCAGTGAGCAGCATGAGTGCAGGATCAGCAGGAATTTAAAGGCTGTGGGAGATAAGTACAGAAATTGTGCATCCCTGTCTACTACGGTTCAGAAAAACTGCCTCACACTTATCATTGCACTGATGGGGGGTTGGGCAAAGTTAATAGCCAACCCCCTTTTTAATAAACATCACAGTAAAGCAGTGATTCACAACAGCTTTAAAGTGCTAAGCAAACCTTTTAGACACTACAGGTCAACTGAGGGGATTGATGCCACAGTTAACCTCACACAACATGCAGTAAATAGAACTCTTTTTATCCTCTGTATGATACACATATATGACAGAAACTCTGCTGAATATCCATCAGTCCAGTGCAGTACTACTATGGTCTCAGTATATAGAGGTCAAATTAAGGAGAGAAAGATATGACTGGTATGAAGTGTGTGGGGTTTTGCACCATGTCAAACGGTCACTTGGATATATTTACTTAACCCTGCGTGGTATGTGGTTTTTAGTGGTTGAGTGCTTTAGGGTTTTAGAGTGTTGTAAATAACTGCCAACAATTTGTTTTCTTTGATGGTAAAAAGATATAAAAGATATATATATATATATATATATATATATATATATATATATATATATATATATATATATATATATATATATATATATATATATATATATATATATATATATATATATATATATATATATATATATATCGAGATTGAGGAAGACACACCACCCATAGTGCTTTTATAAAAAAGATATATATATATTTATATATAAAAGATATATATATATATATATATATATAAAATTTCCCTTCTCACCCCTATGGGTGGTGTGTGTGTGTCTTCCTCAGTCTCGGGTCCTCTACCAGAGGCCTGGGAGTTTGAGGGTTCTTCGCAGTATCTTAGCTGTTCCTAGCACTGCGTTCTTCTGGACTGAGATCTCTGATGTTGTTCCTGGGATCTGTTGTAGCCACTCTCCCAGTTTGGGGGTCACGGCCCCGAGGGTGCCGATTACCACGGGGACCACTGTTGCCTTCACCTTCCACATCTTTTCTAGCTCTTCTTTCAGTCCCTGGTATTTCTCCAGCTTCTCATGTTCCTTCTTTCTGATGTTGCTGTCACTTGAGATCGCTACATCTACCAATACGGCTTTCTTCTGCTGTTTGTCCACCACTACTATGTCCGGTTGGTCAGCCATCACCTATATATATATTACAGAAATTTCCACGACAAGAGATTTCAATAAACGCTGTTGCCTTTATTGTTTATTTCTGAATTACAAACACTGATACATAAGTGAGAATATATGGTGAAAGTATGCTCACACTGGCATGCTTCAGCTCTAATATATTTCATTACTGTTTGCATTAGGAGGATTCATTAGAACTGGGCATATTATATATTAAAGGCACATGCATCTAATATTTGATGGCATACCAGCAGCCTATAGACAGACAGACACATAGACAGACAGACATAAAGACAGTCAGATAGACAGATAGACAGATAGATAGAAACACAAAGTACCTCACATTACAAAATATATCAGTGGAGTTAGCATAATCATTTTTTTATACTGAACTGGATGATGCTCAGTGTGAAAAATATTTTTCTCTGTATGTAAATTTACCTTATATATCTTTTGTACCTTGACATTAATTCAAACTTCATACTTTAAAAACAGGACTTCAGAAAAGACAGGAGGTTTGTGAGCCACAAACCAGCTGCCTTGTTAAAGCTGTTGTGTAGATCTGAATATACAACAGGTGCAATTGGCTCCAGGTTTTAACACTGGTCACAAAAAGTTTTGTCTTCAATTAATAACAATGGGGACTTTAGCTTAGTCATATGTAATGTGATATGTATAAACAACACTATTCGTGCGAATGAGTCCAGCTGAAACACATACAGAGTAAAAACAGGCCAGCAGCTATGACGTATAAAATGAAGAAAACTTTGTTGATTGTTTTGGTCATTCTGGTCCAGTAGCCGGGTTTCCCCTCTTCCTTCCTGCTTTTGAGGAGCAGAGTCAGTATTTTCATCCCCTCCCTCAGCTCATCTGAGAGCCGGTCAAAGTCGTGGGACTCCTCTGTCAGCTGGCTGCCGCTACTCTGAAAAAGTGATCATGAATACTGGTTAGTTAACATGAATTTAAACCAAATACAGCTGCTATATATGTCTCATATTCAGATACTTGCGTGCAGTTTGTTGAGAATTATCTTGAGTTTTATTTAGTTGAAACTTTTCTGAAAAGTGTTATTGACGCAGTAAAGTTATTTCAATTGTATTTTGTTCATTTGAATGTGCTTTATGTTGCATTGAGCAACCACACTAGTAACCACACACTATCTTAAAATAATATCTTTTATTTGTCATCATTTTGGGCTAAAGCAGTTTTTTGTAATGTTATTCCAACCTTCAGAAGTATATTTGGTGTTTCTTCAGCTGGCACATCACAGATGCATGCACACTGACTCCATTTCTTCTTCTCTGGAAAGACATATTAACCACAAGAGATGGTTGTAGCATGTTAGGAAGTATATAATTAACCAGCTTGTTTTCAGAAACAAACAACAGGTGGACATTACAGTAACAGTAACGTCTGCTCAATAAAGCTCACCTCCTTCACTGCTTTGGCTTTTGGCTTTGCCATGTTTGTTACAGTCCTCACTCAGGTTTTGGTCTTCGTCTGCCTCGCTGTCTGGTGATGCAGAGTCTTTCTCCATCAGATACATCACCAAAATGGTCTCCAGGAGGCTCAGCATCATCAGAGCAAAAATCCCAATGCAGAAGACCACTGAGAGGAGCAGGCAGCATCATCAGTGTGGATAAACTATATACTATACTATATCTGATGTTCCTGCTCATATAAAGTACAGTCCAATAATGGAGAGATATTGTCTTATTTATCAGCCATGTTACTGACGTGATCCTAGAGATAGCAGTGCCACTGAAATATCTCTACAACTATTTGATGTAATAAAATGAAGGTTTCCACAGACAATATACACACCAGTGAGGTTTAATTGAAATTACATGACCTATAAACATTTTGTCACACTTAGGAAATACATTGGACTAAATGAACATAATAATTAACCTTTTGTAGTCATTGTTTACTGTCTGTGTCTATGTTTACTGAAATTGTGTCACCTGGTAGGGTTATGTTTCGTTGCATTGTGAATATGAACATGCTACCATTAGCGAGCTGAGCAGCCTGCATAGATGAGGACTCTTCTTTACCTATTAGTGGGATCTTGTCTGATGAGGAAGGCAGGATTTCATTCAGAATAAGTTGCATCACAGTGACAGCGAGCAGCACAGTGACTTTAAAGCTGAGCTTCTCGCCTCCACTGTCTGAGATCAAGAAGGAGGCCAAGTCCAGACACAGGAAGAAGAGGACAGGCAGCAGGAAGTTGACAATGTAGAGGACAGACCTCCTCTTCATGTTGATCTGTAAAGTGATGGTTAAGGTTCAGTTCATCTTCCTATTCCTAAAGGCTAGTCACACTAGCTAGTACAAAACAAGTTCAACATATTAACAAAAAACAATTCTTAAGTGGAAAATCAAAAACAAATTTTCATTTGAGTAAAAAAGTGTTGGGTGGCAACCACGAAGATTTTAGATCAGTAAAATCAACAAAGGGTTGAAATAAAAATTTCTGATTAGCAATGTGCCAGTATTAAATGTCCAGTTTTCGCAATCTGGTCAAGTTCCAGATGACAATCAAATACTTACAGTGTAAATGATCATATCTTGTTGCATTCCAAATGTGTTGACAGTTTTGTTGGTGACTGTCATGTCGATGAACAGCCACTCGTACTGGGTCCTCATCGCCTCGCGAGACCAGTTTGTGGCCTCTGAAGAACTGTACTTGTGATCAAGTTGTAGTTCGTCCACTGGAGTGGGAGAGAAAAGAAAAACTGTGGCATTTTGTAGCATGTTTGCACAGAAGAAACACGTGGCATGTGGTGTGTTTCAATCAAAGAACCCAGCATGATACAGGCTCACCAGAGTGAACGACAGATCTGAAGGAGAGGGTGCAGCTCTGGGTGTCGAAAGGGAATTTGTAAACATGCATCCTGCAGGAGCTGACCAGGACCTGGTCATTCTGAACAACAACTCTGCCGTTACTGTGGATAATGAGAAGGGGACTTGGGGGGGCTTTGTCCTTTTCTGTCCTGTACGACAACACACACAGATACTGTACAGAAACCAACACACACAGATACTGTACAGAAACCAACACACACAGATACTGTACAGAAACCAACACACACAGATACTGTACAGAAACCAACACACACAGATACTGTACAGAAACCAACACACACAGATACTGTACAGAAACCAACACACATTTGCTGTGAAATCAGCTGTTTGATTTTAAACAACACAGGTTTAAATACTCTGTCTTATTTTCTAAACACTAAAATGACTTCATTTTCTTCAGTGTGTCTGTGAGTGCATGAACATAATGTTACACTTACATCTCTTCAATAGTCAGATCTGGCTTCCACAAAATTTCAGTAGGAAGAGAAACACTGGTAATACCGCAAAACTTATTGGGATCCCACTTAATGTACTGATTGTGCCAGATCTACAGAAGAAAACAAGAAGTGAATCTGAAAAAGTTTCCCACCAGAGGCAGAAGTGAAAATGAATTTCAGTGCTGTTTCACTGAGACAAAACTCACCATGAAAATCCAAACATAAGGTACAAACGTCTGGTCAATCTCCTTCTACAAAGAAACAATGAAATATGTGTGAAAGACATAAAACCACACAAACACATTTTGAAAGTTTTAAATGAATGAACAAACAGCCCTTTAGACACAATGTTAAATCTGAAACAAAAAGCACATAAAGTACGAATGCTGGAAAAATGAAACCATACATTTGTGTCTCTCTCTCTTTTTTTTTTTTACAGCTTTGTTTCTTCACCAGAAGCAAATGGACTTGAGCTGTGAACCACAAATAAACTGGAAAGTTATTTAAATGGCATTTATTGATAATCAGAAAACAGCAGAATAAAGCCAGCTTTATGTTTTCAGGGTTGTCTCAACAGCCTGACAGTTCCCACACATCTCACCAATACTGTATATATCTGCTGCCACTGATAAAGCCTAGTGCTTTAGCAATGACTAGACTGTGGTGCAAATGTATTGTAAGTAATTCAGTTGTAAGCCCATAATCTAGTTTTTGATAACCTGTTAAGACAGATAAATAGATAAATGGTAGCAAACAACAACAACAATGAACAGTCGTTTTAAAGCTTTAACTTCTTACCACATCTAGAATGGCATACAGCAGAACCTCCAGGGTCACCTTTGTGGGCTGTCTGTAGTCTTTAACAGGCCGCGTCATGGAGAACAGCTCATTGCTGCTGGTCAGGTTCAGGTAGTTTAAAACATCTTGATAACTGCACATTGCAGCAGAGGGCTGTCCATCTACAGCTAAAAACAATAAAAAACATTAACACACATTCACTGTGACAGACATGGTGTTAAAAAGGTGATTACTGGAAACAAATAAATATGATAATTTCCATGGTTTACATTTAATCTTTAAAACACATCCTTCAGACTTCTGAATTAATCATTTGATCTTAATATGTGTATAGCAACAAATATGAGAATATGTAAAAATTAAATACAGGTATTACAGCACAAATCACAAAACTTAGCATGAAAACACATATTGGAAAATGTACAAACAAAGTAGGATTTTATAAAATGACAATTGCCAGATCACTGACCCCTCTTTAAAAACAGTTTCACTTTTAGATTAAAATGACCCCAGTCATGATCCATTTGAGTTCTGTTGCTTCTATATGTGGATCATCCAAGCAGGAAATATTCTGTGCAGATGATAGTTGTGAATATATAATCAGTCTTGACATAGTTATCACATACTCATAACAACCTTCTACAATATCCGGTGGTTGTGGTCATAAATGGACTTTGGTAGCTCATACTCAACCACAACATGTTTTTTTTTTAGTCCTCTCAGTCTAAACAGGGTCTACATTACAGAACTCATGCACCACCAAATGCATGATGAGAAAATTATGGGCAGCACAGAGCCTAAAAAGCCGATGCAACAATTAGTCCCAGGTTTCATGCTTACATGTCTCTATTTAATTAAGTCAAAAGCCGTAATTAGCTACATGGTTGGATTGTACAACATGAACAAACGAACAACAAAAAACCCTCATATTCCACTAAGATTTCTATACATATAATGAAACTTTGTTTAAAGAGCAGGTTATTCTCATGGTTAGCCACAAGCTCCACTCTAACACCTTACCTGTGAGGACAAGCAGAAAGAAGAAGCCAGCAAGCATCATGAGTGCAAGATCCAGTCTGTGAGAAGCGTGTGCTGAAAATGTGCATCTCTGGACACTGCTGTCTCCAAATATGATGTTGCAGTAAAAAGATTACTTCCTCACACTGGAAGAGGGCTGGGCAAACTGACAGACCAACCCTTAGTCTTTTTTAATATCCTCATTCAGTAGAAACACCAAATGCAGGAAACAGCAGTAACCACACGGTGTAGGCAGATATACTTTGCTAAAGCAGTGTAATTATATGTAGTATTAAGGATTAAAGAGTGAAGTCTCTCGTTTACAGAAGTATTCAGTCTTTTTGCTGTGGCACTTGAGTGGTTTGTTTTAATTACGCAACAGTTCCTCTAATGCAGCTTCCTCTGCAGAGATGGGAGATCCTGCTGGAAGGACACCCATCTCTGCAGCTCTCTCTCAGCCATCTCCACCAAAAATTAAAAACCTGAACAACTTATCACTTATGTCACTTATACAGAGCACCATTTCAATGTACACCTGGGCATTCCAGCTGTAGTTTTTAACAGGCTGAATCATGTACAGGTCACTGTTTCTGATAAGATAAAAACATTAAAAATATATATTTTTGGTTTTAAATTATAACTTCATAGTTTTGATGTGTGTCTGGATATCAGAGTGTTTGTGCACGCTCGTAAGTGCTTATAATTTACAAGAACTGACAAACAGTAGTCTCCACAGATCGGCAGCCGCTGTGTCCCAACCAGCCCACAAACATCTGCAGTAATGTCCAGTGGCTGTGGTCCCAAAGAAGCCATTTTCAGATGGCTGTTGGCAGGAAAATGACTAATGACCCACTAATGATTTTGAAATGTGAGAATGTAAATGTAAATACTGTTCTCCATTTGAGATGGATCTGCTATTGATTTTTCCACAGCATGTTATTCAAATCAAGGCCAGAATCATTTTCTACTCAGCTACAGTTAATCCTAATGAAGTTCTGCTGCCTTTATGATGATTTTATTTTCAGTATATTTCCTTGAATATACATCTTTCTTTCAAATATATTTATCAGGATTAAACGATCTATTGCCTTTGACCATAGAATCAACCCAGGAAGGGTTGATGCTGATTTCATGTAATTTTGGCTTTTCATACATTTCAACAATCTGGGGCCAATCAGCTCATGGCTGAGCTGCTCTCATGTGCTGTTTTTTAACAACCCCAATAATCCCAACTCAAAGCTCTATAGAATCAGCAGTGGAGCTCTTCAACCATTTTAGGTGGATTTTTATCCTATGCCAGTATTCGTTCCTGCAGTGGATATTACAGGAACCAGTTGCAGTAAGTGGATTGTTAAAATGCTGCAATTGCACAAATAAATGTTTCCTTTATGTTTACTACATGTGGGCTTGTATAAGGAGGACAAAGACATGCGTTAGTTGTTTTGCAATTCCAAGAGTTTGATACATGGTCTCAAAGCCAGTACATATAACAGAACTATTATTCCAATAAATCAGTACATATCAGCTAAAGTAATTAACAGACATAAAATACATCCTGTGAGTATGATCCATATTACATGGTAAAGACTTGTAAATCCAGAATTAGATCTCAAAAAAGTGCATTATAAATAATACAAGTCTAGTCATTAATTCATAGTGGGCAGGTTTTCAGTGTAGCACTATGTTAAACATCCATACAGCAGCCCAGTGATAGGTCAGATATAGGGCTATTGAAGGACTATGCACCGCCTACTACACATTTTCTCATTAGCTTTGCTAAAACAAGGATGTGGAAAAACAAGCTTTTATGAGTGTCCATCTTCCAGCAGACTAAGATGTGAACCACAAAACCACAGTTAAGTGCTCCAGACACTAAGAGAACCATCAGAACAAGTGATGTCAGAAAATATCCAGATTGGAGTCGCTGTTACTGGCACTGATTTATTGTATTTAGCATTTGCAGGTATGTTGTTTAAAGTGCAACAGGTGCTGGATGATAGCTGTACACAAGATGCTCTCTCTGGTTACAGAAGCATTTAAAGCAGTAGTTATATATGAATGATGGAACCGCAGAGATTAGTATAATGTAAATCTGTGAAAGTGTGATGATTTTTGACCCAGGATGTCAGGAGGAGTATGCAAAACCCTGGAGCATAACAGTGAAATATCAGAGAGCTATTGTGCCTGACCATTTACAGCCAAATAGTCTGCAAAGATGGGCTAAATAATTACATGGGATTATGTGAACAGGCCATAAAGTCAGTTTGCTGTCACCAGCAATCAATACATGCATTACTCACCAGGGAACAGCAGGATTTGTAGCTGAAATACTACAAGAACTTTAAAGTGAGCTCTACTTCAACGATTTTTAGGACACAGTTTAAGTTTTTAATACTCAGTAATACAGAATAGCTGAGATGGTGGTGGAAGTGAGTGGTGTTAAACAGGTAAAGAGAGGAAAGAAGGAAATTAAATTATAATTAGCGGTGAGTCAGGAAACTCAATCATCTTTTCATTATGTAGCACGATCATCCATATGCCATGTGCCAATTTAAAAAGATAAAAACTAAAAACAGACTGACCACGTTGACGTACAAAATAAAGAAGACTCTGTTGAGTGTTTTTGCCACTCTGGTCCAGTAGCCTGGTTTATTCTCGTCCTTCCTGCTGTTGAGGAGCAAAGACAGTGTTTTCTCCATCTCCCTCAGCCCTTCAGAAAGCTTCTCCAGGGTGTCGCACTCCTCCATCAGGTTGGTGCTGTTGCCCTGCAAAAATATTTTAACAAACTTGTTTTTACAGTGATGGTTGTAATGTTCTCAGCTTCCATCATGTTGTCTTCATTGTATTTAAAAGTGCAGCCCAGCTCTAACCTCTTTAGGCACAGGCAGCAGTTCAGTCGGAGTTTCAACAGCAGGCACATTGTAGAAACAGGCACACTGAGCCCAGTTGTGCTCCTCTGAAAGGAGAAATAACTACTGTTCCTCTCATCACTAATATCAAACTAACATGAGATGACAAGTTAAGTTGCATTTAGCTACTTTCTCATTACATTATATGTAATTTTTGGTGCATCTGCTCCTGGTCTCACCTCTGTGACAGCTGCAGCATTTGGCTTCTCCCTGTTTCCTGCAGTCCTCGCTCAGGATTCGGTCTTCGTCTGCCATGGTGGCTTGTGATGCTGCAGAGTCTTTCTCCATCAAATACATCACAAAGATTGTCTCCAAAAGGCTGAGCATCATCAGAGCAAAATTCCCAATGCAGTAGAGCGCTGTGAGGAGAAGATATCCTTACATATATGTGGACACGTAACCGCTTGTTAAGTTAGTATGTGTTGTTCTTGCTCAAAGGAAGAAAAGACTCAGAGCTTCTTTACCTATTAGTGGGATCTTGTCTGATGAGGAAGGCAGGATTTCATTCAGAATAAGCTGCAGTACAGTGACAGCGAGCAGCACAGTGACTTTAAAGCTGAGCTTCTCGCCTCCACTGTCTGAGATCAAGAAGGAGGCCAAGTCCAGACACAGGAAGAAGAGGACAGGCAGCAAGAAGTTGACAATGTAGAGGACAGGCCTCCTCTTCATGTTGATCTGTAAAGTGATGGTTAAGGTTCAGTTGGATGACATACCTACTGCTGCACATCTGAGAAACACAACTGAGAGAAATGTAGAGCAACAAGGTTATCTACACTAATCTGCTCATGACTGCAGGTTACCATGCTACAGCGGAAAAGTCTCAGTGCTTTTACATTTTCAGGACAGGACGGGGGAAAGAAGGACAGAGAGGTTAGAAGGTAAGGAGGTAAAAGGTAAGAAAGATTGAAAGAGTAGTCAAAAAACAAGAAAATAAGGGACAAATAAGGGACAAAGGGAGCAAAAAGAAGAAATTTCAAAAATTTCAAAATAGAAGTACTCAAGCACAGCTACCTAAATCTATACTTAAGTTAAATGCTTAGTTACTTTCTACCTCTCTGCATCAGTATCTGAGTATACATACAGTGAAAATAACAATGTCTTGGCCAGAGGGATCAGTGGCGTTGTTGGTAGAGACTGTCATGTTGATGAACAGCCATTCGTACTGGGTCCGCATCACCTCACGGGACCACTCTGTGGCCTCTGAAGAGTTGTCACTTGGCTGGAGCCGAATTTCCTTGGCTGAGGTGGGAGATGAAAGAACCTTGAGGTGGTTTTCGGATGACAGGTGAAGTGGGTCTGGCTCCTGTTACTGTCTATGCTGTGGTGAATTTAATAGGTTAACTCTACTGTATGAGGGGGCAGACTGACTCTGTCCACTGATCTGAGCTCAGTTTGTGTTTGTAGATATAGTGATGTGACAGTGAAAAGCTATTTAGAAACACAGCTGGTCGTGCTCTCACCCGTGTGTATCACAGACTTGAAGGAGAGGTTGCAGCTCTGGATGTCGAAGGGGAAACTGTAAGTGTGCATCCGGCAGGAGCTGACCAACACCTGGTCGTTCTGGACTTCCACATCACCTTTGCTGTTGATGGTGAGATAAGGACTTGGAGGAGCTTTGTCCCTCTCTGTCCTGCACAAAAACACACAGAGACACACATGACGGCACCTGATTTATTTTCCCATAATTTAAAAAGTAATAATTTAAAATGTATTGTAGAAGACATTTTATGCCAAGTAACATGAGACAAACAGCTTTGGTTTGATGCTCACAGTGTGGAAGACTATTGTCAAGGTTCATTTCTTAATGAAGAATTGATTAATCAGATAAAAATGTTTTAAACACTTTTAAATAAAACAAAATTTAAATGAATTCTATACAAATATCAATAAAATGTGATATGAAATAATGGTGGTATATAACTATTGTACATATCAATTATTTCAGAACATTTCAGAAGAGGATACCATAAAAATGCATAATTAAGAGAAATGACTTGTCACATTAAAATCTGAGACACTGTCTGTGTAGATTTCAGAATAAAGTGCTTTTAATTACAGACAATAAACCAGCAAGTGTGTGAATGTGATCACTTGCAGATATATTCACACTTACATTTCTTCAATAGTGAGATCTGGTTTCCAAAATATCTCGTTGGGAAGCGAAATATTATCAATTCCACAAAAATTATCTGGATCCCAGGAAATGTATTCATTGGTCCACCTCTACAGGAGAAAACAAGAGGTAAAAAAAAAACCACACTAGCAGCAAATTAAAGAGAGTTAGAAAGAGGCATAACACTTAAAAATACTAAGACATTCAGTCTTTTATTTTCTACTGACCGTGACTGTCCAAACATAAGGAATGAACTTTTGGTCTTTCTCCACCTATTAACAAAAAAAGTGTGTAAATCTTTCAAGCCAGAAAATATGACAGCTCAAATAACACAGCTCTGAAAAGATCCATCTCAACTGAAAAATCCTAATAATGATGAACTCAAAATGTTATAAAGGCAATAACAGCTTTATGGTTATTTCAGTTTGCCTGGGCAGCTAGATGTGATTTGTTTCTGTGCTGTTATTGCCGTGGTCTTTACGACAACTAAAGCGTTAACCACTTACCACATCTAGAATGGCATACAGCAGTACTTCCAGGGTGACATGTGTGGGGTGTTTGTAGTTCTTAACAGGCCGAGTCATGTAGTACATCTCATTGTTTCTGGTCAGGTTCAGGTAGTTTAAAACATCTTGATAACTGCACATTGCAGCAGAGGACTGTCCATCTACAGCTAAAAACAGTAAAAAACATTAACACACATTCACTGTGACAGACATGGTGCTAAAAAGATGATTGTTGGAAATAAATAAATATGATAATTTCCATGGTTTACATTTAATCTTTAAAACACATCCTTCAGACTTCTGAATTAATCATTTGATCTTAATATGTGTATAGCAACAAATATGAGAATATGTAAAAATTAAATACAGGTATTACAGCACAAATCACAAAACTTAGCATGAAAACACATATTGGAAAATGTACAAACAAAGTAGGATTTTATAAAATGACAATTGCCAGATCACTGACCCCTCTTTAAAAACAGTTTCACTTTTAGATTAAAATGACCCCAGTCATGATCCATTTGAGTTCTGTTGCTTCTATATGTGGATCATCCAAGCAGGAAATATTCTGTGCAGATGATAGTTGTGAATATATAATCAGTCTTGACATAGTTATCACATACTCATAACAACCTTCTACAATATCCGGTGGTTGTGGTCATAAATGGACTTTGGTAGCTCATACTCAACCACAACATGTTTTTTTTTTAGTCCTCTCAGTCTAAACAGGGTCTACATTACAGAACTCATGCACCACCAAATGCATGATGAGAAAATTATGGGCAGCACAGAGCCTAAAAAGCCGATGCAACAATTAGTCCCAGGTTTCATGCTTACATGTCTCTATTTAATTAAGTCAAAAGCCGTAATTAGCTACATGGTTGGATTGTACAACATGAACAAACGAACAACAAAAAACCCTCATATTCCACTAAGATTTCTATTCATATAATGAAACTTTGTTTAAAGAGCAGGTTATTCTCATGGTTAGCCACAAGCTCCACTCTAACACCTTACCTGTGAGGACAAGCAGAAAGAAGAAGCCAGCAAGCATCATGAGTGCAAGATCCAGTCTGTGAGAAGCGTGTGCTGAAAATGTGCATCTCTGGACACTGCTGTCTCCAAATATGATGTTGCAGTAAAAAGATTACTTCCTCACACTGGAAGAGGGCTGGGCAAACTGACAGACCAACCCTTAGTCTTTTTTAATATCCTCATTCAGTAGAAACACCAAATGCAGGAAACAGCAGTAACCACACGGTGTAGGCAGATATACTTTGCTAAAGCAGTGTAATTATATGTAGTATTAAGGATTAAAGAGTGAAGTCTCTCGTTTACAGAAGTATTCAGTCTTTTTGCTGTGGCACTTGAGTGGTTTGTTTTAATTACGCAACAGTTCCTCTAATGCAGCTTCCTCTGCAGAGATGGGAGATCCTGCTGGAAGGACACCCATCTCTGCAGCTCTCTCTCAGCCATCTCCACCAAAAATTAAAAACCTGAACAACTTATCACTTATGTCACTTATACAGAGCACCATTTCAATGTACACCTGGGCATTCCAGCTGTAGTTTTTAACAGGCTGAATCATGTACAGGTCACTGTTTCTGATAAGATAAAAACATTAAAAATATATATTTTTGGTTTTAAATTATAACTTCATAGTTTTGATGTGTGTCTGGATATCAGAGTGTTTGTGCACGCTCGTAAGTGCTTATAATTTACAAGAACTGACAAACAGTAGTCTCCACAGATCGGCAGCCGCTGTGTCCCAACCAGCCCACAAACATCTGCAGTAATGTCCAGTGGCTGTGGTCCCAAAGAAGCCATTTTCAGATGGCTGTTGGCAGGAAAATGACTAATGACCCACTAATGATTTTGAAATGTGAGAATGTAAATGTAAATACTGTTCTCCATTTGAGATGGATCTGCTATTGATTTTTCCACAGCATGTTATTCAAATCAAGGCCAGAATCATTTTCTACTCAGCTACAGTTAATCCTAATGAAGTTCTGCTGCCTTTATGATGATTTTATTTTCAGTATATTTCCTTGAATATACATCTTTCTTTCAAATATATTTATCAGGATTAAACGATCTATTGCCTTTGACCATAGAATCAACCCAGGAAGGGTTGATGCTGATTTCATGTAATTTTGGCTTTTCATACATTTCAACAATCTGGGGCCAATCAGCTCATGGCTGAGCTGCTCTCATGTGCTGTTTTTTAACAACCCCAATAATCCCAACTCAAAGCTCTATAGAATCAGCAGTGGAGCTCTTCAACCATTTTAGGTGGATTTTTATCCTATGCCAGTATTCGTTCCTGCAGTGGATATTACAGGAACCAGTTGCAGTAAGTGGATTGTTAAAATGCTGCAATTGCACAAATAAATGTTTCCTTTATGTTTACTACATGTGGGCTTGTATAAGGAGGACAAAGACATGCGTTAGTTGTTTTGCAATTCCAAGAGTTTGATACATGGTCTCAAAGCCAGTACATATAACAGAACTATTATTCCAATAAATCAGTACATATCAGCTAAAGTAATTAACAGACATAAAATACATCCTGTGAGTATGATCCATATTACATGGTAAAGACTTGTAAATCCAGAATTAGATCTCAAAAAAGTGCATTATAAATAATACAAGTCTAGTCATTAATTCATAGTGGGCAGGTTTTCAGTGTAGCACTATGTTAAACATCCATACAGCAGCCCAGTGATAGGTCAGATATAGGGCTATTGAAGGACTATGCACCGCCTACTACACATTTTCTCATTAGCTTTGCTAAAACAAGGATGTGGAAAAACAAGCTTTTATGAGTGTCCATCTTCCAGCAGACTAAGATGTGAACCACAAAACCACAGTTAAGTGCTCCAGACACTAAGAGAACCATCAGAACAAGTGATGTCAGAAAATATCCAGATTGGAGTCGCTGTTACTGGCACTGATTTATTGTATTTAGCATTTGCAGGTATGTTGTTTAAAGTGCAACAGGTGCTGGATGATAGCTGTACACAAGATGCTCTCTCTGGTTACAGAAGCATTTAAAGCAGTAGTTATATATGAATGATGGAACCGCAGAGATTAGTATAATGTAAATCTGTGAAAGTGTGATGATTTTTGACCCAGGATTTTGCACTGTTTACTATTAGCAAGGCTAATGCAGCTTATTATACACTCTCATTTCATCTTCAGGGCATGAAATACTAAACAAATTATACAGGGTTTGCAGCGTAATGAGTGAGGATTTGATGGCACCACTATGTGAACATGATGTCTCCTTTGCAACTCATCTAAGCTATAGACAGGTACAAAGTATCCTAGGCTTCAGCTTTACTTTACCTGTGTAATACGTTTTTCTCTGAACAAAATGGTGCACGATGGTGAACAGATGTCAGGAGGAGTACGCAAAACCCTGGAGCATAACAGTGAAATATCAGAGAGCTATTGTGCCTGACCATTTACAGCCAAATCGTCTGCAAAGATGGGCTAAATAATTACATGGGATTATGTGAACAGGCCATAAAGTCAGTTTGCTGTCGCCAGCAATCAATACATGCATTACTCACCAGGGAACAGCAGGATTTGTAGCTGAAATACTACAAGAACTTTAAAGTGAGCTCTACTTCAACGATTTTTAGGACACAGTTTAAGTTTTTAATACTCAGTAATACAGAATAGCTGAGATGGTGGTGGAAGTGAGTGGTGTTAAACAGGTAAAGAGAGGAAAGAAGGAAATTAAATTATAATTAGCGGTGAGTCAGGAAACTCAATCATCTTTTCATTATGTAGCACGATCATCCCTATGCCATGTGCCAATTTAAAAAGATAAAAACTAAAAACAGACTGACCACGTTGACGTACAAAATAAAGAAGACTCTGTTGAGCGTTTTTGCCACTCTGGTCCAGTAGCCTGGTTTATTCTCGTCCTTCCTGCTGTTGAGGAGCAAAGACAGTGTTTTCTCCATCTCCCTCAGCCCTTCAGAAAGCTTCTCCAGGGTGTCGTACTCCTCCATCAGGTTGGTGCTGTTGCCCTGCAAAAATATTTTAACAAACTTGTTTTTACAGTGATGGTTGTAATGTTCTCAGCTTCCATCATGTTGTCTTCATTGTATTTAAAAGTGCAGCCCAGCTCTAACCTCTTTAGGCACAGGCAGCAGTTCAGTCGGAGTTTCAACAGCAGGCACATTGTAGAAACAGGCACACTGAGCCCAGTTGTGCTCCTCTGAAAGGAGAAATAACTACTGTTCCTCTCATCACTAATATCAAACTAACATGAGATGACAAGTTAAGTTGCATTTAGCTACTTTCTCATTACATTATATGTAATTTTTGGTGCATCTGCTCCTGGTCTCACCTCTGTGACAGCTGCAGCATTTGGCTTCTCCCTGTTTCCTGCAGTCCTCGCTCAGGATTCGGTCTTCGTCTGCCATGGTGGCTTGTGATGCTGCAGAGTCTTTCTCCATCAAATACATCACAAAGATTGTCTCCAAAAGGCTGAGCATCATCAGAGCAAAATTCCCAATGCAGTAGAGCGCTGTGAGGAGAAGATATCCTTACATATATGTGGACACGTAACCGCTTGTTAAGTTAGTATGTGTTGTTCTTGCTCAAAGGAAGAAAAGACTCAGAGCTTCTTTACCTATTAGTGGGATCTTGTCTGATGAGGAAGGCAGGATTTCATTCAGAATAAGCTGCAGTACAGTGACAGCGAGCAGCACAGTGACTTTAAAGCTGAGCTTCTCGCCTCCACTGTCTGAGATCAAGAAGGAGGCCAAGTCCAGACACAGGAAGAAGAGGACAGGCAGCAAGAAGTTGACAATGTAGAGGACAGGCCTCCTCTTCATGTTGATCTGTAAAGTGATGGTTAAGGTTCAGTTGGATGACATACCTACTGCTGCACATCTGAGAAACACAACTGAGAGAAATGTAGAGCAACAAGGTTATCTACACTAATCTGCTCATGACTGCAGGTTACCATGCTACAGCGGAAAAGTCTCAGTGCTTTTACATTTTCAGGACAGGACGGGGGAAAGAAGGACAGAGAGGTTAGAAGGTAAGGAGGTAAAAGGTAAGAAAGATTGAAAGAGTAGTCAAAAAACAAGAAAATAAGGGACAAATAAGGGACAAAGGGAGCAAAAAGAAGAAATTTCAAAAATTTCAAAATAGAAGTACTCAAGCACAGCTACCTAAATCTATACTTAAGTTAAATGCTTAGTTACTTTCTACCTCTCTGCATCAGTATCTGAGTATACATACAGTGAAAATAACAATGTCTTGGCCAGAGGGATCAGTGGCGTTGTTGGTAGAGACTGTCATGTTGATGAACAGCCATTCGTACTGGGTCCGCATCACCTCACGGGACCACTCTGTGGCCTCTGAAGAGTTGTCACTTGGCTGGAGCCGAATTTCCTTGGCTGAGGTGGGAGATGAAAGAACCTTGAGGTGGTTTTCGGATGACAGGTGAAGTGGGTCTGGCTCCTGTTACTGTCTATGCTGTGGTGAATTTAATAGGTTAACTCTACTGTATGAGGGGGCAGACTGACTCTGTCCACTGATCTGAGCTCAGTTTGTGTTTGTAGATATAGTGATGTGACAGTGAAAAGCTATTTAGAAACACAGCTGGTCGTGCTCTCACCCGTGTGTATCACAGACTTGAAGGAGAGGTTGCAGCTCTGGATGTCGAAGGGGAAACTGTAAGTGTGCATCCGGCAGGAGCTGACCAACACCTGGTCGTTCTGGACTTCCACATCACCTTTGCTGTTGATGGTGAGATAAGGACTTGGAGGAGCTTTGTCCCTCTCTGTCCTGCACAAAAACACACAGAGACACACATGACGGCACCTGATTTATTTTCCCATAATTTAAAAAGTAATAATTTAAAATGTATTGTAGAAGACATTTTATGCCAAGTAACATGAGACAAACAGCTTTGGTTTGATGCTCACAGTGTGGAAGACTATTGTCAAGGTTCATTTCTTAATGAAGAATTGATTAATCAGATAAAAATGTTTTAAACACTTTTAAATAAAACAAAATTTAAATGAATTCTATACAAATATCAATAAAATGTGATATGAAATAATGGTGGTATATAACTATTGTACATATCAATTATTTCAGAACATTTCAGAAGAGGATACCATAAAAATGCATAATTAAGAGAAATGACTTGTCACATTAAAATCTGAGACACTGTCTGTGTAGATTTCAGAATAAAGTGCTTTTAATTACAGACAATAAACCAGCAAGTGTGTGAATGTGATCACTTGCAGATATATTCACACTTACATTTCTTCAATAGTGAGATCTGGTTTCCAAAATATCTCGTTGGGAAGCGAAATATTATCAATTCCACAAAAATTATCTGGATCCCAGGAAATGTATTCATTGGTCCACCTCTACAGGAGAAAACAAGAGGTAAAAAAAAAACCACACTAGCAGCAAATTAAAGAGAGTTAGAAAGAGGCATAACACTTAAAAATACTAAGACATTCAGTCTTTTATTTTCTACTGACCGTGACTGTCCAAACATAAGGAATGAACTTTTGGTCTTTCTCCACCTATTAACAAAAAAAGTGTGTAAATCTTTCAAGCCAGAAAATATGACAGCTCAAATAACACAGCTCTGAAAAGATCCATCTCAACTGAAAAATCCTAATAATGATGAACTCAAAATGTTATAAAGGCAATAACAGCTTTATGGTTATTTCAGTTTGCCTGGGCAGCTAGATGTGATTTGTTTCTGTGCTGTTATTGCCGTGGTCTTTACGACAACTAAAGCGTTAACCACTTACCACATCTAGAATGGCATACAGCAGTACTTCCAGGGTGACATGTGTGGGGTGTTTGTAGTTCTTAACAGGCCGAGTCATGTAGTACATCTCATTGTTTCTGGTCAGGTTCAGGTAGTTTAAAACATCCTGATAGCTGCAGTTATCCTGACAG
Source organism: Mastacembelus armatus (assembly GCF_900324485.2). Classification (NCBI taxonomy): domain Eukaryota; kingdom Metazoa; phylum Chordata; class Actinopteri; order Synbranchiformes; family Mastacembelidae; genus Mastacembelus; species Mastacembelus armatus. The sequence goes on along the minus strand of NC_046651.1, from coordinate 15,313,564 downwards.
TCACCCCCATCTAAAGTGAAAATCACCTGCACACATTAGCTAGGAGGCAGATTATGCTCAAAAGTAAAGAAACAAGGAAACATGCTAATTTCTGTGTTTGTTCTTTTTCTTTACTAATAGATGTTCAGATCTATTATGTTTATCTGGACATATGGCATGTGCTCCTAATAGTTGATTAATAATTTGAGAGAATATCAAGCGTCTCTGAGTATCCACACACTGGAAATCACCACCTCACAAAGGTTGTTGTCAATGAGAAATCATTAAGAGATGGGTATTGGCAGAACTGTGCAGGGTTCATCTCATTATTTACGTTTTTAAATGTGAAGATTTTTGCATTGATTTAAGCCTAAATGGGGCTTTATCTGAGATCCATGTCTAAATGCATGTGTTCAAATTAAAGCCCCCATTGCAATCTTCTCTTAATGATGTTAGTTAGATTTAGATTTTTTAGTCTGATATTTCTCCTCCCCTATTGCTAAAAGAAACTAGCTTTTAAAAAATGGCATTGCTTTAAGTATTTTTTAGATTTGTTAATTCCTTCCCTATAGACACATGAAGCCACACTTACCTGTAAGAAAGAGGAGAAAGAGGAAACCAGCGAGCATCATGGCCACAGAACTTGTGGGAACCTGAAAAGACAGTTGGTGTGTGTCCCTGTTCTTTCTTTGACTGGAAATGTCACCACTAATACTGTCTCATACTGGAAGAGGGCTGGGCAAACTGAGTGACCAAATTTTTGTTGCGTTTTTTTAAATAAATTCATTAGTCTGGCAGCCATCCGGAGAGAGTAGTCACTCCCACAGCAGTCATCACATCCCTGTGGTCTTTTGGGGGAGGACGGTGACTGCTGGAGACAAAAGTGGCCTATAATGGCTATTTAATGGTAAATCATTTACTGCAGCTCATTTTGTTCAAAAATCCTGCATTTCCAGGCAGAAAAACAATGAACAACAGAGTCAGTGACACCAGAGACTCTCTTCTCAGTATGTGTTCATTAATGCAAAAGTTAGTTTCATGCATTTTTAATATATAGTTAAAGTTAGTTATAGTTATAGTCAAAGTACCTGATCACTGGTATAAACCAGTTCGCTCCACCTTGTGGCAGCACACAGACACTGTTAGAAAGCTGCTGGGATCAAATTCAAGTTTGACACATTAAATTTAATCATTTTGCTGTAAATGCTTCGTTAGGAACAACATATTTATAATACACTTAGGAACACAATTAGGCCAGTGAGGACGACTTGGTGCAAAGTCAGAGTGACAGATGAGCTGTGAGGTGCAAGTAGACTGAGACAGGAGAATAAAGAGATAACAGGAGAAATAACAGTGTAAAAAGTGACTTAAGTGAGGCCAGTGAGTCTGTGTGCTTGTGTTGTCAAAGTGAAGGATTTTAACTGGTAACAGAACATTTTCCTCTTTAATCTTTTGCAGTCCTGACTAGCTCACATTAGATGGACTTGCCATATGTCATATTAAGTTAGCAAGTGCATGGCGTGCTTTTAACTTTAAGGTTTGTTGTGTTCATATTTTGATACATTAATGCATTAGCAAATCATAGTAGACAAACAGCACAATATTTGGGGTAATACTGTATGCTTCTAACTGATCCATTCATTGTAGAGGACAGATAGAAACAATGACACAGTGATGATGTAGAAAATGAAGAAGGCTCTGTTGATCCTTGTAACCCACTGGACAGATGCTCCTCCCTCCATTATGCAGCTGACATGCAGATGCAGAGTTTTCTGCAGCTCCTTCAGCTCCTCCAGAATCAGCAGCAACACACGAGACTCCTCAGACTGAATGCTGTTGTTGACCTGCACACACATGGAGTCAGAGCCATGTTAGAGCCGCTTATCCTCTTGCTGAGACTGGTCACAACACCCACCCACACTGTCACTGAGGTTGGTGTCATATCTTTTACGAGCTATTATAGAGAATCTTTACATTTATAAAAGAATATACAAGTCATTGCTTCCCAACAGGCTTAAATTGTTTTAAGATGCTAAATGTTCCCAACTATAGACATGGAATAGACTAATGCATTCAAAGGTTCAGCTGGTAAACACTGTACAGCACTTTGTAATAATTTGATTCTACTGTCACAGTCACAACAATTTTATCTTCCATCAAGATAAACAGCAGATGCATCCCATTTACCCTACAAAGTAATGCATTAGGAATGTGGACTTGTATGAACTAACTGGTCCAAACAGGATAACATCACACTGCAATGTGGAGCCTGATTCAGCTTTGTTGTCAGATCAGTTTGCTTCAGTGTGTGGCCATGCTTTGGACAACATTTTATTTTTGGAGGGTAGTAAAATTCTGCATTAATACCCTCCTACATTACATGTCTAGAGACAACACAACAGCATCTAAAAGCTTCATGTACATGTACAATCTTTTTTTTTTTTTTTTTTTACCTTGAGAGGAGAAGGCAGCAGCTCATGCAGCTTCTCACCATCGGACATTTTGCAGATGCATGAACAGCCAGTCCATTTTTTCGCCTCTGAAAACAATCAGCACATACAACACAAGAATGACTGCAGAGGCAATATTAGTCACAGTTTCTACATAGTACATTACAAGTGCAACAACTTGGTTTCAAATACTTATGTATAGTACATAGGTTGTCTGTCTTTGTGTGTCTATATGTGGCCCTGCGACAGACTGGTGACCTGTCCAGGGTGTACCCCTGCCTTCCACCCGAGAGAGAGCTGGGATAGGCTCCAGCAGATCCCCGTGACCCTGAACCAGGAAAAGCGGGTATAGAAGATGGATGGATGGATGGATGTATAGTACATATTATGAAAGAATCAAGACCCAGGCAGTAAGAACATTGCTAGGTCCTAATGTGTTTGGCTAAAACTACAAACAGCAATAATAACATTTCCATTCATGAGGCATCTTGAAAAAATTATGTAATGTGGGTCTGACCGGCACTACAGTCATCGATTTTGACTTTTCCCTCTTTGTCCTCCAGGTCTTCCTTCAGCCTGAGCTTCTCCTGACGAGCAGAGTCAGTTTCCATCAGATATGTAACCAAGATGGTCTCCAGCAGACTGAGCAGCATCAGAGCAAAAATCACAATACAGTAGGTAGCTGAGAGGAACAAAAAGGCCATAAATACTTTTTGTTCTGGTGTGTAGTGTTCCTATCCATATTTGTGGTAATTCTGTTAAAATAGGCCCTTTAAGCTGGAGGGTAATACCTATGAGTGGAGTCTTGTTGGACATTGAGGGCAGGATTTCGTTCAGGATGAGCAGCAGGACAGAGATGGCGAGCAGTACGGTGACCTTGAAGCCCAGTTTCTCGCCTCGATGGTCTGAGATGAAGAAGGAGGCAAGATCCAGACTGAGGAAGAACAGGATGGGCAACAGGAAGTTGATGACATGGAGGAGGGGCCTTCGCTTCATGGTGAACTGGGAAAATATGTTCAAGGTTCAGACTAGACAGAAATTAGGACATATTCAGATTTTAGCTACTTTATCTGTGCTCTTCTATTACTTCATTCATGATATAAATGATTGTTATTATGTTAATTTCCATCTCCAATTTAGTGCGAGCATGAATTAAGTCATTTAAGAGCATGGATTTGACTTATCGGTCTTTGCTGTCTGAACACAACACACTAAAATCTCCTACAGAAGTTTAAACGTGATTCACAGTTATTCTAATCAAACCATTCTGTGCTGCCTTTGACTCATTCTCTACACATTTATTCATTTTTTTCTTTAGTTTGTCACCTGTGTTTGTCTCTCTGTGCTACCTACAGTGTATATAAGCACATCCCACTGTCTGTTGCTGAAGGTGAAGTTGCTGCTGGCGACAGACAGCTGGAGGAACTCCCACTCTCCCTGAGTCTTCATCACCTCCCTGGAAAACTGCGTGGCCCGAGATGAGTTGGAGGAAGGAAAGAGGCGAATTTCATTAACTGAGGTGAGAGAAGAGAGAGATTTGAGGCAAGGAGGGAAAAACATATGACATTCACACCTACTGCAGTACAGACTGACAGAAGCGCACACACACACACTCATCTCTCACCACAATGGACTGCAGAGCCAATGGAGATGCTGCATTGCTGCGTGTCGAAGGGGAACTTGTGGACATCCATTTTACAGGTGCTGACCACATTAATGACCGCTTCAGAAAAGATTTTCCCATCATAGGACATGTAGATGTAGGGATTCTGAGGGGAGTTATCTTTCTGTACCCTGAGACAACACACACAGTCTTTTTTTGCAGAGCATTAGACCATACACACATTTCACCAGATTTTCCTGTTCTCAAAAAAACATGCATTTTTACAAAGCATTATATATTGAATTGGAATTATGTAGATTCAACAAGATATAAATGTAAATTGGTGAATTCACAGAGTCCGGCCAGCTGTTACTCCCCGTTTCCAGTGTTTATGCTAAGCTAAGCTAGCCAATTGCTTCATATTTAATTCATAAGAGCAAATAAGCATAAAAGTGTCTCCTGTATTCATTTAAAGTGACTGTATCTACTGATAAGCTAAACTTTGTGTGTCTGTGCTGCAGGCTCACATCTCGTAGATAAAAAGATCTGGTTTCCAGAGTAAGTCTCTAGGAAGTGAAATCTGAGTGATTCCACAAAATTGCACAGGGTCCCATGAGATGCGTTCATCAGTCCACATCTGCAGCGAATTAAAGGTGAATTTACAGAAAAAACAAGAAACATTGTTACAGACAAATTTGGAATAAAATACAGAACAGGCTGTCAACCAGAGCCTGAGATGAAAAGAAGTGTCCACTGAGGTTTTTACATTTAAACAAGCAGAACAAAAAGCCATAATGATTGAGTCAGTCAACTCACCATTGATGCCCAGATGAAAGGAATGAAAGTCTGTGTTTTCTCAATCTGTAAATGAACACGTATACACAAGTCAGAACTAATCACCTGCTTGACAGCTTTTAGCAGATTATTCATTCCCCAGCACAGCAGTACTTACCACAGCCAGGATGGCATATAGGATGATATCTAACTCTACTATGGTGACCTGTGTGTGGTCCAGAACCGGCCGGGTCAGTTTAAACATACTGTTACCGTAGGTCAGGTTCAGGTGGTCCAGAACGTCCTGGTAACTACATACTTTCTTACCGGATGAACCATCTGCATTAAGACAGAAGTATTCTATTTAAACTTTAACATGCTAATGGTCCTAACAGCTCAATTTGTGCATCTACAGTTCTTGTCAAAAATTATAACTTTTCCATTAAAAATATATTTTATACTAATAAACTGCATTTCACTATTATTGTCATTCCTTATTTGTTTATAGAACAGCCTCTACTTCCTCTTCCAAGGATCAAACATATAAAAAATTGTCTTACCTGTGAGGATGACCAGGACAATGAAAGCAACAGGTATCATATCTGCATCTGTGTGTGTGTGTGTGTATGTGTTAGAGCAGCTTCCAGCCAAGTGTGTGTCCAGCTGAGCAGGGCTGGGCAGTGTGAACGTCTCTGCCTGAAATAAAAAACCTCTCTCTCAGTGGAGAGCTCGACACTGTAATTGGTTTACAGAGGAGGAGGGGGACATGGAGTATATACCAAGCCTGGGTTTGACTCTCAAAGAAGGGTGAGATTAAAGTAGTAATTTTTAAGAGTAACAATAATAAAGTCAAAGGAAAGTAAGGTGGAGAAAATGTATCGGTTAGGAATGGGATGAATGTGAAAAAAACATATCTAACAGCACAGGGTGTTAAGTTTGTACATGAGTGAACAGAGGTATAAAACAGACATTTATTGTGACACATGCAGATCGGCACACAACAAAGGAGAAGGGAAATTCAATTAGTGTGGAACTTGATCACCAAAATGACGTGGTAATGACATTATGAACACTGTCCACATTTATACCCACTGTCAGCCCCTGCCAGGCTTACAGCAGGCAGCCAAGAATTAAAGCTGATTTATTATTAATGTAAAAAGTAAGTCACTTCACTGATGGAGTTTTAATTCAAAGTGTTTTTAATGGATTTGGTGCAATTATACTGCACTTTACAAACAAATAGGCTTTGGGCAGAATGTTACTAATTAATATTTGCTCATTAATAAATACTCAGACTATTTTTCACATCATTTGGTCTATAAACTGCCAGAAAAAGTTTGGAAACACCAAGGAGATTGAGATGTTGACAACTCTCTTGTTTTGACTGGTCAATGTCCAGAAACTGAAGATATTCAATGTTCAACCAATACACAATAATCGAATTTTCAGCATTTGATTAATACAATAACAAGAAATAATAACTATGCATTGAAATAGTTCTTTTCTGTCCAGTAATACTTTCCACACTAGAACCAGGCTACTCTTTAGCTTGTTGAGCCAAATCTACAATAAGCTACTATACTCTATGTACTATAGCTTATCCATCATGTTTAAAATTGCAGTATTTCCTTGTTTCCTTGTCCGGCCACATGAGGGCAGTGAAGCACCATTTAAACTGACAATATAAAGTAACATATAGTTAATGTGGTTAACATGCCAGCAAATAATTGCATATTTACAGGGATTATACATGAAGCAACATTACAAAAGAAATATTTCAATGAAAGATTATTTTTACTGTTACAAATACAAAATTAGCACTGGTGGGAAAATGCTGCATAACTTAGTTTGAACTAGAAATACCGCATTGTGGTTGTATTTTGCCACCAACCAGCCAAGTTATGCTTCACAAGCATGCTAAACTGTAGAAAATCACTGAGACCCCCAGATGTCACGTCGTGTTCACAAGAGTGGGATGAACGTAAGGTCACTGTGACCTTGACTTTTGACCTTTGACCACCAAAACTGAATCAGTTTGTCACTGAAACCAAGTGGACACAATAGGAACAACAGATGGACAACCTGAAAACATCACCAGTGCAAGGGCATAACAATGACTATAACCACTGCAGATTGTTACATTTTGCCCATTTAAGTCAAAAGAGAACCACTTGTTGAGTTGCAAAAACTTTATTGTCCGTTTGATATTTTCTTTGACATTTTTACTCATAATTCTAGAAAAGTGGGGTCTTTTAGATTTGGGACCCATGCCTTTGATATCATACTGTGACTGGTGTCAGAGAACAGCTTCATGTACACATTTGGAAAGTGATCAAGACTGTTTGCAGCTTGGATATAGTAGTGCAGTAGTTTTTACCTCAACAGTTCAGCCAAGGGAATAGGGTACCAGCAACCGATTATAACACACTACAGAAGGATATGGTACTGCTTTATACGTGTGCAGTAATCCATCATCAAGTATTCTACAGGAGGGTGCAGGCTGACCTAGACTAACATGCTTACTTTACTATTGCCTCATGCACCAAGTGTGTTGTCTAGGAAACAGCTAGTAGTGCATTAAATGTTGATATTGTCCCTTTTCAGTTATTTGTTATCTGAGCACACGTATGTGCAAGAATGTAAACCTTCACAAATTGTTCACATATTTTCATCCACATTCTAATAAACAACATAGAGTTTTGCAACAAATTAGAACACAGAAACAGAGAACATCAACAACAGGTGAGCTGCACATTAAAGTTATACAAAACCAAAACAACTAAAAGCTTTACAAATAAAGAGAAAAGGGCTCGGGATGATAATAATTGGGAATATGAGGATGAACCAGCTAACCTAAATATCATGTTTAGGCTTTCAAACTTACTGCATACTGGTATCACAATAAACCTGGCTACAGTGGCAACATTAAAATATAAATTAACGAATACACCAAAATGTCTGAATATGAATACAACAGGCCAGTGCAAACACAGTTTTGTCATGAAATAGCATCCTCCTGCAGCAGAAAAGGCGGAGATGCTGCTTTGGCATCTTTATTGCTTGGTGGTACTTGCTGAATTCCACTTGCACTATGATAATACTGACATGCTAAAATGGAGCTGCAGAAGGATGGGATGGCATACCATATGTGTGTATGTGTGTGTTTAAAGACACAGTTTACGATTCATATTTTCAGTTTAGGTAATGATTTAGAAGTCATGTACATTCTCCTTAGAGATCCACATCATACATTCTGTGTGACATCTCTTTTTGCCCCCAATCCATTGCTGTTCAGTTTAACCACCATCATCATACAAGTTGGAGCGTTTCTAGTTTCACATTCAGAAGAGCTTGTGATTTTTGGAAATCATTGTTGGAATGAGATGAAAACACCAGCGAGGGGTCAAAAGCTGCATGCGAAGCCGAGACAGGAGCTCCCTGATGCGAGGAGAGGAGTCAGCACATTTTAGTTTGGTAAGGTAAAGCTGTCCGGGTTCAGCTTACTTTTATGTAGTGCCTGGTCATTTATTCAACAAACAGTTTAAAACAGAGAAGAACTACAGTAGTAATAAATCCGATTGCCGATCACAGTAGGCCCTGACTGTTTGGCTGGTAATATAGGAGAGAAGATGAAAGGAAAGGATAGAAAGGAAAGGAGCAGCATGTATTTTTGTAAAGATATTGTCACAATACACAGCTCTCATTAGTTAGACCTACAGTTAATAAATAATGACGCAGCAGTAGGCTAATCATTCCCACAACAAATTAGGTCACAAAAAACAAAAAAAAAAACAAAAACAAAGGAAACTCCTGTGATAATAAAAAGTGCACAGACAACAGAGGAGATGCTGTTCATTCCTCTTTCGTTTGCTTTCCGCTCGAGGAGAGTTTCAGCGCCAGCAATGACAATCAATCCAGGAAATGTTTAGAAAAGTGAGGGTGGGTTTCCCTGTTCAATGAGGACAGCATCCAGCAATTCAGCACTATGGCAGGGTAAGAAGAGCTGACTCTGGATAGATAATGTGAAGATTGTGTATACTGTGTGTGTGTGTGTGTGTGTGAAGGTGTTACACAATGAGTTGTCCATGGCGGGGATGTTTAGGACTCTGGCTGTCCCTATTCTCTGCCCCCTGCTCCTCCAGGTTGATATTGCTGGTGGAGGTGTTGTGGGGGAGGGGCTCCAAAACAGGCCTATAGCCCCCAAGGTACATCAGACCTGAAGGACAGAAAACAACACAGGAGAAGACAATAGGTGTGTTGCACAACTCGCAAGGTGAGGAAACTGCTTTTTGAACACAGCTGCATCTCTCAGTGTAAATTCATATCCATGTTGTCTAATCCTGACTTTACTCTAACCCTGACACATGTGTACCCTATTGGGACATATTCACTCATGTGCTGATCTTTAGGAAAAAGAACAGATACTGCTTTTTAATTTGCACCTACTGCTACCAGATGACTCTTATTATCTTGTGTCCTGGCACCTGTCTATTGATATATGTCCAATGTTTGTCAAAAACAGACATTTTGAGTGTTTTTACATCAAAATCTGCCTCTCTCTTTGCCTTGCAAAACAATAAAATAGTTTGTAGTTTGATTTAGACCTGTGGACTAGAGACAGGCAAGAACAGGGCAGAACAATGGCCGCTACATACGCACTATCTTGATAAAAACACGATGTAATACCTTACTACATTTATAACTTGGGCTACTACTCTACTTTTTGTACAATACTTCCTTAGGATATGTACATACTCTTTTGAACTATTCAAATATTTTATATTGTTGTAATCTTGACCAAGTCAATTCTACTTTGTACATGCCTCCAATGCATATTAACTGTATACTTAACTATGCAGTACTATATTTTTAGAGGAAGACATGCAATCTAAACTGAATCATGATAAGCAGCAAAAACAAAAAGTAGTTAACAAAAGATAGATGACTGTAATGAGACAAAGTTAAAGGACGAAGCAAACTACAACTTGTGCCCCTAGTGTCTGATCTACCATCTGGACGTAACTCCATACCTAGTCCTCAATGTGTACTGGGCACGACTCCTCGACTGTCCATCCGAAAGAAGGCGAAAGAAGGAAAAGAGACAGGGGATATCAAGAGGAAAAAAAAAAAAAAAAAGAGAGAAACGGAAATAGAAGAAGGAAAACGTCCACGAAAAGACAACAGAATATGTACAGAATGACAGGAGGAAAAGTGAGAGAAACTGAGAGATAACAGAACACTTTTACGACAAAGAGAAAACATGTCACAATATCCACTATAAAATACTAAAAGGTTGATGTGAGGAATAAAAACAGGGCTTTTAGAGGGCTGAAGGCTTTGAGAAAGACAAAGAGCTAAAGGATGTCAAGCAAATTTGAATCCAAAATTATCAGCTGTAGATAAGTTACATTAACCCTCTGGAGTCTACCCATTCATCTTTAAATACATTAAAGTCTTACGCACACACAACATAAACAGTAAAGGCAATAATAATCTGAGTGACTATGAAAAAAATGAGTGAATGTTATATTTCTCTCTATGTACTATGGCTTCCTGGCTGATTGACACTTTGTTAAATTGGCAAAATAAGAAGTCAGACTTAAAGCTGAGTTTGTGCTGAAGACGAATAGCATATATGTGAGGTATGTGGAGTTTTAAAAGACGTTAAACACCAAAACAAAAGTATAGGAAGTCTACAAAAATAAACTCCAGACGATTAAATAACCTACATTTCAAAAATGCATTTATTTAAAAACAAAACTGGCATCTTTAGCTCTCACCACACTAACAGACCAAGTGTTGAAAAGCAGAGATGAGGAGTAGGATGGCTGAGGGGGGTGGGTGAAAAAAATGAGTTGCAGATGTTTGGCAAAGCGGCTCGGAGCTGGCAGACGAACATGAACTTTAACTCTGGGATGAACCAGACTTTTTCTTTCTTTCACGCTCTCACAAAACAGAAAACTGAACATGCACACAGCACTCATCAAGACACACAATAAAATGCACTCACACACAGACTCACACCAGGGCTTCAGTTAAAGGGGAGAGGAGGGAGAGAGTGCACAGTTAACTGGTACTGAGAAGCAATGAAGCACCACAACACCAAAGGGGAGGGATGAAGAGAAGAAGGAAAGCTTCAGATCTTCATGCTGGGCAAAGATGCTACAAATCCCCACTCAAGTCACTAGCTGCTACTAAATCTGCCCAAATAGAAACTGATGTTTCTTGCTTCCTACATTCACATGTTAGCATAGCAGTCTAATTTGTCAGAAATCCTTAACTCTACTGAATCTGGGTTCTGATAACCCATGCACTCCTCATCTTTTCTTCTCCTCCTGTATGTCCCCTCACCCCCCAGTCCTCAGCTCTCATTGGTCCATGTTCGAGAGGTTGCCACTCACCGGCGAATCGGCTGTTGGGAGCTTGCTCATTATCCAACCCCAAAGAGGGCGTGTCACAGAGGGCGATGCCCTGATTGTTATTGGCCAACTCTGGACACCTGCTCCGCCCACCTGCAAGCGAGGGCAAAGGTCAAACAAGAGCAGCCAGGCACAGCAGGGGGAGAGTGGAACAGGCAGGGTGAGAGGGAGGAGGGGGTATCAGAGGTGGAGGGGTGAGGTTGGCCATGCTGGAACAGCATTAACAAAATAACAAATGATCAATAATTCTGCATTTGAACAGTGTGAGTCGAAATGAATGTGAAGTATAAAGGGAGTTTGGCTCAGTGACAATAAAATCACTTTCCTTGCGAAGTGATCATTGTGTGTGGACTTTTTTGGCCTGTAGCATCAATTATGAGGAACATACAATTTCATAATCCAGTGGTCCACAAACTGGGAGGGAAATGTGGCCAAAGGGTAAATATGGAGAGCATGTAAAGTTGAGAAAACTATGTCCCATGATTCTTGCAAGGCCCACTGTGCAAGCACAATGTGAACAATATTTTGGAAACGGTTTTAACAGAGAATAAAGGAAATACAGGTAAGGGCAGGTTTCCACATAAAATCCCCAAGTTACAATGTTAAGATGATTAGACCTTTTTAATACTATATAGAATGAAATTTACAATTACACCTCTCATTGTATAAAACTATGGTGGGAAACCAATGTGGAGTAAGGCCACAATTATTTATCAAGAGTATTCATTAATTTATATCATACTATAATCAACATGATTATATTAATTAATAATAAAACTTGCTCTAGAGGTGGATGAGCAGCAGAAAGGGGATGGACAAATTGATGGATGGCTGGATGAACTATAACTTGTGTAAAGGTCCACATATGAATTTTACATTCAGTTAGTGGTCTGGAAACATAGAACTGGGGATTTTCCAGAGAGCTTTTGTTAAAAATCACATAAAACATTAATAACTAACATTACTGCCTATAGCAGGCTACAAAAGTATTTACATCCTTAGAAAATAACCTTTATACATGAAATTATCACAAAATATATGATTTGTTGTATGCTGTTAACAGAACATACACTGAGATGAAATAAATGTCAAAAATTAAAAATGCAGCCATATGTTTATATTAGTTATTACTTCAATGTCTGCTTGTGATAGGTCATTAGAAGCAACGATGAAAAAAATGTAATGTAATTATGTTTAAGTATTTTACTCAAAACCACCTTACTTGTATCATTTAAAATGAACTGCGGTTTTGTTTTAAAGCTGCCATTCATTTTAAATCAAATCAAATCAAATTCTGCTCTTATATTCTCTGTTTCTTATCTGCCACACACAGTGTTTACGGATGCCTTATTATGATGCACTGGAGAGAATGATCATGAGATTTTGGTATACATTTTCTCATTAACAAAAAAAAAAAAAAAAAAAAAAAAAAAAAAAAACAGAAACATGTATCCATGTTTGACTTTTCCAGCATCCCAAGCTAATTAATGATTAATATCTGCCTCATGCCTGCAGCAAGTGCCAATGAGGAGAGGCTGGAAAAGATGGCTGAATGATTGGCAGCTCATCACAGAGACACATACAGTGCACAAACAGAAGCTATCTGGCAGGGCCAGTGCAGATGCACATGTGCGTGCAAACGTACATTCTACAATGCATGTGCACATTCACAGTCTGTCAGGCAGCACAGGTCCGCTTGTCACCTAAAGAACTGAAAGGTCATTCAGTAACTTACAGGTACTCAGTGATTTTTGCAGTCTGGCCCAAGGTTTCAGAAAACACACATACATTCGACAGAGAAATGTACACATACAACTTTCAAGCTGCCATCCTAAGAAAGGTAACTTTGTTGTGTTTGCTTCAAGCCTGCTGGTCATTAATTCACACTTTCTGTATATACAACAAGTTTTTAGCACTCAATCTCTCTCGCTCTCTCTCTTTGTTATACACACACACGCACGCACATAAACAACATTTTATAGCAGTGCAGATGGAGCAGAAAGAAGCCACAGCTAAAAACAGCAGATGCAGCCTGCTAAGCTTTGTATGCAAAAACATGTAAATGACAGTTAATACATATACAATACATACACAAACAGAAGTGCAAATCATGCAAATGTAATCACAACCCTGGTGTGCAGCAGAACCTCATCTACAACAACACAGGAATCCTGTACGTGCTTGTTTTCTGTAAAGGCGTTCCACCACATTCACCAGGAAGTGCTGATTGTAAAACAGGATGAGCAAATAAATCAATGTCACTAAAACACAGTCTTGACTATCTGATCTCCAACTGTGTAACAATTCAGGGGCTGGATTTTCAGTGGTGAATTTAAAAAGCCTAAACAGAGCATCCCTAGTGAATACATTTTAGCCTGGAATTCATTTCAGTATTTGATTTAAGTTGATCTTAAGTGTTCAACCCTCGCTGCAAAGGAGAAAAAAGTTGTGCTGCACACATGTGATGTGAGAAGCCATTCACTCTAGTACAGATGCTGCATGTTGTGGTGTTTTTTGAGCCATTATTTAATGCATTTGAAAGGAACTGCTCCATCTTGAGGACAACATCTCACATGAGCTCCCTTTATTTTCAAAGGGGTTTTCATTATGCAGCCATGATTCAAACATTTACTTGAAATAACATTTTCGATAAACCAATAATATGTCATAGTCAACCTATTACTTTTGTATGAAGGGGTATTTCTTTTTCACATGGCTTGAGAGGGAGCAACAAATGCTAATGTGGTGAGAGGTTATGAGTAAAAGGGGAAGTATGGTCACCATAGTTACCTTTCCCATTAGATGGGGAGGAGCAGTCCTCTTCGGTGACATCATTTCCCTACAAAAAAGGTTTTAAAAAAATGAATAAAATACATAAAATGAACATTAATCACACCTTGCTCAACATTGTCACAGTCACCTCTGAGTCCTGCTCCTCTACAGCCACTGAATAGTTTTTTTGTTCCTTTGGCTCCTTGGAAAACTCCTGAAACATATGAACTGAAACTGTTCAATGTTGAGATGATACATTTATGTTAAATTACATAATTATGCAGCATCTCTACATCCTCACCCCATCCTGTTGCAATGATCCTCGGCTGTCCATGGGAGCATCCTGGTTCTCTTCACCTTCTACACCATCTCCTCCATCGTCCCCCCCAGGTTCGCCTTCAGCCCCGGCCAGGTAAGACCCTGACATGGAGGACATGGTGTCAGTGCTGATGTGGGAGTGCTGCGAGTGGGACGAGGCCATGGACATCACTGACTGGGCCAGGCTGCTGCTCACTGGGTCTGTCAGACAGACGGAGACACACATCAGTTGGGCTCTGTGATTGGAGGATTTTTTATTTATTTATTTTTTTTAGATGCAAGGTGAAACTATTATACATTTCTCACTGCAGTACCCACAGTGTGCTTCCATCGACACTAATTTTATGGTGACTGGGCATAATCTATGCTCTGATTAGACTGCTTCTTATAAGACCAAATCTGCGGACACTGGCTTTGACGTACATTAATATGACATGATGTATGTCTGAGAGGACATAAGTATCTATCATTCACATAATGAAGCATGCAAAATGAACAATAAATAGATTTTGCCTTTGTGGAAACGAAAGTGTTACAGCTCCCAGTGAAACTCTAATCTTTTGTGTTCACCATTTTTGCTTTTTGTATGTGTGTGGGCCAATATTCGCGTTATATTGAAGACATTTCTGAAATGTGAGGACTTTTCACTATAAAGCATTACAGTATGTGAAGGTGAAGATTAGAATTAGGTTAGGGTTTCAGCTGACGGTAAACATTTACTATAGCTATGGTTAAGGTGTGACTGAAAGGATAGGGAATGTAAATTGCGATTGAGGGTCAACACAAGTAGCAAAAGATGAACTTGTGTGGATACCTTCAGGGGAGGTGATAGTGGAGGATAGCGGGGTTCCTGTACAGGATGACTGATCAATGGCTCCAGAGGAGGAGAGAGTCAGGTTCTCACTGTCTGGAGTCACTCCGCACTGTAAAACAACAGGAGCAACACGTTCCCTCACACACAAATACACAATTAAACATCCTACAGGCTCCGGAGATACACTAAAATGTACTTTCTCACACACCTCCTGCTGGTCCACAGTGAGCTTGTGACGACAGGCGTCCGATTCACTGCAAGACTTCTCATCCTCCTCCTCAGGAAGCACAGAGGAATTCTGGGAAAGTGACCTGAATGAAACAACATAGTGGATTAGCTTCAAGCAAAAATAAAAGTAATGGAAATACAGAAAACTAAATCCATGAATTTACTGGTGCTTGTTTAAATTCTTAACATTGAAAACAAAACAATAACAAGTGACCGAGAAAAAAAGTGGCCTATTAAGACTTACATTAAACTAAAGTTGTATTAAATGCATCTTCAGTGACAGAACTCATAAATAATCCCCACAAAAGGGGGAAATACATGCAAGAAATCTTTTATTCTAGGCAGAAAACAACAAAGATCAACTGTCAGAAACAGACAGACTTACTTTGAACCACTCTTCTTGAGCTTAAGTCCCTGGCTGGAGTTGGAGTGGTCTAGATGGGACAGGGAGCAGTCAGGTGCAGGGTGGGACTCGTTGTTGTATGGGGGAAGCACTCCAGTGACATGGCTGGGACCAGAGTGGAGGGGAGGAGGAGCCACGGAGGAGGTGTTGAGGGGTCCGTTCAACGCCTCTAAGAGAGAGACGGTTTCGTAACCTGGAGGGATGTGTTCTGATGCCTGCAAAGAAGAAGAGGACACAAGGGATGTTAATTCCTGGGCAGTGAATTATTACTATTTCATATATATTTTGTTTGGCGTTATTTTTGTTAGTTTTTTCTTACTGAATGTTCTTCTGAGTCTGAGTTCTGTGAAGTGATGACAGGGTTAAAGTTGGTAGGTGACAGAGGGCTGAGTTTCTTCCTCATGGCTCGTATCTGCAGCAGAGCTCTGAATGCTGTAAGAAAAACAAAAACAAAATGACAAAAGATATTATGAGCTTAAATGATAAATACTAAAACAAACATAACTAAATTAATGAATGTTTAATAATGACAAGGGCAGTTACACTTCAGGAGAAATGCTGATATATTTTAAGGCCACAATTAATATACAAAAGACCAAGAGGAAGAGACATTTTCCAAAATACTATTATCTATCCATTTCAGGGAAACAATCTACCCAAACAAGCCAAATTGACTCAGAACTGCTGATATAAGTAATAAGTAAAGAATGTTGGATATGTATAAAAAGACATATCATTTGTGTGTCAGTTAAAACTATGACACATTTTTACAACCTGCTTTTGCTAGAGTTACGAACTGTACAATGAATTCCAGACCCCATTTTTGCTGATGCAGTGGCTGGTCGACTGTAATAAATCAGCTGCTATTGTTTTATATTTCTATTCCCTGTTCCTATATTTTGTGCCTCTGTACAGGGACACCTAAGATACGTATTGCATGAGACTGAGGCTGTTCGTTTTTCTTCCACTTTGCCAATGGAAAACATCAGTGTCATCATTTAGTAAACAAAGACAAATGCAATGTGATGCACAATGTAAGTAAATAAAACTTATTCATATATTGTACAAATATATATGTACATAAAAACAAAACATTAAAATGTTTGTCTACCATGGAGATGAAGACCCAATTTTCTATTGGAATAACAGAAAATTTCAGTGACAGTTAATAGTGGAAATGTCTTTGGGACTAAAAACCACATTTGCATTGGTCATTAATGGGAACTCACGCAGCCTGCAGATGGGGCAGCAGTTGGCCTGATAACGCAGCGTGTCTGCACAAGCATTGCAAAGACACAGATGTCTGCACGGCAGGATGAGTGTGTCTCGCACGTCCGACAAACACACCACACACTCCGCACTGTTGTCACTGATCTCATCGTCAGCAACCTAAAGACAAAGAGACATTTAAATGTCAGGAAGAAAGAATTTTTAAGTTATCAAGTAAAACTATGTCGACAGTTACACTGATTTATTTCTCTACTGATGCATTTAAAGAGATACAGATAGAAATACTCCCTGTGTTGTCTGATATTTACCTTTGATTCTTGGCTGTTGTATTTGTTCTCTATCCCATAGATCTCCTGCAGAAGATAACTCACTCCATCCACCTGGGAAAAGGAGCATGTTGAATAATAAGCATAGCAGGTTTATTGTGTCGGTTGAAATGCTTAACAGGTAAATAAAGTCTTGTCGACCTTTGTTTTTCTAAAGCATAAAGAAGTTACACAAAAAGAGAAAGGAAGGACAGAGAGAGGAAAAGCAGGTGTACTTACCACTTGTTTCTGCTTCAGAGGCTTGACACAGTAGCTCCCATCCATGTGCTGCCAAAAAATTTAAAATTCTACATTACAGTACATTATTAAATTCATTCTTAAATAAATTATTACAGTTTGGTTCTGTTTGTTCCCTTAAGTCATACACATAAACATCTTTGCTCATTTTTGGTGAGAATGCCAGACTGAATTAAAGCATATGATCCTACATATTCAGCATCCTTAAATGGTCCAAACCATTTATCATGGTCCAAAATGTAAAAAATTAACCACATTTCTGAGGTATTTCAAATGTATATGGAATGTTTCTTCACATATGTGGACATTATAAATATGTTCTGAAAATAAAATTAAGCTGTATTTTTCTCTACATATTATTGGACAATCAGTATGTTCTGAGGATCAGTGTTCTGGTGATTGCACAAAACATTTAATAATTCAAAATTAAGCAAGAATGCGGTTATTACAACCCTGTTTGCAAAAAATGTCCTTACACTGTTACCCAATACCAACAGATTTTACATATTTGCTACTAAAGCTGAAAAAATAACACAAACAATAAAAAAATAAATTGCAAAATAAATATCAATATATTATGAGCAAATTGCAAACAATTAGTCTTAAAAAGAATGTCTTTCTTACCTTTTCAAATGTAGCCAACAGGATGTGAGAGTGTCCCAAATGTTCTACAGAAATTAAAGAAAGTTGACAAATGTTGCTTAACATTCTTCGTCCCTACTTTCACATCTGACCAAACCCACAGAAACTCACCTTCTCCTTCATCAACCACAGCCTGCACCACCATGGGGAAAATCTCCTTGTCCATATCAAAGAGCAGCTGAGAAGAAAACACAAGGCAGTACAGACACACAGTTGATATGTATCTATCCATGTGTAAAACTGTTTTCAGACCGATGGACAGCCTCATACAGTGTTTCAAGATTCAGCTTATAGACAGATGTCCTACCTCATCATCGGCCCATTCGCTAAGGTTGACAGTGTGTGACGGCAGGCAGAACTGCTGACAAACTCCCCTCTTGAAGTGCACCGTCTCTGACTGCAGAGAGCTGTCCTGGGGCAGGTAACTGCAGGAATAAACAGATGCAGGCAGACCAAAAACTGAGCTGCACAAAATACATGATATGGATGCATGATAGTCAGTTTTTCAGGATCAGGAATTGATCACTTATATCTGCTGCAGTTTGGCAAAGATGATTCATTAACAGTGAGAGTTTTTTATTTTATTTTATGCATAATAGGCTTTTTCTGCTTAAATATGGTGCTTACTAGCAAGGAACACATTTTCTGAGCAATACACCAGACAGTCAAAGATATTTAATTCTAAGTGAAGTGGAAGACAGACATCTCCTTGCATCATTCATGCAAGCTACGCAAATATTTAAATGTAACCCACAACACAGTACATAAGAAATGAAAGACCATGGTGACATAAGTTATGTCTGCATGATTATTTCTGGAAACTCTCAAGCCTATATTTCTCCATTTATTTCTCTAAACAAAAGGCAGCCAAGTAAAACCACATACATTGTTTTTTTATTCAACATTCTTGTTCCTTGTCAAAACATAGTACCTACATTACCCAGAGTGAAAATAGCTCACTTCTATTTGAACATCATGCTTGCAATGTTTGTTTGTCAGAAAACATTTTCCACTCACACTGGAACTCCATTGTGAAACTCCTCTATGGCCTGGTAGTAGATGGTGATGGCCACCTGTGTATCAGCATCAAAGGTGAACTCTACATTATAACAGGCTCTGTTCTTCCCCGCTGCATCGTCACCTGGCAGCTTGAGGTCCTCGCTGCACCTGTGGATGTCGAACAAGAACAAAAACAGAACAAAAATTTGAGCATGATACAAAGTCCATTTACCAATGTCTGAGCTTTGTAGAAAGTTGTAAAAAAAGAAAGTGAATCTAGAAACTGCATACTTCATTAACCACATCGGAACGATCTGAAACAGACTGATTGATATATTGCTAGTAATCATGGAATGACTATTTTTAAAGTCAGTAATCACCACAGGAACCTCTTGAGATTTTTTAATATTTTTTTAGAGCATGATTTTTGTGTTTCAAAAAACTAGGACATTTTTTGTTTTCATTTTTGGATGATGAAATTAAATGCTATATGTACCATTTTATTGTGTTGCATATTTATGAGTTTGCCTGAAGAAAAAAAAAGTTTGAATTATGAGGAAAAAAAATGTATGAGTAGTAACACTACCCTTTAAATTAGCTGTTGTGAGTTATTTCTAAAAATATCTGAGTGGACGTAAAATTAGACAGTGGTGTACTGAGATGTTATGAACATGCGTACCGTACAAGCCGCAGCGTGTCCTTACGGATGTTTATAAGGCTTCGTAAGGTCTTTACTGGTTCCTGAGGTGGAGGGGCTGCATACGGGAACTAAAAGCAACAAATTATAGATGCAAAATAACAGTTATAAGACTGACGTGTAGTGATATTCAGCTTCTCTCAACATTCCTCTCTTTTCCACAGGAAATCCCGGGTTAGACAGTGACCACTACTGCTCTTGGTTTAACCTTAGCACAAACGAGTTGTCAGCACCAGCGAGATCTGTGCTGACAAGTGCTGAGCCAGAGCAAAAAAATCTGCTCAGACTGTGTCTTTCCAGGGACGAAGCTGACACTTCAGACAATGTTTGGTAAATTTCTGCTCACATAAAACAGTCCAGGGTCAAACACTGACTCTTTCTTTCTTTCAAGTTGTTTAAAAGGACCTGCTAGGTGACATTTACTAAACCATGAGCATTTTGATGACATTTAAGTGAATGATAAGAATGCAAAATACCTACTGTGATTGGCTAAACTTTGTGCTTTTTTCATTGTTTTCTCCTGTGAACAATCCTGCCTTCAGCAATGAAAACCAACAGTAAAAATTCTGTTGTAAGATCAACGTATAACATTTAAACACGACCCAATCTGTGGTTCACTTCTCAGCACTCTCCTGTTTCGTGTTCGAAGTCAAAATTTGCTGACTGAGTATAAAATGAGGGCCAAAGTGGTTTCGGGATCTCTGGAGGAGAAACATGCAGGATGTGGTCAGATACCTCCACACTACAACCTCTCATCTGTGTGTGGATAAGGGTGTTTGTGTGGCTGTGAATGGGACCATATTCACAATTATTACGCATCTGTGCTCAGTAGGAGTCACGCCTGTAAACCACACAAACACACACGGAATAACAGATGCTGAAAAGAGCAATTCACTGGAAGTTCACAGGTAACAGAGGAGGTCTTTGCTTTAGAAATCACGAAAGATCACAAATAGTCCTCACACGTAGTCGAGACTAAAATCAAAATTTTAAGACTGTTCTCTTAAAATGATTATTTCTGTAATAATTGAGACTTGTATAGTTTTTTCTGCATTGGGCATGATGATGGCACTAAATGAATAAAAACAGGGGCATCACTAAGTTACTGCACTTCATTAAACAACAGAAATTTTTGTTTCATGCTAATGCTAGAGAAAATATCAGGATTTCCAATGAGAGATCATGATTGCATAAAATTTTATAGCAGTCTATTGAATGATTGCAGAGACAGTAGACCAATATGGGGGACTGAAAAACCAACACAGTCATCCCTAAAGCCACAGAGCTAGCATGATAAAAATCCATTTTTGATATCCCTGTGCTCCAGGCAGCGGTTCTGAAAATCCTAAAATACATCCACATTTGTAATCATATTTGTAGAGCGATGCAGGAGAACACAACTGCATTTGGGTTTATGATTTCACAGCACCATCTGCTTGGACCACACCAAACATTATATAATGCTGGTAAAGCTTCAGACTGACATACAAGAAAAAAAATACATGCCATATCCATCTGAATTCTGTGCCCACAGGAGGATTATAAACACCCACATAATCAGGAGAAAAACTGCACTCCTAATTTTAGCCCCAGTCTAGACACAAACAACAGCGCAGCTGTGATTAGTACACAGAAATGGAGGTGAGCCTCTGCATATCAGCCTCGCTTAGTCAAATACTCAAAAGCCTTTTGGTCTGCATTAAACTCCCTCATCCCCTCCGGACGTGAGCTCATTTTAACGTGCAGTTCTCATTAGTTTGACCTTCAGGTTCATGATTAGGTTGAATGAACCCCCCGGAGGAGCCGTCACTTATCAACCTCTGTGTATGGGGAGTCAGCAGGCTGTCATTTTACTTTTAATTAGTTTGACATGATGAGACGCTGAACCAGTCTGAAAGCATGTTAATTGCCACTGCAGGAGTCACAATTGATGAAATGTATCCGTTCCTGTTAAATGACAAAGACAACTACATCTTTTGATGCTATAACAAGTAGGTGATTAATCATTTAGTCAATCAGCCAAAGGGCAGTAAAATCCTGTTCTCAATTGTGAGGATTTGCAAAACAAATAATCACCAAGATACTGTATTTACACTATTTTCTCACATTTTAAAGACCAACAATAGTCTCAACCTTTAGGCCAGAATTAACAGAAAGTCCATAAAATGCCTGATTTACAACTGGGCAAACCCTATGAAAGATTATATAATATAATCAAAAACTACAGGGTGGATTTTTTTTGGTGTGACTCGGTTTGGTTTTTAACATTTAATCCAGTCAGTGTGTGACAATACTTACTGGCACAGGTCTGGTCCCCAGGAAGTTAAGGTCTGTGTTTTCCCCGAACAGGTAACCCTCCGGATGGGTGGAGTCAAACTTTTCTCCCCCCATGATGAAATGACTGGCAAAATAACTCCCTGCACATATAGAGATTCACTTTTAAACACAAGGAACCTAAAATGCATCACATCCCCTGAGAAAAAAATAAATAAATTAAGAACATCATGGGGCAGTACTATAATACTTTTGAATGAATAATTTAGTGTGTTAAACCTGCTTGCAAATTCTTTTATAGAGTAGATTTTTTTACAGTCCATCTTGAATTTTTAAGTACATATCTGACTAGAAATAACAGGAAATGTACAGTTGTTTTTTTATTTCTAATTCCAAAAAGATTGCTAAAACCCAGAAAATGACTGGTGAAGGTATGCTGACTGCTTACAGCTTGTCCACCTGTTTACCAAGACATTGGGTTGATGACAAAAAGACTAAATTGATGTTGTGCCTTTAATCACAGGGTGAGCTAAGATCATAATAGTGGTTTGGAGCATAAATACATGCTGGACAGCCAAGTCATGTATGTGCTAAGAGGATACCTTCTAAGGC
Source organism: Mastacembelus armatus (assembly GCF_900324485.2). Lineage (NCBI taxonomy): Eukaryota > Metazoa > Chordata > Actinopteri > Synbranchiformes > Mastacembelidae > Mastacembelus > Mastacembelus armatus. Next base: position 15,290,787 of record NC_046651.1, on the reverse strand, counting down.
ATCTCTGATCTAAACCTGGCTTTGTCATCTTTCACAATTAATTAACAATTAATGCTGGAGAAGGTTTGATGCTCTGACTGTAAAGACATTCCCACTGAATAAGAACCCATAAGATGACACATCAAATAAAGCTACAGATACAACGCTATCTCTCTGTCTCCAATTATTTATCGACATATTACTATTTACAGCAGGTGGGAGAGGCGAGCTAGGCTGAGGCTTTGTCACCAGATCCCACAGAAAGGAAATAGGACTAACAGATCATTTTCACCAGCAGCCATCGCCAGCATCTTCCTCCACACACACTACCTTCAGGCTGAAAACACGACGGTTATATCACAAACTCACACATTCAGCTAACTGTGGTGAGAGGGACACTAACTGCAGCTAGAAACCAACCATGTCGCTTCACTTCCATCCTCTCTTCATAATATCACTGTAAATCAAAGATATTATGATATCCATATATAGCCTAACATAAAACTCTACTTATGTTCATTGATTCTGCTTTAGATCTCATTTTGTGAGAAACTTTAACACACTTTTCCTATGATACAATTGAAAAGCAATAATATTTCATCAAAATACAATTTTTGACAATAATGGATTGTTGCTAAACCCTGTTAGGAAGCTGCACACTGTACTGCAATCAGAAACTGTCACATAGAGGAACATTAACAGGATGGATTCAAAACAAACCTAGGTCAGTCTGAGGTCCAAAGGACAGTAAAACAGGTGAAATTGATAGACCAGTGCTGGCTATTGTCTGAAATGCAATACAGCTACCATTACAGTAGCTGATTTTTAGTAACAATGTGAAAACAAAACCCTTTTTCTTTACTGAGACACAATATATTTATAGAAAAGTTATAGTTTCAGTCAGGAAATAACAGATCCAGGAATAAGTACCCGTACCAGTATTTTTTGCAAATCTTTGACAATAATACACAGAATATCTTGCATTATTTACTCACATCCTCTGAACAATTAGCCATATCCTTGAGAAAACAACAGAGATTAAATTATAATAAAAATAACTTGCAGGCCCAGTACTGATATTTTAAAAAATAATAGGATTTGATATCTGGAGAATAAATCTATTAAAATGAAATCTCTTAAGTGAAAAAAATGCCAGTCCCTCTTTACTGGGTGACTTTTTATTTTCATCCTCTTTGGATCTATCGTGGTTTATAAATTTTACAGGCAGACTGAGGCAGTCATGATGCCATCAACACAGGTGAAACTGCCCACTATGCACATGAATGCACCAACAGAGGAGCCAATCCCAGCCATGACTTGACACTCAGTAAATAAATACAAATATACTGGGAACTTGTGCATGTAGATATATGGATAATAAGTGGCAAAGTTCAATGTGAAGCTGTTAAAGAACATTTATTATATAAAAAAGAGGCTCAGAAAAACCAGGTATGGATCCTCCCTCTCCCCACAGGTAGCTCACCAGGTTAATGGCTGGAAAGCCCTGCAGGCCTAACGTTGGGACAATGATATCAATTCTACTTTTACTTGGCCCTCATGCGTCTATGGCACAAAATAAATCATCTGCGCCCGCAGCTTGACCTGTGACTTACCAGATTTTGGTGGATAACGATACACCGAATTGGACGGAATGTCCACTTCTTCCACGCCTATGTTTTGTCTGCTCGTTAAAGCTCCCATTTCCAGTCAAATACAGAGCACACGGGTGAACGGGCATAACACTTCAGGTTCGCTTTGTTCGCGGCGTCTCCTTATTCCCTGTCATTTAATCCAGTCCGTGCTGCCCAGGACATTTCTGTTGGGTCCAAGCCCCGCCGTGAATGTGGTCGTCCTGGGGATTAGTGGCTGTTCTCTGGTTGCTTATCCTTTTCTGGTCAACAGTGCGGTTCGTTTTGAGGCAGAAAACAGCGGTTTAACAGCGGTGAGAAGCTCTCATGGGGAACCGCAGTCACACAATCGGCCGAAGCGAAATCTCCGCTCCAGCCTGGCTGGTCGTTTACTTCACATGCGAGTATGCGGCAGATAACAACGAAGCGGTCGTGGACGTGACCCAGCCAGCGGGCTCACGGTCATGTATTACCGGTGCTGGTAGGTGCTGGATCATGTCAAAGCGGTTTGTGGCTCCCCATGACGTCACAAATCCGGACCGTGGTTTTTGCGCAGTCCTCCTCTCTCCAGCAACGGCAGCCACACCACCAACCACCGCTTATAACGTGACCTTCCTACGACAAACTGCAGTGCAGAGCCGAAATGTTTATACCCTATGCCTGGAAAAACTCAACAATTTGGGTTAAAAACCGGAAAGACTCACCAATACTTAAAAAATAAAGGTTAACTAAACGTTAGCTAGCTGAAGCTTTTCTGGCAACAAGTAGAGACACATAGCTAACGCTAAATCAAATTACGAGTTATTACGAGACAGGATTTTTAAAAAACACTTGTATTTTTAAAACGAAAAACACAACCGTTAACCCCCGACAAAACTACTAGGGTGTTTCTAATTAAACTAAATGAAACAGGCAGAATAACAGCCCCATATTACGGTAACAAGCGACTCCCCGCCGACAGAGGGCAGTGTGACGGAATACCCGGGCTTTGGTGACGGTTGGTGCGGCGGAAGGGGAAGAGCCACTCAGCCAATCAGAGGAGGCCAACATGGGCGCAAAGAAAAGGGAAAAGGAAGCTTCGTTGCCGCCATTTCACGTGAAAGCAGCGCGGTAGGGTCGAGGTCCAGCGAGAAACAACTAAGAAATCAGACATATTTCGAATCAAATACACGAACTGGTGGGTCATAAAGCTAAAGTAACCGTTTTATTAGTCGACTCGATCGCGTCTTAACGGGTTTGCGCTGTTGCTTTCATAAGAAGAAGATGAGTTACGGAAGGCCGCCGCCAGACGTTGAGGGGATGACCTCCCTCAAAGTGGATAACCTGACTTACCGAACTTCCCCGGAGACTCTACGCCGAGTTTTTGAGAAGTACGGCCGTGTAGGAGACGTGTACATCCCCCGGGATAGGTACACCAAAGAGAGCCGAGGGTTCGCTTTCGTGAGGTTTCTCGACAAGCGGGACGCCGAAGACGCCATGGACGCTATGGACGGCGCGCTTCTTGACGGGCGGGAGCTTCGGGTGCAGATGGCCCGCTACGGCCGACCACCGGACTCCATGTATAGCCGAAGAGGTGCTCCGCCACGGAGATATGGAGGGTACGGACGCAGAAGCAGGAGGTAATGCTTCTTTATTTAGGTTTATCCAAGAAGCCGTATACATTAGTCTTGAGAAAGACAACAGAAGCACATGGAGTAAGTTAATGCTACATTGGTTTGACGACACTTAATTCCCATTTCCTGTATAACGTTAACTACAATTCAGTACTTACTCCATTATAATATATAATAAGGTTAATGTAAACAATTTATGCTAGTTATATAATTATTACAATATATAATTTTAAATATGTTACTGTGTTGGCATAACACATAGTAGGCCTATAGTAGAGTTTTGTTTGTAGGAGTTTAGCAAATGAAAAAAAGCCCATTTGCATGTTTCCAAAATGTGACCCACCCTTCCCCCAACAGTTACATAACTATTAATGGGGTTATCAGAATAGTTTCAGTTTCTGCTGATCAACTTATTTTCATTATGTTCCTGTAAATTAACATAATTTGTCAGTTTCCTATTTTATTTAAGTTTAACTGAAGTGTTTCTCTCTTGCAGCCGTTCAGCTAGTCCCCGTCGTCGCAGGCGTAGCCGAAGCCGCTCCAGGAGCAGAAGCCGTTCCCGATCTAGGAGCCGCCACCATTACAGCCGCTCCAGGTCCCGTTCCTACTCCAGATCCAGATCAAGGTCCAGGTCGAAGTCTAAATCCAAGTCCAGAACCCCCAGACGGAGCAAGTCGAAGTCACCCTCAAGGTCTCGGTCCCGCTCCAGGTCCAAGTCAAGGAGTCGCACCCCGCCTTCCAACAGAGGGTCTAAGTCCAAGTCCAAGTCCAGGTCCAGGTCCAAATCCAAGAGTAGGCCCAAATCTCCAGAAGACAACGGAGCAGAGTCTTAACTCAAACTTGGACGCAATATGACGGTATTCAGGGGAAAGGGTGGATTCAAAATTTTATACTCAGTTTGTAATCATCACTGGGGTATTCAAAAGTTTTGATGCTGCACACAAGCAACAAAATCCTGAATGTTTAGAAGTTATTAGGATTGATACATACAGTCCTAGTGCTGTGTATGCTTTACTTTGCTTGTATGTTCAGTAAAGGTAAAGCACACGCAGGCAACAGGAGATTTGTCTCCTGGTGATCTCCCACAGCATATATTTCAAATTGGGGTGATGAGTTTGTATGGGAGGGAGGGGTGGTTGGGACGTGGGGTGCTTCACTCAAAACCTTCACCTAAATGTGGAATTCTTTCCTCCAAGCTGCGGAGTCCTGTTTGCAAAGAGAGGAGGAGGAGATGGGGGTGTGGCAGTGTGAGAGCAGTTAGTGTGTGACCCGCCCATGTGACCTGCCTGTTGCTGAGAGCGATGGCAGTTGCTAAGGAGCAGGTCACCAAGGCAACGGTGGTTGCTATGGAGCAGGTCGTCATGGCGGTGGTTCGGGCTGTCAGTTGGTGTATGAGGTGGTGTGGTGAGGTACGTTCACAGGGATCACAGTCAGATGCACTGAGCACTGTTCCCAACCATGCCTGCGGTTTCCGCCACCTCACAAAGGGAGCGGACCCCCGAGGTTTGTTTTTCAAATATGCTCGAGTGCAAGAGACTTGTTAGAGAAAGGTGTGTAAACAAATATGAAAATTAATACAAATGTTAGGTTTACTGCAAGAAGATGGATGCCCCCAAAAAAAAAAAAAAAGCCAGGCTGATAAACATCAGGGGAGAGATGATCAGACTACTACTGCATAATTAAGGTCAGCTGCAGGAGTTGATAGTCTTGTTTTTCTTTTTTATATATATATATGTACTCTTGTTAACTCTGTTTTGTCTTTCCTTCCAGATCTCAGATGATTGAGCCTTTGCTGAAGACATCAGGAAGAGTCTCAAACTGAGCAAGTGGACACTATTACCACTGAATGCAGACTGAAAGGTTATTGGAGTTTGGTCTAAAATGTTTTAAATGCTTCATTTGATTTAATTTACATAAATTCTGTAAATTTGATGTCGTCATTGTTTGCAAGGATGAGCAAATTGAAAGATTTGTAAGTTTTTTTTGTTTTTTTTTTTCCCTTTCATTTAAATTGGATTATATGCATTTTCATTGAATTTATACTTGCTAATAAATCCCTTTTTGAATTAAGAGTTTTTTTTTTTTTTTAACTGAAATCCTTTGTTTAATATTACAGATGGATAAAGAAGAGTTTTACTTGGTAGAAAAGGGTCATGTTGGTCATTCAAAACTTTTACAGCTATACCACTCTTATTGGGACAGAGCAAAATATTTAAATATTGCAGTGCCACTTAATTGTGTGGCTTGCTAACCCAGCAGCACAGAATTTTTTTTTCTGTCAAAATATTTTTTTCTGTCTGGTTAAAGTTGCCTTCCTATGACTCTAACCCTCTTTCTTGTGTATCTTTTGTGCACTAGGCGCAGTTGTGTAGCAGTTGAGTAATGCTGGTTAGCTGTTAAGATGCGGTGCAGTGCGGTGGTGACATGGTGTGGCGTGTTGCGGTGCTGAGTGCCCGGCGCTGTTCCGGGGCTCGACCCTCCGCTGCTGTTTGCCGGTTTGTAAGCTCACAGGTGTGGCAGATCATCCATCCTCTCCTGTCTTGTGGCCTGTCTTTCCCTCCATGTGCTATACAGATCCTGTCCTTCCTCTATTCTCCCTCCTATCCTTTTTCTCCATCTGTGGTTATTCACTATTAAAAAATTGGTTTTGCTCGCTTTTTGAAATTGGGTCCAGTGCGACTCCCAGTGTGAAGGGTTTAAAGGGCAGTTCTGACTGCTTAATAATTTTTGTGTATTGCATTCCTCTGTGAATTTCTCAAATGTCTTGTAATTGCTTCAGGTGAATGCTAATAAACATCTTTGTTGTAAATGAGTTTTTATTCTGTATGCTTTTTTTTTTTTTTTGCGCTTATTCTTGCTTCTAGCACAGTAACATGAATTTTGTCTGCACTGTGTGTTCTGTTCAACTTCCCTAACTAATAAGTAATGAATGTAAAATAAAACACTAAAGTCCCCACTAACTCAATTCAGTAATTTATAGATGAAATAACGAGTTAGGATTATTCATTTGGAATGAGAGAAATATCTGATTAAATTGGTTATGAATCTATAAATAGTTATTATAGCTGTTATTAATACTGAGATTCGTTTAAACCAGAGGGCTCCCAGTTGTGCTCTCTCGGCTGAAGGTAACTCCTCAGGTGAGAACACCTTTCTCCCCTGACCGAGTGTAAACCCTCGGCTGTGCTATTTCGGTCTCCCGGTTTGTGCAGTACGCTCCCCGCTGATGGGATTAATGGTAAAACTGGAGAGCCGGGATTCGGGCACGTTGCAACGTGCCGTGACAACCCACCTGACCTTTCCTGCCCAGCAGTCTGCCGGGGAGCGGGCAGGTAACGGAGGGGGTGGGACCGGACGACGTGACGTCCTGCTCGGAGAGAAGATTGTAGCATATCCCGAAGAGGCTACTCGTTAACGCTGATGCACTGGGAGGATTACTATAGGGATGGTGAGAGGGTGAATGCAGTTGACTCGGGTGAACAGGAAGCGGTACAGTGAAGACAAAAGCGCCGCACTACAGGCCTAAAAAGCGGGCACCCAGCTCCACAGCCATGGATCTAACTTTTGTATTATCAGCTGCTATTTTCACGCTTCTCGCTATTGTGGTCGCCACATCGCTATTCAACGGCTCTTCGTCTTCAGCCAACTTCGTAAACGCACGGAGTTATTTCGGACACACAGGGGACGGTGCAGACGGGAGATTGGATCAGCAAGGGCCGAGGCTGAATGGCCATGTACCCGACAAGAAGAAGAAAGCCGTGGACGACTGGTGCGAGGTCAGCGGGAGCTCCCACGACCACTGGGATGTAGTGAAATCTGTGCTTTCAGTAAGTCTGTGACCTGTCACACAGCTCACACACCCACCGTCCTGCTGGTTTGTTTGCTTAAAGCTGCGAAAAGGTGTCTCATTATGTAATTCTCTCCTGATCTGTTTTACTGCCTGTCCCACCCACTTAGATACTGTTCACATGTCTAGTCAGGAGTGAGAGAAGCAAATCCTTACTTAAGTATAAGCAATGTTATAATGTCAAATTACTCAACATTGGAAGAAATTTGACAAAAACAAGAACAAGTCCTTTATAGTGCATGCAAGTGGCGTTTTGTAGCTGATCCACAGGAACCTAGTTTTATTGCTTTATGGACTAATTGAATTGCCTCATATTTCATAAGCCGATGTTTGTCGTATCTAGAGCTGGAACATGTAGCTGATTCAAGTTGATGGACAGAAAATCATCCTGCAATCATTTCAACAATAGCTAAAGAAATTCTCAAAATGTGAATATTTTTCTAGTTGCTTTTCTAGAAGACTAAACAGTAAAAGTCTTTGGGAAACTTTTAATGACATTTCCCACTATTTGCTGTTATTTTGTAGATTTCTATAGGGTATAAAATGCCAATACTCAAGTAAAGAACAATGATGTCACAACAACAACAACTGGGGACAGAAAGGGCATCAGTGGGAGGTCTTTTAGATGCAAAGCAAAATAGATACAAGCAACACAGCTTTATTTTGAAACAGGGACATTGACACCTGACTAATATACGGTCCTTTAAAGGCCCTCCTGACCAGTTTTCAGCCTTTTAAATGTCTGTTGAGGATATCTGACAGGGACAGCGATGTCAAATCAGCACCCAAGGGAGAATGAAAGGATAACCTTGACTTTTCTTTAAGTGACACCTTTGTGAAGTGTAGTCAAGATCAGCATAAGGCTGAGGTGTGAAACACAGGTAAAACAAGGACTAAAAATTATTTGCCTGCCTACAAGGACATATGCAAAAAAAAAAAAATAAAAACATAAACAATGTGAACAAGTTTTGGGGGGCAAGGCATGTGGTGTGATGCCCCTCATCTGACCCCTTAATTCCCTAACAGGAGGAGGCACATCCCAACCCTCTCACTGAAGAACTGGCAACACCAGTTGAGCACTCCTCCTCCGCATCCAGCCTGTCTGTCCCCAGGCCTGGATCTAGGCATATGAGCTTAGAGGTAGACTCATCATCTGAGGCCTCATCAGGGAGGGGCCGTAGGTCATTCATTGGGCTCTCTGATAAGGAACTCCTAAAGTGTGCTTTCTCTTACCCCCAGACTGAAGGAGCCACAGAGAGCCCGGGGATCAATGGTGAGCACTTATGAAATAGTTAAATGTGTACACTATAGTTTTTCAAAATAAAGGTTTGGTGATGATTTCTAATTCTCTTTTATCAGATCAGGCTGAATCCAATGCAGACAATTCCTTGAGGTATGTCCCTGGAAAGTCACGGTCCCACCACTTGCAAATGATGATGTCCAAAGACGAGTTGGAGGAGGAGCAAAGGTCAGTGAAAAATCCAAATGTAGATCCAGATTTTTAATAACACGCTTTCATAAAGGGTTAATAATCTGTCGTTTATTGCATTATCTACGGTTACTACATCAAGTACAAATTATTATAAATATAGATATTATGTCATAAATAAGAACAGTGTGGATTTTCAGACTGCTTTGTCTTTAGCACTTTAATTAACCAGAAACACTTTTTATTGGACTCTTCAACCACTGGAGAGATCGTCCTAATTTATTTAAGTGCTTGAATGCAAGCTGGAAAAACATTTTCAACAACCGGGAAAACCCAGCAGTTGTTTTTATTAATGACTTATAACTGATCTGTAGATAACACTACATTATTAACTACAACTTAAAAAGGCACCTTGCTTTAAAAACTTGTAACCCATGTCATGCATGGCAATGGCATAAGATTCTTTACTGAAAATCATTTGCTGTCATTAGTTCTAACCATTTTTACATGAAGTTCCCTTATTTAAGATAATTCTTTATTGATCCCACAATGGGGAAATTCAATGGTTACCACAGCTACAGGTCAACAGTAAGGTGCAAAGAAAGAGAAATAAAAAGTGCAAAATGTGTGCCGAGATTTAACTTTTTACAAATTTACAAAATATTTACAATTAAAATGCTATATATAATATATCTAAAATAAAATAAACTTATATGAACACCTCTATGTGCACAGTTGAGTTTGTTAGACTGATTGGTTGTGTAATCTACAGTGGTGGGAATGAAAGACCTGCGGTACCGCTCCTTCCTAATCTTCAGTCTTCCACTGAAGGAGCTGCTTAGCGATTGATATATGTGTATATATCAGATATATGTTTGTTTTCCCTGCTGTCCAATGTTGACTTTTCTTTTTTTCTCCCTGCAACCCTCCTTACTCTGTCTTCACGTGTGTTTGTGTGTTGTTGGCATATCACTCAGAGCCTTCCATGTTTAGCTCCTGTACCAGGCTAGACTGAGTAAGGCGAGATTGAGTCTGTGCCAGGTGTTAGCTGAAGGATGAATGTCATGAGACTTAAAGAAACACCAAGAGTTTGGTCTGTGCTGGGACAAATGTTTTTGTTACTCTAGCCAAACTCTAAAAAACACGGGAACCAGAGGAGGAATTAAAGCCAAGTTTATTGTTTTTCCTATAATGTTTCTGCATACCCTGTTCTCATCATTGCAGGATACACTTCAACACAGACTTTTAACTGTCTGTGACCATAAAAAAGAAGAATATATATGGTAACGTATGAGTTATTCTCACTTGTTTGTCCCAGGGGAGTCCCTTTCTGGCCATTATGTAAAAACTACTCCTGTGCCATGTTTCAGGCCGATTTGAATTCACCATTTTGGCTTCAGCACTGGTCTCATCACCTCTTTATATTCAAGTGGCCATGAAGCGACTATTGTAACTGTGCAGTGCTGCTTACCTGATCCCACATGCCCATCTCCTGCTGCCCCTGCACTCCAAATTAGACGTGTGATTCTCAGGTGTTGATTGTGTCTACAGTCGTTGCCTCTGATAGAGAAACGTTAGTTAATCCTCTGAGGACTTTCCTCTGTTCTGCCACAAGGAGGAGTCAGTGTAATAGAAGTGAGACCTGCAGTGAAAAGACAGAGGTTTAAAAACTACTGAGGAGCATGTGTTAGAGAGACTGAAGACAAAGTTGAAGGTTTGTGCATGGATAAAAAAAAATATGTTGAAATGTTTCTGGAGGACTGAAACCTGAGTTGATACTTGCCTAGAAGTTTAACTCATGCAACTCATCTTTACTAATTTTTGATGGATTTGTCAAAGCTTGTTTTTGTCTTTCTCCTCCATGGACATGAGTGTTCGACTTTAACCTGCCTGGTCTCTGAGTTCATCAGAGTGTCTCTTAGCAGAAGTGAAGAAAATGACAATGAAAAATTTTTAAGTATGTAACGACGACTACAAAGCTGCTATAAAGCTGGATGTATTACAGGCTTGTGGGTCTATTATAAATGGAGCTTTATACAGCAAACTGTTAGCATACAGAGTGGAAACAGCTATCCTGTCTCTGTCCAAAGCAAACAAAATCTTGATTCTGGTTTTATTTCAGTTTTTTACTCAACAACTGCATACAGGTTGCTAAATAAGACGTTCCAAGACAATAATTACTTGGGAAAACTAGTTAAATAGAGCCCGACCAGCACAATGTTTCTTTTTGTTTTTTGACTTTATGCTAAGATTAGCTAGCCAGATGTGTGCCTTAGCTGTCATGATTCCCCTTTGGGATTTCCTGCTGGGGGACCTTTATTTTGTAAAGACTTCCTTTTTCCCCTTGCTCTGGTCCCCGGCAGCTTCACTACTTATTTCTGTTCATTGATTCCACCTGTGTTCAATCACCTTTTGTGTTTTCCCTATTTATACCTCCCTCCTTCCTTCGTTCCCTGCCAAAGCATTAGTTGCTGTAGTTGTATTTAGTTATAGTTAAAGAGTGTCTTTGTTATTTACCATTTCACCCGGTTCCCTTGTGTTTGTATCTGAGATCCCTGGAGATCCCAGGGAGAATAAATCTTTGTTGTCCTGCATTTGGGTCCAGCCTTCTCTCCTGCACCTCCACTCCGACACCAGCATATCACATTAGCATCCTCTTTACCAGTCAGATACTGCACAATTTGCTGTTTATATTCTTTCTTCTTTGGTTCATTCGTGTATACAAAGGTATCCAACTGGATGACATGTACATATGAAGTTTTTCATTCATGGATGCTGGAAGGTGTTATTTTCTTGGGGTTTGTGTCTATATATTTATAGTTCCAGTTCTGGTTCATCAGTAAAACTTTTACCTCATGAACATTGTGAATAAAGTTTGTGATTGCAGCAGTATTCAGGACTTTAGTTTCTTTCACCTTCTTTCACCTTTCTTTTCTTTTCCCAGGGTGCAACGGGAGCAGCTGGCCGCCATCTTTCAGCTGCTGAAAGACAACAAGGAGACGTTTGGGGAGGTGTCGGAGGGAGACATAGAGGAGCAGCTCAAACTCTACTCCATCTGAGACTTCTCTCTGACTGCATTCATTGACTTGAGAGCGCTCCTGTAGGACTTCACCAAATGCTTCAATAAACTTGGTCACAGTATTCAACAGAGCTATACAGACCATTCAGTAACTACTCTCATTTGTGTTGTAATATGACATACTTGTTTTGCTTTCTTGCTTTTTGGTGTTATTGTTGATTTTCCCCTGTCTGAACCAACTGTCATCCAAACTACTGTCCACAGGAAAGACTACACCAGGGCAGTTGGACCGTTTGCAGTGCAGGGTGCAGTTTTCTAGATAACAAAATATGCAAATACGGACTGAAAGGGATAAAGGACTGTTATGTTGTTAGTTTCATATTTGAATTAAACATTTATAAAAAGTGTGTTGATTTATTATAAACCCTTTTTTAATTCAATCTTATCTTAATTAAATCTGTAACAGGAATGAATCCTGCCAAGTTAATTACAGCAGGGCCAGGCTCAATTCGTGGCAGTGGCAGCGAGTAGTGGATGCTGTGGCATCTGCACTGGCACCTCTTGTTATGCTGTGGCAGCTCTTGAAATGCAGTGGCACTTCCAGCATATGCTGCCACAAATTGAGCCTCTTGTCTCTTGTTAATTATGTGTTACTTCCTTTCAATGTGTAATAAACCACTGTGAACATGTGAAGAGTGGGTATTTTCTGCACAGTAGCCCTGCCCATTCACTTTTGATGATAAGATGTCAAACACCTGAAGGGGCGGTCCCACCTGTGGCTAAACTCCAGGTGTGAAAACAAATGTTGGTCTGTATTTACCTGAAGAGCAAACTCCACATCTCAGTGATGGCAGCCCGAACATCCAGGATTTTATTTTTGGTGTTTGTGATTATTGCGGTTAATGTTGTGCTTTTCATTTTTTCATGGGATTATTTATCACAAAGCATCAGGTAAGATGTATTTGTATACTGACTACAGAAACCTTTCAGATAAAGAAAAAAATTTTTTTTTGAAAATAAAGTACTAATTTGTGCTTAAAGAAATACCTATCAGCATATTATTAAGATATAATTAATTGATTTACTTAAAGTGCCATTTTCTTTTTTATAATGTATCTAATTATTTGTTTCTTTCTTTCATGTTTCCACATTAGTTTGACTATATTTCCAGGACTAACCAAACACAACAGCACATACCAGTTTTTTCATTATAATGCTTCACATAGAGATGAAAATGGGAACTCAAGACAGCCACTTGTGTTTAACATAACACAAGAAAAAATAGCCAATTCCATCAAAACAAACCCAAACGCAACGTCTGAAATAACAAACACTACACATGGACAGACTGAGACTCCCATTCCTGTCCTCTACAAAACAGCCTTCAGTAAATATCCTCAGTGGGATTTTGAAGACATTTACAACCAGGATGCTCCACCTAGACAGAATGTAAGTATATATCTGTATACACCACTTGTCAAAAGGTTTACAACACCTCAATTTTTCCAGTTTTTATTGACGTTTGTACATTTGAGAGTATCAAATGAAAAGATACTCTGATCATAAAACAGATGAAATAAACTGTTGGACACAGAAGAAGTCATGGAATCATTTTATTCAACAAAATTTTTGACTCATTAAGTAGCCACCTTTTTGCGTGATCATTAATAGCTTCTAAAAATGGCCCTCAACAAAAATGCTGAAGAACAGCTCTATAAATTAAAAACCCATTATTATATATCCTCACATCCATGTATGGATATATACATATATATATATATCAATATATACATATATACATATACAGTATATATATATTTATGTATGTATGTGTATGTGTGTGTGTTAATGAAAATCTAATATTTTCTCATATTCTCTCATATTCTCAGATCTGTGCCCAGTCTCTGCTAAACTCTAAGAATGAGAGCTTCACAGCAGCTTTCCTTCCCAACATACGTTTGTTTCTGCACAAAGACAATATCAACATGAGCGAGTGGAACCGACTTTCACATTTTAATAATCCCTTTGGTTTTATGGACTATAAATATGAAGGTAGGTGTTTGCACATGTGTATGTGCTCTCTGTGCTAAGCGGGGGCATTTTTAGCAACTGACATTGATCAGGGATGAAGTTATGATTGCACTGGGCTTATGTTTTCTAGGCATAATAGGCATTGGTTGGTTGGGAAGGTTTCACAGGTTACATATTCATATTCATATATTCAAGGGTTAAATTGCTATCAAAAATGGCTTTGTTTACATTTTCTCTGGCACTGTCCAGTCTCTATATCATTATTGGCTATCTAGTGCTTAAAAAAAGAACATGGCAGCGATGCTCCTGACAAACAGCTATGGCAAATTTTAATATTCACTTGAATATCCATAATTGAATTTGAAATATCTATATAGCTTCCCATGCACTTCAAAAGACATATGTCAATACATACAGCATCCCTCCTTCCAAGCCGCTTAAAGTTTTAATATTTAGTGTGTCCATCCTTCTATGGCCACACAACAATTTGCCAAGGAGGCAAATGGTGTCACTGATAAGACTTGGAGCAGTGTGTTTAACTCAAGGACAACTTGACTTGGCAGAAAACTTCCACACTGGTTTGTGCTGTAACCACAAGTTATGTCTGTCATAGTTTCAACCTTTAACCTTTAACTTCGTTTTCTACACTGTTTAATGTGCTGGCTTTCTCATTTACCTTTACTTCTCTTCTTGAAATATTTCCAATGAGGCCAGAATTGATGTTCCCACCAAAAAGTTTAATGACATGCCATGTACGCGCCTTCCTTCCGCTTTGTCTTTCATGTGCGTCACTCAATTACTGCCCCTCTCTCCGCTGTAATTCGTTACGCTTCGCTCCAAAATCAATTTGTGACCCTAGGGTGAACGTAGTGTGACTTGAAATGTGACACACTGAGGGGTGTCCCCCAGTGTGGGACACCTGTACTACAACTTTGGTTTCAATTTGACCAAGCATTTCCTCAATTTGGCAAATTGTGAAATATCAACACATTTGTTAAATATTTTTATATTAACAATAAATCAAATGTGTAATGTAAATAAGGAATGACAGACATTGCATAGTTTGTGTAGTCAAGGTTTCTGCACATCAGGAGATCTCATTAGTGAACTTTAATAAGACTGTTGATCCTGTAGCAGCAGACTGAAGTTGTAGTAACAAACTGTGGCAAAGGCAGAGATGATATTGTGATGAATATGCAGTACTGATTACTTAAGTAAATACTTTCCATATGAACAGGTGAAATGCTGTTCACAGCTGAATGTAGTTCATACTATTGACATAATTCTGACTTGATGGGAGCACCCTGGTCATGTACAAATAATTATAATTAGGACAAAAATAATATTCTTTTATGGGGCAAAACTAGCATCAAGTGTGTAATGTCAACAGTGATGAACAATTCTGCAGCGCCATCTGCTTTTTAGCCTCTTCAGGCTCATTGTTTTGGTTAACTGGTCACATCAACACTGTTTCTAGATGCCAGACTAAAGATGTGCTGTACTCTACCTAGCAGGTGATCACATTAGTACATCAAGCACCTTACAACATTTAGCAGCCAAAATGAGAATTCTTGAATAAATTTATTTAATTATCTCATACAGCATTATAATATATATTTTGGGTCATTTTTTCAGAAAACACTAAGAAAACCTCCTGCTCAGCAGGTTGTGTCCAGTGCGCTGCAACATCGAAAACACCTGCAAAAGAGAAACGCAGGGTGGGAGATCTGAAGGTGCGTTTTCCAATGTTACTTTTTAAACACTTGGCCATCATCTTTTACAGTACTGTACTTTTATAATACTGTAAAACATCAAGGACAAGTGTTTAAATAGAAATAAACGGAAAACGTAGCTCTTTTATGTCAGCTCGGTAAAAGTTAGCCAAACTTTGTTCATAGCATCCCTCAGTTCGGGGTCCCCCTATCGGCCTGGCGCACTTCTGTTGTGTTTTCTCTTTTGCAGGTGTTTTCGTTGCAGCGTTTGCCCTTGTCAGCCACCGTAGGGATTGGACATCCTAAAATACTAAATGTGATCTTGGTTTGCAGATGTGATGGCTTCAGTGAAATTAATCCCAAAACCAAAAGAGCCACTGCTCCTCCCAAAGCCAGGCAGTGGTGGCTGTGTGCGCTGTGCTGTGGTGGGCACTGGAGGCATCCTCAATGGCTCTAAAATGGGGAAAGAGATTGACTCACATGATTATGTGTTTCGGTAAGAAAGAAATTAAGAATAAAAAATATCTGCCAGGTAATTTATGGAAAGTGTTTTAAAGCTCATATTAAAGCTGTGTCATTTATGACGGCTTTGCCTCAGATATGTTGGGTCTGAGTTGTCAGGTGAACTTGTCATTCCTGTATTTGATAAGGAAATATTTGGCAATGGTGTAGAGATCCATTGTCGGAATCATTTGTGTGCACTAATGCATGACACACCAATTGTAAGCTCTAGGTGTTTCCATCATGGGTGTCTTGTTTGTGCTACTAGTCATAAAAGTCTTTGAAACCAAAACATCAGGCTCAAACACAGTCTTTAAAACACTGAAGTTTAAAAAGTACTCTACACTGTTTGTTTTATTAGTCCTTGATTGTTGTGCGAGGGTGTTGAACAATCACACACAGCTCTAATCCTCAGTCATTTTTATTTGGCTAAAACTAACTCTCAAACAGTCATGTGTAACGACGTAATGCATGGGTAATGGCTTTTGAAGACAGTGAATACAGAGTTGAGTTTGTTTGGTCAATAAGCGATAAGCTCCCGGCTATTCCAGTTACTTTTTGTTGAAGTTAACTGAACTGCTGCATTAATATGAAAACAAAACTAGTTAGTAATATTTACAACTGTCTATATATTTTTCTTTTTGCTAATCTTGTTTTTCTGAGACTCTAACGCTCGCTGGGAGTTGCCCTGGATGTTACAACTTGTCAAAAGATTATCTAAACTCAGCTCTTCTCTCTGTATCACTAAAGATAAAAAAATAACCTTAAACTAAAACAAACAGAGACGAGTAGTTTCTTCCCACATTCCTCTACACTCAATGTCTTTTACCTTAGGAGATCTCAAAAACTGTGCTGATATCACAACGTGACTTTTGTGCATGCCTAAATGTCATTTACACTTAACAACTTAACATCTGTATAGTTTTAGTTGGTTTTTATGCTGCCATTCACTTTATCTTTATCTAAAAATAGACACATTTTTCTCTGACAATAACAGGGTAATAGCCAGAATTTTAGAAATAAGATTATGAGTTCAAATCTTAAAGGTTTAGAAATTATTTGGATTTTCTACAGCCTTTTTTGTAGTCAGTCAATCGTTTAACTATATGTTCTGTAATCATAATTTATAGAAACTTCTAAATGTTATTTCAAAACCCTATCCACACAGCCACATATATAGCTAAAGCTGATGGTAATTGGGCAAAAACTTTTTTACTGGATGGTGGTGCTGAATGAAAAGTCCAGGGATCACCAAAGTCATCTGGGCACAGTGATTGTCTGGACAAGAATTCCTGACTGTCCCTGTAATAGCTGTGGAGATATTTACTTAAATGCAGTTAGAAAAACATTGCATAGTTCAACTATCCATTAAATAAAGCTATGTACAGTATATACTAAGCTATTCTATTTGTATGCATATTTACAATAAGTAACCTGACCTCAATATAATACACCTGTATTCCTGTTACTTTGTGTGGCTTTCATATTTTCACTGTTGGTTGGTTCTTCACTAACAACCACAGAGTCTGTTCATACAATAAGCTTGACTCATGTTCTTTGTTTTATTTATATTACTGTACATAAATTAACTCAGAGCAACCACATATCAATTAACAAAGGCCAATCTGATGTTTGTTTGTGTGGCAGTATGAACGGTGCAGTCGTCAAGGGTTACGAGGAGGATGTAGGAAACAAAACATCTGTGTATGTTCACACAGCCCTCTCCATCACTTCATCATTGGACTTGTTTAAGAGGCATGGAAGCACGTCTGCTCCTAAT
Source organism: Mastacembelus armatus (assembly GCF_900324485.2). NCBI lineage: Eukaryota > Metazoa > Chordata > Actinopteri > Synbranchiformes > Mastacembelidae > Mastacembelus > Mastacembelus armatus. The sequence goes on along the minus strand of NC_046651.1, from coordinate 15,273,248 downwards.
GATGAGGTACTGAAACCCAAATCACAATGATCTCATATTGTGATGGTGTAAACTCACTGACACATACACGCTGATCTGTTCTGCTCTTCCTTTGGTCAGGGTATAAAATACGTGCTGATTCCTGAGGGGATGAAGGATTTTAACTGGCTCGAGGGTCTTCTCAAAGGAGAAAGGGTCTCTGCTGGCCCATACAAGAACCAACGGTAAATTTCAACTCTGTTTGGAGTTATGTTTTTGTGTTTGGAGACACATAAACTAAAATATATATATTATACATATAGTACAGGAACAAAACTGTTTCTGCAAACAGTCAAAAATGTATGTAGTTTTTCTTATGATTTACAAAACAATAAGGCCCCAACTAGCAGATTTTCTGGTAGTTACTAGTCATATTAAATATTCACAGCATATCCTTCCTTTGTGGTAAAGGCAGAAAAACTCTTCACAAATCTGTAATTTAATTAAAATCAAAAATGTGCAACACCACTATGTACAGTGTATTGTTATATATTTGGCATTAAAACCTATTTACAAGTGCTTGTTCTAGTTCCGTGTGGCCTGGATGTGAATAGAAAAGCAGTGAATGTAATTTTATATCAAAAGATGTTTTCAGAAAAACTGAAAATCAGTTTCATCCACGTCAAGGATTTAACTCTAATATCTAAGAGAATTTCACAATAACTGAGCAATTTAAACTTGAGCTTCCCTTAACTTTCCCCTAAATGTTTCTAACTTTCCCTCCCTCTTGTCACTGTCAGAGATTAATAATTTGTGCAGGTTCTAGATTTCAGTGTTCACGTGTGTTTAAAATGTAAATATCATTATTGCATATCAATATGATTTAGTAGTGTAACTATAAAAATCACTAATACAGTCTATACCACCACTAAGGCTACAATACCACAGTATAATATTAACATCCCTCTGATATAGTCCTGACAAAACTGGACATTATAAATATATGAATTTTTGCTGCTGTTATGGATTTATCTTGAATTTGTAAAGGTTGCTGTATTTAATGCACATACACTTTGTTACTGTTTTAACTGGGGAGTTGGTTCTCATGAAGCAGTGTAGGCAGCGTGCCAAAGACAACAGGAGTTGTTACTGGAAAGTAACTGAGTTGTGATATTAAATATGAAACGGATTAACGAACAGTCCATGATTTAACCATGTCAGGTCATGTCATTGTTTCATTTTGACCTTTCACCTCTGTATTTTAACCCTTCAGGCCATGGACATACTATGGTGGGCAGTTCAATGAGAGCCGCGTCTATGTGCTGCACCAGGACTTCCTCAGATATGTGCGAAACAGGTCAAACTTTTTTTTTTTTTTGTTTATAATAATCATGTTAATGGTGCAGTGACTGGAACGAAGCTTGACTCACTGGAGGATGTGGTGGAGAGACACAGAAAAGATAGAGGCCATCCTGGAATACACTGATCATCCCTTTCACAATAGTGGTAATAGAATGGTTTGTTTGCCTGATAAGACCATAATTAAATATTAAATTAATTATAAAACTGGGCGTGGTCAAAATAATGGTTTGCTTTTTTTAAAAAAGTAGGTCAGGGCGTGGTTAAGGGTGTTTCCTTTGATGCAATAGCAGAATGGTTTGTTTGCCTGATAAAATCCATCCATCCATACATCTTCTATACCCGCTTTTTCCTGAAAGCCAGGGTCACGGGGATCTGCTGGAGCCTATTCCAGCTCTCTCTCGGGTGAAAGGCAGGGGTACACCCTGGACAGGTCACCAGTCCATCACAGGGCCCCTGATAAAATCATAATTAAATATTACATTAATTTTAAAAGGGGGTGTGGTCAAAATAATGGTTTGTTTTTTAAAAAAAGTAGTTCAGGGCGCGGTTAAGGGTGTTTCCTTTGATGCAATAGCAGAATGGTTTGTTTGCCTGATAAAATCATAATTAAATATTAAATTAATTATAAAATAATGGTTTGTTTTCTTTTCTCAATATTTAATTATAAAGGTGGGTGTTATCAAAATAATGTTTGTTGTTTTTTTTCTAAAGTAGGTAATAGTTAGTAGTAATGGTTTGTTTCCTAAGATAGCAGAATGGTTCGTTTTTAGATAAGAAGTGACGTGTGGGTCAAAAGGGATGTTTCCTTGCAGATGATATTATAAACTGTTAAAATAATTTCTCCTACTCCTTTTTTAGGAGTTGTTATATGTAATTGAATGAGGTTTACTGTTGGGTGTTTCAAATGTGTGAATGACAACATTTAACTGAAGCTTTTTAGGGTGTTAATAATTCTCAACGGCTGTTTACAGTTGTGGGGTCTTCATTTGCATACGGTCCTATTGTAATTGTGGATTGAAGTGTGGGTTTTTGGACTGTATGAGATTCTTCATTTTTTCAGTGAAATTATCTCTGCTTCTCTTCTGTTAGTGCTGCTGTATAAAGAATCACATAGTAAACTTCACAAGAGTAAACCACAGCAGTAATACTAGATATGAAACACATTACATTCCCATAAACTAAAAGCCTGATGTTTGTGTGAATCAATTAAGATTAGAAGAGGGTTAGAAGTTTTTTTTAAGTCTTCAGTGGAAAATGTTATCATGGCTAGATCTCTTATTCTTATATAAACCTAGTTCTGGCTCAGAGGTACCAGCCACAGTGATCATACAGGGCAACATGTCATTAACTATAATGTAAGATAAATCAGTGAATTCCCATAAAATGTTTTTACTTTTTATAAAAATCAATAATAGGTTATCTAAATAGCTCTAAACCTTTAAATATACCTCAGTGCATATATATATATTTATATGTCAAAGTATTTTTATAGTGTTGCTATAGGAGCTGTATACAGTTGCAAGAAAGTCACACCAAATTCACAAGTAAGGCAACAAGGCAGAGCAGGAAGGAAGTGAAGACCTGATTTTTGGGGAAATAAAAATGTTTTACATGCTGAGGAAGAGCTTTACAGTGTGTTTTCACATATGCATAGTTACTGGACACACAACACACCCATAACTGACCACACATACACAACCTTGACTGACCATCACTTATGTACATATGCACCTCTCTCAGGGTTCCATCATAGTTTGGCCTTTGTGTTCAACCAATTCAGCAGCAATGTTGTAGTTTGATTATGCATGCATTATCATTCATTTCAGCACTGTAGTAATGTGGTACTTGAACATCATATGTATTAGTGCTTGCAGCAGCATGATGTCTCAATGGTGAGCAATGTCAGCTCAGACCAAGAAGAACCTGAGTTCTTCTTTAACCAAATTTTATCAAATTGGTTTAATTTGTCCATAATGTTTAAAGCCTGTGTTGTGTTAGCTCTGTGATGGACTAACGCTGCTTTTCCCCAGTACATGCTGGGATATGTACAAGTCATTTTATCACCATGTGTTGCATTTTTCAGTTGTCTGCAGGCCCAGATCTGTCAGTTTTAGAGTATGGTCACTATAACTTTTCATTAATACACAGCTGTTAAGGAGTTAAAGCTAAAATTAATGCAGTAAGCGATAATAGCATTGCATGAGGACACAACATATAACCAACAATTAGGAATTAAATTAGCACTGAGCACTTATTCTTAAATCTGTACACCTATTGTATGACTGGTAAACATTGTGATTTATGAAAAAACATTGTGTTTTAATGGTAAAATGATAAGATAAAGTGCATGAATAGGTTAAGAGTAATCAAAATTAATTAATTAAGTAAAATGTCTTTTCAGTTCTTTTGACCATTCAATTTCTATGTAGAACAAATTCTGATCTGATTATATAATTGCCAACACATACTGTAAGTTTGCTATATCTGACTGAATGTGGTTTGGTATGTGGATATGGTATTTGTGGACAATTAGATTTCATTAGGATCTCTGTGTTTCTCAATTTGGTTTACTAGGCTATCTAAATAAGGTGACTTGACTAACAGATTCAAGCAAAAACTCAGAAAGCATAAATAACATTTTTACATCCATGTCCAGAATCTGGAAATCATATTGGTTTTCAAACATTTTTAATTTGCTTAACACCACATAAGGTTATTTTCCACCTGTCAGCATACTCAAGTACATGCCCACCTCGCCACCACCCGCGCTCCCCTTGTTTACCTGTGTTTCGGTTATCATGGAGTTGAGGCGAACTTGTCGTCAACATGGCAACTGCTGTAAGCCATCTCATGAAATGCAAAATTATATAGATACACAAATACAAAATAAAAAAATATTGTGTCGTAATTGTTAGATTATTATGGACATAAACCCTTATAATGTGCCACATAGTCAATTATGGTTTAAATGTAAAATTACCCATAAATGTGAAACTGAATGAGATTTACCTTAAAATTACAGAGAAAAACTTTAGATGTTTACTATGGATATAAACCTTTATATAACTTTATTAAATCATTTCAGTCTTTTATAATGCTGCAGTTTGTATTTGTTTGTCTGTTTGTTTGTACCCTAACCGTTTGTGGCAGATTGCCGCCCAAACTGAGCCTGGTTCTGCTGGAGGTTTTTTCTTCTGTTAAAGAGAGTTTTTCCTCTCCATGTGCTTGCTCATAAGGGATTTGTTGAGTTTTTGTTTGTTTGTTTGTTTTTTGTAAAGTGCCTTGAGATGATTGCATTGTGATTTGGCACTATACAAATAAATTGAATTGTATTGAGTTGAATTCAATCGAATTGAATCGAATTGAATTGAAATTGAATTGAATAATTATCATTACATTAATATAAAAACAGTTTTTAATGGCTGCAAATGTTCATTTGTTGATTTTTCACTGACCACAGGTTTTTAAAGTCTAAATCTCTGGATGAAACATACTGGGCCCTCTTCAGACCAACTAATGGGGCTTTCACTGTCTTCCTGGCTATACACACCTGTGACACAGTAAGTTCATATTTAAACCTTCCCACGTGCCATAATTAGACATCTACACGTCTATAAGCAAAAACTATACAGTACACAACACAGACATTAACCTTAGATCTGTTTTATTCATTCTGAAAGGAACACTTGGACATTTTGAGAAATACAATTATTTGCTTCCTTGGTGACAGTTTGATGAGAAGGTCTGAGTGTCATGGAGCCAGCTGCTGGTAGCTTATCTAAGCATGAAGACTGCAAACAAAATTACACAGCTAGTCTGGCTGTGTCCGAAGATAAACTTTGCATATCTGTTACATTATTTTATTGGGTGTGATCTAACCTCTTCCTGTTCTCTCTCTCTCTGCCTTTCTTAGGTGAATGTATATGGATTCATGACTGAGGAATACAAGAAATACTCAAACTACTACTTTGAGAGAGGTCCTAAAAGCGGAGTTATTTTTTACATCAACCACGACTACATCCTGGAGCTGCAAACATGGAAAAAACTACACGACAGCAACATAATTAAACTATATCAAAGAACAGACTAAAAACAGAAAAGTCAAATCCACTGTGAGAATGACAACAATGCTGTTGAGGACTAAGGACATTTTAGGTTGTTTTTTCTTAGTGCAACATTTCTAAATATAATATTTATTCTAACATTATTAAAATAAGTGTATAAAATATTAAACACTTGCATTTGATCACCTCAGGTGAAAGAGTTTCAGCAAAGTTTTTTTATTTATTGCAACATTTCTGGATATAATCATTGATATAAATAATATGAATATCAAAATTCAGGACACATGAAATAACAAAAACCTGCATTATAACCTTCAGGAGGGCCAATTTATAGGAGGGCTGTTATATTTCACTGCCTTTGTTTTGGCTGTTTATTTCAACTAAAATTAACTGCAGCTCCATTTCAGATACTTACAAATTTCATAAGTACTTGAATATTTTTTATACTCCTCCAAAGGAAGTTTTGGTGTACTATAGATGTACTTTGGCCAAAAAGATATGCCTGTTTATTAGTAGCAAATAATATTGATCTGGACTTCTTTTAGTACATTTTCTGACATTATTTGTGTAGGCTACTTTATTGGCCCAAAGAACAAATATACAGGTCAAGGCTTGGAACCAAAATACAAGCGTGAAAAATGAGAGTTGAAGACAAATGGTGGATGTGAAGCCTTTAAAATAACAAATAGGCGTAAGGACTCAGGACAATCATCCCATTTAAACTAAAAGCATCTGAACATGACATCTTAAAGGTTTAGTAACTTACTGCATGCTCATGTGATTCTTGAGAAGTTCATACATATTGACCATCAAAAGCAATGATCAGCTGGATTCCCATTACCACAATGTCAAAAGAGGGAGCATATTTTTTCACAGCAGCAGAACAAGAGCTGCTGCTGGGGGCTATGTACAATTTAATTCATATGCAAGGCAACTCTGCAAAAACTGTGAAAATGCAGAAAATGGATGGGGAAAAGTGGCTGATGAATTAGATGCTAAACTATTAATTTTAATCCTTTCAGTTGCCACAACTGCATATCCTCTGTGTTGTTGCTGAGCTACTGGGACTAACAGCTACTGCTGTTAAATGGATTTAGTTTGAACAGAGCCAGGCCAGCAGTTAACCCCTGTACATGGTCTTTCTGCCATAAATAGACTAATAAGGTATTTGGGTCATCTCCATAATTAACAAAGAGATGTGAGTGTGCTAGATAATCTTCTCATCTATCTCTAAGCATGAATGCAAACAAGACCATTTCCAAACATGTCAGACTAATCCTGGCACAGTCATCACATGTACTTGGACCTGTCAGGTTTTCTGCATGTCATGAAGAAGATATGATCAGTGAACTTTAGCCACATTCACCCCTAAAGAAAAGAAAGAACTGTGGAACTGTGAAGGAACAGATTGAAGATATAGTAAAACAAATGTATGTAGAGATCATATTACAGTGTATATGTAGTACTGAATACACAAATAAATACTTTCCAAATGAACAGGTGAAATGCTGTTCACAGCCTCAATACTGAGTATACCTCAATACCTCAGTACTGTCACATGAAAGTTGGTGAATATTAAAGAACATTTATTTATTTAAACATCCATCCATCATGACAGCTGCATTTACATCTTTGTTTGCACTTTCCTCTCTCCTAATCCTGTATGTCTGAGGCTGTCACAGAAGGTAAAAGATAGCCATAAACTAAAAATACACAAGTTGTTTCTTCCCACATGCCTCCATACCCAGTAACCTTTATCTGTGGATGTCTCATAAATGTCTGTGCTGGTATCAGATTGTGCTGTTAGTGCAAACAGAAATGTCATTGACATGACTTATGACTGACAATGAAACACTACATATAAATATCTGATTCAGTCCTAATACACAGTGGCTGAGAGTGATCAAGTGATCCTCCAACAGCATCCAGAGGATTCCTGGACCAATGGCGCCATCTAGTGGTAGGACTTTTTTAAAAAATCAACCTTTATTGGCACAAAGAACAAATATACAGGTTAAGGCTTGGAACCAAAATACAAGCGTGAAAAATGAGAGTTGATAAGAAAAATGGACGATGTGAAGCCTTTAAAATGACAAATAGGTGTAAGGACTCAAAATCTGAAAGAAAACAAAAAATATATTTTCATAGGAAAAATGCACATTCGTGACTATCAGATCAAAACAAATGAGTGTATGTACAACTTAAAAAAGATGCTCAATTGTTTCTACCTCAGTAAAACAAAAGATGCAAAGATTTACATCAAAATTTAAATCTGTTGTTAGAAAATCACTAACAAGGTAAACTGTTGAAGTTATTTTGAAATTACTTTCTTTGACTTTAAGAGCAATGAGATGTTAGAGAAAAGGAAAAAAAATCTCCTGGAAGAGATATGATTGATATATGATCTCTTGTGACAAATGACTTGCAATCTCCAAAGGTTTTTTTTTTTTAATTAAATAAAAGAGTAGTGCACACTGCTTTGTATTATTGGGAGTATTTCTTTCACCTCACAGTGGTGTGATAGTTCTACTTTTCACTGTGTGATGAACCATCGTGAACAAGTGAAGGGGTGGCTAATTTCTGCACAGTAGTCCTGCCCATTCGCTTTTGGTTACAAGGTGTTAAACCCTGACAGGACTGTACTCCTGTGGGTAAATTCCAAGTCTGAAAACAAAGCATTTGTGTAGCAAAGCCTCCAAAGTCTCAGTGATGGCAATCAAAGAATCCAGTATTTTTTCTTTGGTGTTTTTAATCTCATTTAATGTTGTGTTTTTGATTTTTACATGGGAATATTTATCAAAACGCGTCAGGTAGGTTGTATTTGTATACTAACTACAATAACATTAATTATAAACAAGAGAATATTTTCTGTTAATGGCTAATTTGTCTTTAAAGAAATGTTTCTAAGCATATTTTTAAGATATACCACATTTTATTAAAGTTGCGTGAAGTGTATTTTTCTCATTTTTTTTCTTGTGTCAAATTTCCACATCAGTTTGACTGACTCAGGACTAAACAATCACAGACACACATATAATTTGTCTAAGCCTGATGCTTCATATAGAGATGAAAATGGAAACTCAACACAGCCAACTGTGTTTAACATAACACATGAAGAAAAAATGACTAATTTAACAACACCAAACCCAAACACAACAGCAAACTCAAAGACAACACCAAACTCAAAGACAACACCAAACTCAAAGACAACACCAAACTCAAAGACAACACCAAAGACAACACCAAACTCAAAGACAACACCAAACTCAAAGACAACACCAAAGACAACACCAAACTCAAAGACAACACCAAAGACAACACCAAACTCAAACACAACACCAAACTCAAACACAACACCAAACTCAAAGACAACACCAAACTCAAAGACAACACCAAACTCAAAGACAACACCAAACTCAAAGACAACACCAAACTCAAAGACAACACCAAACTCAAAGACAACACCAAACTCAAAGACAACACCAAACTCAAAGACAACACCAAACTCAAACACAACACCAAAGACAACACCAAACTCAAACACAACACCAAACTCAAACACAACACCAAACTCAAAGACAACACCAAACTCAAAGACAACACCAAAGACAACACCAAACTCAAAGACAACACCAAACTCAAAGACAACACCAAAGACAACACCAAACTCAAAGACAACACCAAACTCAAAGACAACACCAAACTCAAAGACAACACCAAACTCAAAGACAACACCAAACTCAAAGACAACACCAAAGACAACACTAAAGACAATACCAAACTCAAAGACAACACCAAACTCAAAGACAACACCAAAGACAACACCAAACTCAAAGACAACACCAAAGACAACACTAAAGACAATACCAAACTCAAAGACAACACCAAACTCAAAGACAACACCAAAGACAACACCAAACTCAAAGACAACACCAAAGACAACACCAAACTCAAAGACAACACCAAACTCAAAGACAACACCAAAGACAGCAGCAAACTCAAAGACAACACCAAAGACAACACTAAAGACAATACCAAACTCAAAGACAACACCAAACTCAAAGACAACACCAAAGACAGCAGCAAACTCAAAGACAACACCAAAGACAACACCAAACTCAAAGACAACACCAAACTCAAAGACAACACCAAACTCAAAGACAACACCAAACTCAAAGACAACACCAAACTCAAAGACAACACCAAACTCAAAGACAACACCAAAGACAACACCAAACTCAAAGACAACACCAAAGACAACACCAAAGACAACAGCAAACTCAAACACAACAGCAAACCTTAAAATTGCTCAAATAACAAACACTACAAACACTACACATGGAGATGAGGCTGAGACTCCCATTCCTGTCCTCTACAAAAAATCCTTCAGAAAATATCCTCAGTGGGATTTTGAAGAAATTTATAACCAGGATGTTCCACCTAGACAGAATGTAAGTATATTATGGCAAGATAGCACATAAATGACATACATGTTTTAACCATGTACATATATAATGCACATATATAACATTAAGATGTATTTGATCTCATATTCTCAGACCTGTGCCCAGTCTCTGCTAAACTCTAAGAATGAGAGCTTCACAGCAGCTTTTCTTCCCAACATACGTTTGTTTCTGCACAAAGACAATATCAACATGAGCGAGTGGAACCGACTTTCACATTTTAATAATCCCTTTGGTTTTATGGAGTATAAATATGAAGGTAGGTGTTTGCACATGTCTATGTGATCTCTGCGCTAAGACAGTATTTTCTGTGTGTTATGTGTGGTTGCTGGGTAATAGACAGGCACTTATTGTTACATTTCGTCAATTTGAAAAATTGTGAAACATCAACACATTTGTTAAATATTTTTACATTAATAATAAATCAAGTGTGTAATGTGAAAGAGATTGTTCATATCAATATCGCTCTCTAAGCTCCACAGAGTTTGTTGGAACATTTAGCAGCCAAGCCATTGTCAGTATGTTAGTGATTATTAGCTTATACAGTGACAACATATACATACATTTGTTTCAGAAAATGTTCTGGTAAACTGATTGGACATCCTAAAACACTAAATGTGATCTTGGTTTGCAGATGTGATGGCTTCAGTGAAATTAATCCCAAAACCAAAAGAGCCACTGCTCCTCCCAAAGCCAGGCAGTGGTGGCTGTGTGCGCTGTGCTGTGGTGGGCACTGGAGGCATCCTCAATGGCTCTAAAATGGGAAAAGAGATTGACTCACATGATTATGTGTTTCGGTAAGAAAGAAATTAAGAATAAAAAAAATATCTACCAATTAATTTATGGAAATTGTTTTAAATCTCATACAATTGTCTGTCAGGTATGATGGCTTTGCCTCAGAGATGTTAGATCTCAGTTGTCAGGTGAACTTGTCATTCCTGTCCTTATTGCTGATACAACAATCTACATCAATGCTGGGGAACTATGTGATTATCAGTTATGTGCACTAATGCATGAACTACACGCACCAATTGTAAGATATATGATTGTGCTTCTAATGTGGGTCTCTTGTCTGTGCTACTAGTCACAGAGTCTGTTCATACAATAAGCTTGACTCATATTCTTTGTTTTATTTGTATTACTGTACATAAATTAACTCAGAGCAACCACCTTCCTTCCTTTTTGACAAAGCATATAGTTAGGGCTGGCTTCAGGTAACCCTGGACCATCCATTAGTTATGTTGCTATAGGCCTAGACTGCCCGAGGACCATTGGTGCACTGAGCTCCCCTCCCCTCCCTTCCCCTCTCCTTCCCTCTCATATGTATATTCCCCCATTGAATGTCACTAACCTTGTGCTCTCTCTCCCCTAGTTTGTGCTCTCTCTCCCTCCCTCTCTCTCTCTGTACCTTCTGCCCGCGTCCCTGGTCCTGGAGCTGTATATCCCTGATGTGCAGTTACTGGCCCCACCAACCTGCAGTGTCTATTTCTTGTTTATTCTTGCTGTTCTTTTCAATCTCCTCTATCCACTCACCCCAATCGGTCGAGGCAGATGGCCGCCCAAGCTGAGCCTGGTTCTGCTGGAGGTTTTTTCTTCCGTTAAAGGGAGTTTTGACTCTCCACTGTCACCAAGTGCTTGCTCATAAGGGATTTGTTGGGTTTTTTGTTTTTGTAAAGTGCCTTGAGATGATTTGTATTGTAATTTGGCGCTACACAAATAAAATTGAATTGAATTGAATTGAACCACATATCAATTAACAAAGGCCAATCTGATGTTTGTTTGTGTGGCAGCATGAACGGTGCAGTCGTCAAGGGTTACGAGGAGGATGTAGGAAACAAAACATCTGTGTATGTTCACACAGCTCACTCCATCACTTCATCAATGAACTTGTTTAAGAGGCATGGAAGCACGTCTGCTCCTAATGATGAGGTACTGAAACCCAAATCACAATGATCTCATATTGTGATGGTGTAAACTCACTGACACTTACACGCTGATCTGTTCTCTTCTTCCTTTGGTCAGGGTATAAAATACGTGCTGATTCCTGAGGGGATGAGGGATTTTAACTGGCTCGAGGGTCTTCTCAAAGGAGAAAAGGTCTCTTCTGGCCCATACAAGAACCGACGGTAAATTTGACTCTCAGGTGTTAGAAGCTAGGAGGAGGGTCAACTTGGAAACACATAAACTAAAATATATATACTGTACATGCAGTGCAGGAACAAATCTGTTTGTGCAAACAGTCAAAAATGTATGTAGTTTTTCTTATGATTTAGTCGTGTACCTATTAAAATGACAGTTATACAGTTATATTTAAAAACATCAGACCAGAACCTCCAATGTAATTAGCCCATTATCTAATATGACACTGTTGTTAAGAGTGTAAAAGTTGAGTCAAAAATAACAGCAGGTTTATATCTGAATCAGCCTCAGAGAATTAACAGCCTGGTAAAGACAAGAACCAACAAAATCCATTTTTCATCATGTCATGTCTCATTTTGACCTTTCACCTCTGTATTTTAACCCTTCAGGCCAAGGACATACTATGGTGGGCAGTTCAATGAGAGCCACTTCTATGTGCTGCACCCGGACTTCCTCAGATATGTGCGAAACAGGTCAAACTTTTTCATACTAATTATCACAATAACTTTGTAAATTTGTAAAGGACATTGTATATGAAGATACAGCCTAAAATGCTCCATAGAACAGGATTAAAAACAACCAGATCTTTTGTATTCTGAATTAACTCATTAATTACTAAATAATTCACATTACTGAAATAGAAATTCTCAGGCCATTTGATAACTTTATTAAATCATTTCAGTTTTCATAATGCTGCAGTTTCTATTATCATAACATTAATATAAAAACAGTTTTTAATGGCTGCAAATGTTCATTTGTTGAATTTTCACTGACCACAGGTTTTTAAAGTCTAAATCTCTGGATAAAACATACTGGGCCATCTTCAGACCAACTAATGGGGCTTTCACTCTCTTCCTGGCTATACACACCTGTGACACAGTAAGTTCATATTTAAACCTGCCCATGTGCCATAATTCGACATCTACACATCTATAATCAAAAACTATACAGTACACAACACAGACATTAACCTTAGATCTGTTTTATTCATTCTGAAAGGAACACTTGGACATTTTGAGAAATACGATTATTTGCTTCCTTGTTGACAGTTTGATGAGAAGGTCTGAGTATCATGGAGCCAGCTGCTGGTAGCTTATCTAAGCATGAAGACTGCAAACAAAATTACACAGCTAGTCTGGCTGTGTCCGAAGATAAACATATCTGTTACATTATTTTATTGGGTGTGATCTAACGTTTTCCTGTTCTCTCTCTCTCTGCCTTTCTTAGGTGAATGTATATGGATTCATGACTGAGGAATACAAGAAATACTCAAACTACTACTTTGAGAGAGGTCCTAAAAGCAGAGTTATTTTTTACACCAACCATGACTACAAACTGGAGCTGCAAACATGGAAAAAACTACACGACATCAACATAATTAAACTATATCAAAGAACAGACTCAAAAACAGAAAAGTCAAATCCACTGTGAGAATGACAACAATGCTGTTGAGGACTAAGGACATTTTAGTTTGTTTTTCTTAGTGCAACATTTCTAGATATAATTATGGATAAGACTTATAGAAATAGACAACACAGGTGAAAGAGTTTCCAAAAAACCTAAACATTACATTATTTATGGGGGTAGATTTATAGAAAGGTTGTTAAATTTCACTGCCTTTGTTTTAACTGTCTTCTTTAACTAAGGAAGTGTTGATCTTTATACTTTCTGGTCTACTGTAACTCTACCTTGACCACAAAGTTTTGCTGTTAGAAACACATAATAATGATCCAGTCACGTGTTTCCAATAACTAACAATAATCACTGCACAATAGGACCACTTGATTAACTCATTAACTAGCTAATTAATACATTTTCTGATAATATTTCTGTAGGCTTCTTAGAAGTACATTTTCAAATGAAGGATTTCCCCATTTAATGTGATATTTATATTTAAATAATCATCATGTATACTTCTAACACTGCAATACACAGAAACAAAAATAGTGGGTATCAATTGTTGCTGGAAACTTTTACTGCCTTCTTTAGCAAAGTGTTCTGCCTTTTTCTTTGTCTTTGTTTCATACCAGTACGTATAAAATAGAAATCAAGGACAATACATTTTTGTTTAACAGCAAATAGTGTATTTTTGGTAAATATTTTAGAGCAGGTTGTGTCCAGTGCGTCTTTTTAGATCATTTCACTGAAAACAGCTGCCTGTCACTATGAGAGCAGTCAGTCAGTCACAAAAGAGCAGAACAAGCCATTGTCAGCATATTGGTAATTTCTGCTTATACAGTGACAACATATACATACATTTGTTTCGGAAAATGTTCTGGTAAACTGATTGGACATCCTAAAATACTAAATGTGATCTTGGTTTGCAGATGTGATGGCTTTAGTGAAATTAATCCCAAAACCAAAAGAGCCACTGCTCCTCCCAAAGCCAGGCAGTGGTGTCTGTGTGCGCTGTGCTGTGGTGGGCACTGGAGGCATCCTCAATGGCTCTAAAATGGGAAAAGAAATTGACTCACATGATTATGTGTTTCGGTAAGAAAGAAATTAAGAATAAAAAAAATATCTACCAGGTAATTTATGGAAATTGTTTTAAATCTCATACAATTGTCTGTCAGGTATGATGGCTTTGCCTCAGAGATGTTAGATCTCAGTTGTCAGGTGAACTTGTCATTCCTGTCCTTATTGCTGACAGAACAATCTACATCAATGCTGGGGAACTATGTGATTATCAGTTATGTGCACTAATGCATGAACTACACGCACCAATTGTAAGATATATGATTGTGCTTCTAATGTGGGTCTCTTGTCTGTGCTACTAGTCACAGAGTCTGTTCATACAATAAGCTTGACTCATATTCTTTGTTTTATTTGTATTACTGTACATAAATTAACTCAGAGCAACCACCTTCCTTCACATGATTATGTGTTTTGGTAAGAAAGAAATTAAGAATAAAAAATATCTACCAGGTAATTTATGAAAAGTGTTTTAAAGCTCATACATTACTGTGTCATTTATGAAGACTTTGCCTCAGAGATGTTGGGTCTGAGTTGTCAGCTGAACTTGTCATTCCTGTATTTGATAAGGAAATATTTGGTAATGGTGTAGAGATCCATGTCAGTATCATTTGTGTGCACTAATGTGTGACCTGCACACACCAATTGTAAGATATACAGTGTTTACGGAAAGTATTCAGACCCCTTTAAATTTTTCACTCTTTGTGTCATTGCAGCCATTTGCCACAATCAAAAAAGTTCATTTTATTTCTCATTAATGTACACTCAGCACCCCATCTTGACAAAAAAAACCAGAAATGTAGAAAATTTTGCAAATTTATTAAAAAAGAAAAACTGAAATATCACATGGTCATAAGTATTCAGACCCTGTGCTCAGTATTGAGTAGAAGCACCCTATTGAGCTAGTACAGCCATGAGTCTTCTTGGGAATGATGCAACAAGTTTTTCACACCTGGATTTGGGGATCCTCTCCAGTTCTGTCAGGTTGGATGGTGAACGTTGGTGGACAGCCATTTTCAGGTCTCTCCAGAGATGCTCAATTGGGTTTAGGTCAGGGCTCTGGCTGGGCCAGTCAAGAACGGTCACAGAGTTGTTCCGAAGCCACTCCTTTGTTATTTTAGCTGTGTGCTTAGGGTCATTGTCCTGTTGAAAGGTGAAACTTCGGCCCAGTCTGAGGTCCTGAGCACTCTGGAAGAGGTTTTCTTCCAGGATATCTCTGTACTTGGCCGCATTCATCTTTCCTTCAGTTGCAACCAGTCGTCCTGTCCCTGCAGCTGAAAAACACCCCCACAACATGATGCTCCCACCACCATGTTTCACTGTAGGGATTGTATTGGGCAGATGATGAGCAGTGCCCGGTTTTCTCCACACATACCGCTTAGAATTAACACCAAAAAGTTCAATCTTGGTCTCATCAGACCAGAGAATCTTATTTCTCATAGTCTGGGAGTCCTTTATGTGTTTTTTGGCAAACTCTATGCAGGCTTTCATGTGTCTTGCACTGAGGAGAGGCTTCCGTCGGGCCACTCTGCCATAAAGCCCCGATTGGTGGAGGGCTGCAGTGATAGTTGACTTTATGGAACTTTCTCCCATCTCTCTACTGCATCTCTGGAGCTCAGCCACAGTGATCTTTGGGTTCTTCTTTACCTCTCTCACCAAGGCTCTTCTCCCACAATTGCTCAGTTTGGCTGGACGGCCAGGTCTAGGAAGAGTTCTGGTCGTCCCAAACTTTTTCCATTTGAGGATTATGGAGGCCACTGTGCTCTTAGGAACCTTGAGTGCTGCAGAAATTCTTTTGTAACCTTGGCCAGATCTGTGCCTTTCCACAATTCTGTCTCTGAGCTCCTTGGGCAGTTCCTTCGACCTCATGATTCTCATTTGCTCTAACATGCACTGTGAGCTGTAAGGTCTTATATAGACAGGTGTGTGCCTTTCCTAATCAAGTCCAATCAGTTTAATTAAACACAGCTGGACTCCAATGAAGGAGCAGAACCATCTCAAGGAGGATCAGAAGAAATGGACAGCATGTGAGTTAAATATGAGTGTCACTGCAAAGGGTCTGAATACTTATGACCATGTGATATTTCAGTTTTTCTTTTTTAATAAATTTGCAAAAATTTCTACATTTCTGTTTTTTTCTGTCAAGATGGGGTGCTGAGTGTACATTAATGAGAAATAACATGAACTTTTTTGATTTTGGCAAATGGCTGCAATGACACAAAGAGTGAAAAATTTAAAGGGGTCTGAATACTTTCCGTACCCACTGTAGGTGTTTCCATCATGGGTCTCTTGTTTGTGCTACTAGTGACACAAGCTAATGTTTTCTGTTTTCTTCTTCTAAAACTGTTGTTCTTTGAAACACTGAAGTTTAAAATGTACTTTACACTGTTGTATAATGAGGGTGTTGTGAGGGTGCACAATCTATAGAGCAAACAATGCAAACAAGACCATTTCCCAACATATCAGACTGATCTTGTCAGTCATCACATGTACTTGGACCTGTCAGGTTTTCCGCATGTCATGAAGAAGATATGATCAGTGAACTTTAGCCACATTCACCCCGATGAAAAGAATGCAGTGTTAGTTCTCTAACAGCAACGGATAGAATATATAGTAAAAAAAATGTGTCAAAAGTAGAGACGATATCATAGGGTACATGTAGTACTGAATGCTCAAGGAAATACTTTCCAAATGAATAGGTGAAATGCTGTTTACAGCTGAGTATAAATCGTAATATTGATCAGATATAATTCTGACATAATTCATAATGGGAGTCTATGGGTCATCTATTAACTGACATCTTTCTTCAACCTACTGTTGCCTTCATGTCTTCATGTTTGCGCCTCAGCCAGGAGAACCTATAATTCCTGTTTTATGTAATCACAATGTGTGTGCACTAACGTATGACCTGCACATACCTCCCACATTTCCTCCCACAATAGAAAAACATGTATGTCAGGTTGATTGGGGACTCTAAATTGCCCATAGGAGTGAGTGTGAGTGTGTGAGGTTGTTTGTCTCTATGTGGCCCTGTGATGGACTGGGGACCTGTCCAGGGTGGACCCCTGCCTTTCACCCAAAGAGAGCTGGGATAGGCTCCAGCTGATCTCTGTGACCCTAAATAGGAATAAGCAGGTATAGGTGATAGATGAATTTCAAGGATAAAAGTTGTGAATGGTTGTGATTCTACTGTTCACTGATTCAAAGTGTTTGACACATAAATGGCTCCATCTGCTGGTCAACACTACTTGTGCATTTGTTAAAGGAAGTGAGCACAGGTGTTTTCTTTATGATGAACAACAGATTTTAAACGTGCCACATGCACTATGGCTTTTATTTGTGAAGTTTAGTGGTCTATGATTGTGCCTCAGTAAAGATGATACGGTTATGCTTGTGCAACAACATAAGTGACTGTGAAACTGTTTTCACCTTCATTTAAATCAATGTTATACTTGAGCAAAATACTTGTTCAACTGGGGATGACTGATTTTTAACAAGGGTTTTATGAAGGATGTGTAAATTAAAAAAAATAAAATCAGAGGAAGATGAGCAAGGTGATGGGCCAAAGGAGGTGTAAAGGAGCATGTATGTTTTTGTGTGTTGTGTTGTTGTATGTGTGAAGCTTTAGCCATTTAACTCCTATTAATAATCAACATCTTATCTTTTCATAGCTTTATCTTAGTGTGTTCATAAATAAGCTGTATTGCCTTTGAGATACACATGTGAACTGAAGCAAGAGGAGAGTCCTGCTGTACATTCAGGTCTATTTTATCATTAGTAATTTCTCATTAGTTTCATTAATTTATAGTTTGTAATTTAAAAAATGGCAGACAGCTGGTCCATGAAGCAGTGAGGGCGACCTAGTGATTCACACCTCTTATAGGCCACTGCCAGGCAGAATAGCAGGCGGTTCTCCTGCTCTAAATGCATTAACTATGTGACATGACTGTTGTTATAGCCAACATACTTCACTAAAGCTGTCACAACTTCAGTGAACTCTAACGTTATCTTGTCAACATCACATTGGCTCAGCTCAGTTGTTGTGAGTGACCGAAGTCCGTATTTTATCATAAAATGATGAAAATGATCAGGCTTGAGTGTTGCCTTGTTAAAGACGTGTGAAATAGTAGGCCTAAACAACATCTGCAGATCTACTGTGCTAAAATTTGTTCTGCTTTTGTATTAACCTATCAATACAACTCATAAAACATGTTTGTTTTTGTTTTTTATTTCTCCCAGTGATAAAACACTTCAGTATGTGTGTGTGCTGTTTACATCCTCTCTGACCACAAGGTGGCGCTGTTGCCTGAAATCTGCAGGTTTTAGGAAGTCAGGAACACTGTAGTTTCTACTGTTTTTTTTTTTTCAAATTAAAAGACCAATATCATTATTAGTTTTATTTATTAGAATATGTAGAATTTCCGTGAATAACTTTGCAGATGTAAACTCGTTCACCTTCAATTAGATTAATGTTAGAAACAGCAAACAAAAAGGCCCCAAAAAATTCACCACTCCCATCATGCCTTGCGGGAAATGTGAGCGTAAAGTCTATATGGTTAATACACTATAAAATAGGAATGAATTAATTAATGAATCAATAAATAGTCCGAGTTGATGGCCTTGTCTTTTCATTCAAATACCCGAGCTGTGTGTGTGTGAGGGAGCAAAACCGAAATCCCATCATGCCTTGCGCCATAGCACGAAGGCTAATCCCAGCTATATAAACGTTGGGATTTTACATCAAAACATTAAAACACAATCGTGTTTATTTCTATGTGTCTTTTTCGAAGTGCGGCTTGTGTTTGTCAGGTGGTTTAATTAATGCTCTTCACTTCGAACCGGCACTTAAAGTGGTTTTGTCGCTAACCTTGTCCGGCTCTGAAGTAAGACCTCTTCAGTACGCTCTTGTTTCTCTTCAGATCGTATAAATCTTTCGCCTTTTACTAAAGATTTCCGTGGAGAGGAACAACAAGAGTTTGACCCAATTTTTTGATGCCCTGCTCTTTGTGGGGCTTTCCAATCCTGTTCAAAATCAATCAAGATACTGGTTATTAATGAGGGCTCGGTATGAAGTTCTCCAGGTTTGGTCATTGATCAGATGTGTATGATGTGTTTTCAGGATCCGTATTAGAGAGTGGGCTTTGGGGAAGTGATGGTTTCATTACATATTGAGGTTGTTGTTTCTCTGGAGAACATTCAAAATAAGCCCCTGGACTTCATGTGCTGGTTTTTGTCCTGACGTGCAGTGTCAGCCATTTAAATTGTGTCCAAATCAATTCAGTTTGCCACAATTCAAGGTCTGGCACAAGTTTCACAGGGTGAATATTTTCTGCAGAAACACACACACACATTTGTCTTGCTATAGTTTACTCACAGACATAATGCATTCTGCAGCCCCTCACTCCTAACCCAACCCTGATTCTGACTCGAGCCCTAAAACAAAGTATTACCACGCCGTGCTGCCCCAGGGGAGTGTCCGGACATTAGGAGATGCAGTAACCCCCTTAACATCCTGACCTTCCTCCCTGGTTCTCCCTCAGCTCCCCCCGGTTCAAATGTGACACACATCAGTTGTGTGACAGGTCACGTGACAGACGTAGCTGATCCGGAAGGAGGGAGGGAGGGAGTGATTTTTGGGCGCTGGGGGGTGGACAGCCCCCAGCTTAGGTGTCAGGTCTGCAGGATGCAGCCTGAATCATCCAGGAAGCTCTGCAGCCAGGCTTCAAAATACTAGTCTGTTCTCAGCTCCAGTTTCTAGGACTCATTCACTGCAGTCACTGTTGTTCACACTTCAGATGTTTACATTACAGTCACAGATAAAAGCACCTGTTTTCCCACAAAATGAAAAGGACAAACTGAAAATAATACACAAACTAAAAAATTATCATGTTAATCTCGTATCTAATTATAATATTGATCATGTATGAAATTATTATATTAATCGTGTATCAAATGTCTTGTAACATGGGTTGTTTTGACTCTACCAACAGGGAATTACTCTAAAATTTGTTTTAAAAGGCCTCTGCGTGAAATGACTGTTGCCTTTTCTCCATTTCTGCAAAATTATCAAGGACCAAAAAGAAGCAGTGATTATAAGGAAATGAATAACCATGGTTTCCATGATACAATGAGAACAAAGACATAAAAAGACTACAGGGATACAACCAATATGAGTTGCAAAACAAGCACAGACCCAAAAGGCCACTGTCTTAGGTGGGGGCCTTTTGTTGGAGCTCTGGGGCCCATTTTCTCTTATTTTGTTCATCCTTTTTTTTTTTTTCGACGCACGCTTTTATTTTGAAAAGCGTAAGCGGAGGTCTTGCGTTATAATGGTTTTCTTGACTGGTTTGAGGCCAGTCCATCTCGCCTGCATTCCTCCTCTCCCTAAAGCCTGACCGATAGAGCCAGGGAAAGAAAGGGGAGCGAAAACACAAATTATCATTCACGACCGTGTTGGATTTTATCAACCAAGGAGTCGACGCGCACCGGACGCACGAACCGCATCAGGACGCGGCCCAAAAAAAAAAAAAACCCAGCCGCGTCAAGACGGCAGATTTGGACACACAATACCGATAAAAAGGCGTGATTTTCTCTGGTAATGCGGGGGCTTTGCGTGGATGTGGCTGTGTAGGTCAGGCTGAAACAGTCCACAGTCCTTCCACCGCGGATATCTCCTGATTTTTAAATGAGGATTTGCAAGATGGCTGATGACAGCTAACCCCAACAAGGACAGAAAAGCGACGTCCCCTTTAAGATCAGCAGGGTATATTTTTGTATTCTTATTAGTTAAATATATAAATATGACTCCTTTTTAAAAAGAATGACTATTCCTTCTATTAGGAAGGACCGTCCTTGGAAAACAGTGCCAGTCTAGTGTTTATCTGTACCTGTGCTATGGTAGAAAATGGTGAGGTGACGTCGGAGGTAATTTACACGATTTAATCGAGATAAGGAAGTAGATAAATATGTTGTTGGCTAAAGGCTGAGGCGACAATAGGAGGAGACCAAAGTATCAAACAAAAGAAACCGGAGTGGGATAAAAAAAATAATAGAAATCTTTGGGTCAGGAGATATTTGATAGATGTGTCGGAGGGGGGGAAACCAAAAGGCTCTGCAACAGCAACCAACATTCCTGCGGATCCTAAACCCCTTTGTTTTGTGCGCAGGAGCTGGACTCGACTATTAAAACGATTAACTATGCAGTAAACAGCCTGGAAATGATGGCCCGGGTATGATTCTCAGCTCTGGGGCTTTATCAGGCTTTTGTTGTCGATGAAAAAACTGGTAGGAAAGAAAAGCCGAGGCCTTGTGTACAGATATGCGTACTGTGCCACATAGCAGACGGTATTCGTCAAATAGAAATGTCGCTTTTATGTCAAATTGAAAGGCCGGAGGTAGGTTTGCTTTTAATCTGACCTGGAAAACAGTATTTCTCGTCTGCTGGCAAATCGTCGCTGGTTGTATTTCTAATTAAACCGCTGGCGGAGGATTCACGGATACTTATTTATCATTCAGCGGACAAAAGCATCGCGCTGCGCTGAGATTATTCAGAAAATCAAGCGTCCTTGAGGTCCCGATAAAACAGATTCAGGTTTAGAAAAGCTGTGTGTGTGTGTGTGTGTGTGTGAATAGTAATCAGGGTGTGGGCTGGAGCAGGCTTTTCTCATGCTTTTCATGCTCCGCTTGTTTGTCTGAATTGGTCCACAGTCAATCATAATCCGACGCTGAAGTGAAGGAAGTTTCCAAGGTAAGGGCCTGAGCACGCAGCAGACAAGGATCAAGTGTCTTTTCATGCAGAGACTGATTCACCTCATGATCATATGAGTAATTGTGTAGATTCTTAGTTCTCTGTGCCTTGTTTGCATTTCATGGTTTACCTGTAGCTGACAGGCTTTTGCTTCCTGTAAGGCCTATAAACACAGAAGCTGTAAAGGCAGGCCCGGTGTGTATGTGAGTGATTTAGAGGAAAGGAACGCACCGTTTACTGTAATCTGTATAACGTCAGCTCCTGCTGTGTGTGTTGAAATCACCAAGGTGTTGTCATCCCAGCCTGAAGCCTTCTCTGGTCAATTTTCTGGAATTTGCCTTCCTTGCTGCAGCAATAAGCAATACTCGTCATCTGTCAGGGAGACTTGTCTTATTTGGTCACAAGGGTTGAAATAAACAGACTGGTCTTTCAGGACGGCATCGGATCTGTTTTTATCCTTTTCACAAGACTCATTTTGAGAGTGTCAGGTTTCCTGTGCTGAGGCCTTGAGGTCTAGAAGAAGTGGAAAACAGTCGGTGTATGCCTGGCCGCACCATGATGGCCTCTGACATGGCTGAGACGTGGAGGAACTGTTTTGAGGAGGAGCTCATCTGCCCCATCTGCCTGCACGTGTTCTCAGATCCCATCCAGCTGCCCTGCAAGCACAACTTCTGCCGGGGCTGCATCAGTGAGGCCTGGGCCAAAGACTCCTCTCTGGCCCGCTGCCCTGAGTGCAATCATGCTTACACGCAGAAGCCCAGCCTGGAGAAGAACCACAAACTGTCCAACATAGTTGAAAAGTACAACGCCCTGAGTGTGGAGAAGGCCTCCACACCGGTGCTGCAGTGCATCCTGTGCCGCCGAGGCCCACCTCTCCCTGCAGTGAAGGTCTGCCTGCGCTGTAATGCCCCGTGCTGCCAGTCCCATGTCCAGACACACCTGCAGCAGCCGTGCTCAGCCCTGGGGCACCTGTTGGTGGAGGCGGAGGCGGTGAAGGCCTGGACCTGCCCGCAGCATGACGAGTACAGGCTATACCACTGCGAGGCCGAGCAGACGGCGGTGTGTCAGTACTGCTGCTTCGCCCGATGCCATCCCAGCCACGGTCATGCTGTCACGGACGTGGAGCTGAGACGCAATGACATCAGAGTAAGAATTTAAAAAACACTAAACACACACGATAAATAAACAAATACATGTTGATACACTCATCTGTGACAAAAACATACAGCCGGTGCATCATCACAGGCTCGTCATGAACACAAATGTCAGAGATCTGGGAAATTGAATTGAGCCAACAGTCAATTTTAATCATTAAAAATGGGAAAAATTCTCAGATCTGAACATTTTCAGTTTTGTTTTTTTTTGCTCTGATAATAAACTTGGTGTCTCTGGTGTTTGGTTGGTCAAAAAACAAGAAATACAAAGATGCCACCCTGTGCCTTATAGACAGATTGTTGAAAGCAGCCAATACATTAATAGATAATGAAGATATTCATTACTCCCAACCCTTCTTGCAAGAAAATGAGTTCACCAGTGATCAAGAAGTGTTGACTCAGGCACCAAATGTAGTTTTGTGCATTCATAACAGCATCATACCAGCCAGAGCTCATTTTCAGCCATTTTCTAGTCTCCAAGCAAAAATACAGAACAGATGACATATTCTCATGCCATAATTTGTCATTTTGAAGATATTAAATAGAGATTCTTTTTTGTTAAAATGTTTTTAAGATCTATTCTCGGTTGTATGTGTATTTACTGACTTGAATCTGTCAAACTGACTTTTCCATTTTTAGAAACAGTTGCATTTTAGTGCCTTGTTAGAGTCTATGTTGTGCATTTTTTAGTTGTGATCCACTCCAGCCTCCATTCTCATCTGTTGGAATGACAAACAATGCAGTCGAGTGTGGAACAATGAGGGGCCCTCAGAGGGCCTTATCTCCCCAGCACAGGTGCATCCTAGCTCAGGGATCGCCAGTTGTTGGTGGGGGCGGGGTAGTGGTAGTGGGGCTGAGGGGAAGTGGGATTAAAGTGATTCGTCACTTGATTCTGTGGCGTACTTGGGGTTTTTTTTATTAACCTTTTCTCTTCCTGGAGGTTTGGTGCACGCTGTTGTTGGTTCAGGCAGAATCCGGGGTGGTTTTCCTCCCCCGTGTTTTTTTTTTTCTCTCTCTCTTTTTACAGGGGTGTGTGACAGGGCAGTTTAGTCAGAGTGAGAAACCATGAAGGCTTCATTGCTGACTGACTCCTGTAGTTCACCCACCACCCTGTTTAAGTGTCAGCCGTGTCATGCTGGGGTGTATTTCCGGTTGGTATCCTATGACTCAGCTCGGTGTGTAGTTAATTGGTCACTGTGGGCCCAGGAAGGGGCATCAGATGGGTCTCATCTGAATGTAAAAGCTGTATTTTCTGAAATTCTTCAAATCTACTTCTCTTACATTATCTATAATCACACAGTGATAAGTAGAGCCTGATTCATTGTGGATGCCTGACATGAATATTTATCTTTTGAAAAACCCTATGTAACATCAGGTGATGTTACTTTTTTATGCGTAAGCACAAGCTATAAACATACATTTTAATAAGTATCCATGAAATTTGGATTTAAACGAAGTGTGAGCAGCATGTGACTGTATGTAGTGACTGCATATCAACAGGCTCGATAGATTGGCTGTTTTTTTGCTTATCAGAGGTGAATGTAGACCAATAAGTAACAAGAAATTAAGGGATTGGTTAATCTGATTAGTTGGATTAATTGATTAATTGTATTTCCCTATAAAATGTACAAAAAAAAAAGCAAAATATTTACTACTCCAAGTGGTCCAGTTTATTATTATGTATTGACAAAAATACATTTAAAGATAATATGTGCATAATTTGTAATGCCTATATATCAGTTAAACTCAAGTGTATATTGTTGCTTATTGTCTTTCAGTGGAAATCTGATTATCTTCTAATATCAGTTTACAACATCCAGTTATGGACTTAAAGAAATAGAGATTTTGCTTTTTATTTTATAGAAATAAACTATTTATACATTAATCTGCCTGTAGTTTCTGTTTTCTTCAAAAGAGGAAAATATTTATCATAATTTCACAAAGTCCAAGGAGATGTTGTCAGATTGTTGTTTTCCTGAACAAAGAGACCTGAAAATATTTAGTTTACTGTTAAATAAAAAATAGAAAAGTAACAAATCCTACCTAAATGAGAAAAAAATGACTTTACTTGAACTTCAGGCTACAGAACCACAGCATTTATTATGCTTTGACCTCGAATAATGTTATTAAAAATGAATACATTTCTTTAAGGGAAAATAAAGTATATTCATTTGTAGAGCAGGTCCCAGCAACAAGGCCTTTTTAAAATTAAATTATAATATTAAAGAGCTAAGGTGCTCTTTCAGTCAGGAAATACCATATAGCTTGTTAAAATGATGTGCATGTAATGAGTTGGCTGTTTTCTACTCTCTGAATGTATTAGGATCTGGGTGCCTTGCCACTTCTGTCTTATTAAATGTTGACATTCATTTTAGTCATTTGAATCCTAATCCATAAACATTTTTAGATGCTTGTGGCAGTGACTATTAATGCATCCTGCATGTTGGATGTGATTAAATGAATGTGACCCCCACCCACCTCTTTCACCCACACACCACCCTGCAGCCACTCCCCTGCTCTTCACCTCTGTCAGCCCCCCACTAAATCCACCTCACCCTCTCACACCATCCACCAGTCACTCCAGGCGAGGACAGACCTTCCCCCCGGCTCTGCTCTCCTGCTCTGGTGACTCTGATGGAAAAGACACTGTGGTGAAATGACAGCTAAAGAGCACCCTCCCCTTGTTATACTGCCCCTTCTCCTCCCACTCTACCAAGAGATACCCCATACATTCAGTTGCTTCCCCCCTCTGGGAAACTTCGGCTCCTTCGACCCTGTTTTTCCCCTGGCTTCTGCTCGGAGCCTAACTCAATGAATCAGCACAACCAGGTCACAGTCCTGATCTAACACACACACGCTAGCATGCCCCTGTTAGCAGCTTTGTGTGTGTGTGTGTGTGTGTGAGTGAGAGAGTGTGTGTGAGAGTGTGTGTGTGTGTGAGAGAAATATCTAGGGCAGTGGTTCCCAGCCATGTGCTACTGAGGCCCAGAGGTATGCAGGTTTTCGAGATAAAATCAGCTGCTGTTTGGTTGGAATGATTCAATACTAGTCATGATGATGGTGATGGTATTTGAACAGACCTTCAGGCTGTGGGAAAAAAAAGTGCATATTGATTTTAGGGAATAATGATGGATTGTTTTTTTTCTAGCCGTTGTCACTTTGTCGACCTTCTTCCTCTACTGAAAAATATCTGCAAGTTTTAGATGAATTTCTGTGAATATTTGTTCAGACATTTATGGTCTTCAGAGGAAGAAACACAGACTTTGGTGATCCTTTTACTTTTCCTTTTCTGTTGTGATGGTCAGTTTTTTCCTTTTTTGTGAAATGTCTCCATAAATATTGGTTTTATAACCTGGAAATTTAATACAGACATTGTCTTCCTCTCACTGCAGCAGTAACTGCTGATTAATCGATTATCCATCCATCCATTTCCTGCTGCTGTTCTGGAGCTGGGTCATGATGTCAGCAGGTTCAGCGAGGTACTCCAGATATTCCTCTCCCCAGCTACATTTTCCAGCTCATCATGAGGGACCCTGAGATGTTCCCAGAATAGATAAAGCTATAAAGTATCTCCGGCATATTCTGTGTCTGCCCGGGGTCTTCCTACCAGTTGGACATGCCAGGAAAATCTCCAGTGGAAGTCTAACCAGGAAGCGTCCTGATGAGACTCCTTCAGCCGCTGCCCCTTTTGATGTTCAAACCAAACATTTTAATGATGATGCCTTTATTAATGGGCTCAATTTACTATTTTTACTATTCTGTAGACTAAGATGGATGAATTGATAATCCACATAACCACTGGTTACAAGCCTGCTTTGGTACATCACTATTTACCTGCAAAACTATTGACATTACCATCAACTTGAACTGCTTTTATTTTTGGTGTTAATTTTTGGTGCTATGGGGAATGTGATAAATATTATACCTGCCAGAGCATGTTAGCATTCTCATTATGAGCATGTTAGCACGCCCCTGTTAGCTTTTGGTTCAAAGCAGGTCTCACAGAGCTGCTGACCTGTAGCTCCTTAGTCTTGTTTTTAAAAAATCTGGTTCATATTGGTTTCACCATGTTATCTTGCTCTGTGCCATCTAATCTGTATGCTTCCCCAGTGTGAAATGCTGATATAGGGTTGTTGATTTTTCGTGTTGAATATGAGGAACAGTATGAACTGGTAAAGCTGTGTCAGTGGCATTTTTACTCTGACTTATACAATGTAACACAAGGAGTAACATAAGTGGTTGTTGATCCAATTTATTATGTTATTTTTAATTTATTTAGGCAACCAGCTGACATCCCAGTTTGGTCTGAGCTGGCGTCTGCTGTTGTTCACATGCCATCATCGTCATTGCTGAAAGAACAACTGTTGATGCCACAGCTCAGAGAGCAGCCTTTACTGTGTGACTCCATGGGCATCTTTTGGAAAGTGCAGAAAGCACGAGGCAGTGGAGAGTAGGTGCACTTAGGGGAGGGCAGAGAGAGGACAGCTGCTTTTTCTGCCTCTGTATGCCCATTTATCTATCTCCAGCTCCCCCAACCTTAGTCCTCACTCACTAATGCAAACACAAAATAGCTGTTGGTTGCCATGACAGCATCCACTCCCTCCTCCCCCACAGGGATTGTGTGTTGGATGGCGACTAAATTAACCAACTCCCTGATCCTCATATCTCAGGCATGGGGAGGGGATGCTCGTGGCTAACTGAGGTCACAACTTCTCAAAGCTTAAGACTTTCTTTCTTCTCACCTCCCAGCAAAGCCTGTTGAGACAGCAGGAGCGTGTGGAGGAACGGGTGCAGGAGATCGAAGAACAGCTTTGCAAACTCGACTCTGATAAGTGTGTGGTGGAGGTATGTTTTTGTACCCTGCTCTGTGGGCGTAAACACAACTACACACATTTTCAGAGATTCCACATGGTATTATATAATGCAAGCTAAATTTTCACTGGCTTGATGTTTGTGTGTTCATGTTTGTTTCTCTACAGGACAGGGTCTGTGAGCTGAAAGAGGAGGTGCGTCTGCAGTACCAGCGGATGCACCAACTCCTGGAGGAGGATCTTGGTCGAACACTGGAAGCCTTGGACCGTGCTCAGGCTCGGTTCTGCCAGGAGAACGCTGCCCAGGTTTTGGCCCTGGGAGAGCAGCGCCACGAAGCCCAGAAGCTGCTGAGTTCCATCCACACAGCTTTCAGTAAGGCAGAGGAGCTGAGCTTCATGAAAAACACCAAACCTGTTAAAATACTCACAGACAGGTGAGAGAAAAGATGTTGCACCTGGATTCTTAAAATGGACATTTTACTTTATTGCCTGTGGTTCTGTGATATGCAGGTGATAGTTCCAAGCAAACATCTTATCTTGAATTTTGAATGTGTCTTGGCAACTACTGCAGGTCTCAGGCATGTGTGGGCAGCAGTCTCCCTCCTTACAAAGTCGGGAATCTAAACTCTAAACTGTTCCTCTCTGAAATCTCAAAAAGAGAGAAGAGCTTGAAGAGAACGCTGGAAGGTAGAATCTCAAGAACACTTAAATACACTTAACTTAAAAGGTTTTAATGCAGAGATTGAGAGCTATCACTGTGTTTTTATTTTTTATTTACTTATCTCTCCTTATTTCACATCTTCTTTCTCAGCTCCCCTCACCCCTCCCTCGACCTTCCTGCAATCTGTTCCTGCGTATCCCAGCGGTCAGAGCTCTGGCTCTGGGGCAGAGAAACGGAAACATTCCACTGCCTTTCCAGAGGGAAACGGGAATGTCGGAAAAGTTGCCGCTCCTGGTTTCAAGGACTCCTCCTCCTCCTCTTCCTCATCTTCTTCCTCATCGTTAGCCAAACAACCCTACTTGGGCTCTGGCTCTGCCTCTGGAGAAGGCCAGTCCACTAATCAGCAGCCTCTTGGTCCCTGTGGGCCACCACACATCAGCGAGAGTGGTGGGACAGGAAGCGGAAGCGGCTCGCTGACCAACCACCATTCAGGCTCTGTGTTTAGCTCCTCACACTTTCCTCCCGGAGGCAGCAGCTCTTCGCACTCCTCCCAGCAGGCTGTGCTGCCTCAGTATGGCGGCCGGAAGATCCTGGTGTGTACGATGGATAACTGCTACTGTTCTGGAGTGCCCTCTGTGTCAGGCCACCGTAGTCATCCTCCATACCCACGCTCGGGTTCTTTCCCTTGGGTCAGCGCCCAAGACTACCCCCCTCCCCCCACCCTGGCCTCTGGGGGTCCATCCATGCAGGGCTTGGCAGTGAGGGACTGGATAGATGCCTCACAGACGCACAGACATGCAGATTTCTACGGGCTGTATGGGCAGCCATCTACAAAGCACTATGTCACCAGTTAACAGAGTAGACACACACACACACACACACACACACACATACACACACATACACACACATACATACACATATACATGCACCCACATATACACACATATACATACAGGCACTTGGATATAGTTGAAGGTATTAAAATAACACATCTTTACCGACTTATTTACCGGTTAAACAAAAAGCAGTTACACTATACACATGAGAAAAGAAGTGTTTATACCCACGCACACAGCTCTTAAACATGTACACACATTTGGGGGCAGGGTTGATATCTTTGTTTATTTTCCTTAATTTCTTTATTTTTGGTCAGTGTTTCATGTAGTGTATTAGACGTAAAATGCATAAACTGCTCAGTCTGGCAAAACTCAGCTTACCATTTTACACATAAACAAGAAACGAGAGTCCTAAAGAGGAGAGGATGAGATGCATCTTTTCTTTATTTATAGAGTCAGAGATGGATTGATAGAAAAGAAACTTATTAGAACGTCTTCTCTGTCTACAGCTTCTCACTGAGGCTAAAGGGAAAACATCATACTGTGTAGTGTTGAGTTTTCCAGTTTAGCGTCTCATGTTTCTCTGGTATGATCACCCCTTCAGTTGTACTGAGGTCAATTGCCTTATGTTATTTGCAACATATTTTTCTGCCCAGCTGACTTTGTTTGACAGATCTTTAAAAATGTGGCCGCAATCCCTTTGTGTCTCTTGGTTTTGATCATCACAGCACTACTTCCTTACTTTGCTGAGTTCAGGGATGGATTGTACGGCTTGAAAACAAAACGCTCTTCCATGGAACACCCACAATGCACTTGTGGAGGCCTTGTTATGCCTGAACTACAGACGCTGACCCACAGAGGGACACTAGAGCTGCATCCTCTGAGTTTTGGGGAATTCGGCCCTTATTCCTAGCACTCCCTTCCTGCTGTCAGGCTCCCACGGGACAGAAAAGCTTCTTCTGACAAAGACTGTTTCCATTTAGTAATTACTATGACTTTGTGTTGTTTAGTACATCTGTAGGTTTTATGCTTGTCTACAGAGACTCTTATATCAGAGAAAAAGGCAAGACTGGACAGACCAAACCAATCAAGCATCTGGAGGATCTGATGATGCTGTAATTGTACTTCCTGCAGGGCAAAGATGTCACTTCCTCTCAATAAGCACACAAGCTCTTGGCTTCCTGTTTGCAGCTAAAAGCATGCAAGGAAGAGTTTTTTTTTTTTTAAAGCACTCAAAAAGAATAACAATGGCGTAAAACAGTATGCAGTTTCAAACTGAGTGTATGAAAGAAAAAAAGGTTGGGAGGACATTTTTTCATGAACTTTTTCTAAAAGAATGAGACTGGACTGCGAGATGTAAGCAACAGTTCATCATCCTAAAAACAAGCTGTTACAACAGTCAACATAAAGAGGAAAAAACATAAAAGTATCTTCTTTTGTAAATATTTTGTGAAAATTACAGACGTGATTTGGAGGAGGATTCCAAATAAACGAACAAATTTAAACCGCTCTCTACTGTCAACTCTGTATGTGTAAATCTCGTTTTCTCATGTTAACCTAAAGGTTAAGGGTGGCGATATTCTCTATTTTTGTTACTGTCAATAAACTAAAACAACACAAAAAAACATTTAAAACCAAGATGTCATTAGTCCATCTCTCAGAACCTTTCAATTTCTGCACCCTGTCTGTGGCACCGTTGTTTAAGTCATCAAATGGCTCACAAATTCACAAAATTCATTATCTGCTTTTCTACAGAACAGCTCATTTATTTTCTAAGATTTAGCAAACATTAACCAAAGAAGAGCTCCATGTTGGGTTGTATTTTAAGCAGCAGGTTAATACACATTTGGAGACTGTTTGCAGGCTTGACTGCTCCTGTTCATGGTGATGAAGGAATATGTCATGCAGAGCAGTATGTGGATCACTGCCAGCTTATACTTTGTAATGAAAAGTTTATCCATGTTAATAGCACAGCTTTTGTCCACACTGGCATATTGGCACGTGATTGGAATGAAAATTTCTTTTCTCCAGCAACTTACAATTTTGCAGACATTTCTGCTCCTTAAAATTCTAATAATTGTTGATTGGTTTTGGTCTTTTCCCAAGATTTGTTGAAAAAAAAAAAAAAAAAAGAAAACAATAGAATAGTGGGAGCTTTATCCTTTAATGTGAAGACTGCTTCAGCGTTTTTTCCATTTCCTACAGTCATTCCTACACAGTCATCTCCTTACTCCTCATATGACTTAGAAAACATCCTCCCACTTGTACCCTAACATCACACGATCTCTGCTGTTTCTCTGTTTGACAGTTCATCTCTGTGTGTGTTTATTTAAGATAAAAGGCACATTAATAGAGGGAAAAACATTTGAACAAAACGTGAAATATCTACGTCCACCCAGCTCAAACAGGGCTCATGAGTATTTGTGGGTGGAGGCCCATGGAGAGAAAACAGGATGGAGAGAACAAGTCTTGAGATGAGTTGTCAGTCACAGTATGTGTGTGTGTGTGTGTGTGTGTGTGTGTGTGTGTGTGTGCATGTGTATGTTTCTCTCCTCAGCCTGATTAAGCTGTTGCATTACTGCCCTCCCCTACCCAGTACTTTGAGCCTCAATCCCATTCAGATAGCAGGGATGTTCCACTTGTGTATGTGCTTGAGTGAACAGGGAATGGAAATAAAAACTGTTGTAAGAGAGAAAAGCTGAGGTTTGTGGTTTTAAAGAAGATTGTGTGATATGATCAAAAACGCCAGAATAGCTGCTTAAAGGAAAACAGGTTTTTTTGTAAATGTGCTTATTTATTGTCTGGCAGAGTTGAATCTCCTGTCTGTTTGGTAAATGTAAAGCTTGGCATAAAGGCTTGGCATAAAAACTGGAAACAGCCTGGACACAAGGTAACAAAATCCAACACTTCTGGCACATAATCCCATAATGAATCACCTCTACAGTATTATATTCAAAAATGAATTAACGCTTTGTTAGCTTTGTACAGAGCCAGGCTAACTGTTCTATTTTGTATACAGACATCAAACTTCTCATATTTGCCCAGAATGTCAAACTGGAAATGTCTGGAAACCTTTGAGCAAACATGGATGTTTAGAAAAATGGAAATTTGCAACATGATCATGCGAATTGACTGAAAGCTCCACCACAGCTATTATATGCTGCTGTTTCGGTGTCAGTTTCTGAATGCCCTTTCTTTCCATCGCATGACAGTCAGTGGTTAATCTACACGTAAAAACAAACATTTTAATCATATGGCTCCACCCTCGTCCTCCTCCCACCTCTTTCCCCTTTCGAGTTGCTGGAAGCAGAGGTCTGATGTTCTGCCTTTTTTCTCACATCAGCAAACCTCAGCAGAGTCACAGGCAGCCAAGAATTGTGGGGTCAGAGGTGCAGCATAAATTACAGCTCTGCCTGTCTATCCTTTACTCTCTGACACACACACACACACACTAACAAACACCCCCCTCTCTCTCCTGACACACATTTTCTCACACTTGTGCACACAGCTGCTGAACAGCTGTCTGATCCATGAGAAGAGAGAAAGAAAGGCAGTAATCTGGTCGCCTACATCTCTGATATCTATCTCTGACAGACACACAAGCTGTCTGGGACTTTTGAAATACACACATGCATTATGAGGACAAAGACGTTTTTATTTACCGATTAAACAACCACAGAACTTTTTGTTTTCTCTTTTTTATCTTCAACAGTGACATGTAGAGAAAACACTAAAAGACAAAGAAAAAAGAAACCTGAAACTCCAGACCATTGTGGAAGTAGTTCAACATTTTACAATACATGTTTTGCTTCATGACAGAGAGTTAGATGAAAAGACTGATGCCATGCTCATATTTGCAGGGGCGTTCACAAAAAATCTGGATGCCACAGATGCCCATTCAAAAAGACTCAGGCATGCACCTCTAGGCTGTAATCTGATGACAGCCTTACTCTAATGGCTGAATCTTAAAAGGTCAGGAAAAATATGCTTAGAAAGAAGATATCTAAAAATATTTGTCTTTTCTGTTTTATCTTTTGTTGTTTCTGTGTATCCTTTATTTTGTCAAATCATAATCAATCTACAACATTTAGGAGACTGCACTTTTTATTTTATTACTTTTATTTGTTAGTTATAGTTAGTAGATAGTAAAATGCAGGTACAGGTACCATTTTCTGCATTGAATACTCTTCACAGTACACTACTGATAATACTTTAATGCTTTTACTTTAGCAGCATTTTCATATTGACCACGTGTAACTACACACTGTTACTGGTTCTCAGCATTTTTACACTGATACTTTTGAGCACAATTAATCTGACATTCATATTTAGGTAACAGTACTTCTAAATGAGTAAAGTTTCATGCTGATTTATCAATCCCCTTTCCTCCTCCCCAGTCAGTTGCTGTCTCCCACAGAGGCTCTTCCACTCAGGCTTGGTAACTGTCACGAACAGCTGACTCCACCTGCTATGACTAGAGCCTGGTTAGATTAACAAAAACATGTTCCTGCATGATCTGAATGAACTGAAGCACACGAGGCAACTTAATTCAGCAATAATAACTGCATGATTTCTGAAACATTTTTCTTCTTTTTATTCACATACAGTACCTTCAATTCTGGACAGTTTACATTCAAGAATATCAAAAGGAAATGCCTAAAGAGTGAATTTCCTCACTAACCCAAAGAGCACGGAGAAATGCATCGGGACATACAGTATACAGTAAAAATCTGCCAGCATATATTAGATATGCAAACATTATAGACTACAACGTCCAGCAGGGTAACATATACTCTATAACATGTGCATAACATAACATATGAACACAGGGATGAGTTATTTACAGTTGGTCCAAAAACTGTTGTTGCTCATAACCATTTAATTTGATCTTTTTTTATACATATTAACATGTACAGTATTATTCTTTAGTGGGGAGAGTTTCTCCAACATCCTTGAAGTCAGACACACCACACCAGTTGTTGTTTTAAAAGCACTCTACTTCACCATAAATAAAACAATTACAAAAATATACCTCACTTCAACCAGAGCCCTAGCAGGAAAAGCACTTACAGCCATTGTGGAATGATTTAATAAAAACACCACATCTGGACTTGTAAGAATCAAATGGATGAAAACATGACGGGGGGGGGGCTTGGAGTCCAGGACAGTGTGTGAAAGTTTAAACACCAAGCTGGAGTTCCAGTGAAAGACAGCAGGTTAATGGGAATGTTCGAGCTTGCAACAGGCTGTGGATGGTGGCTGGGATTGGCTGGGATGCTGACAGTGATGTGGTTGGACTGTGGATTTGTGGAGGGGGCTGATTTTCTGGCATTGGTTCCCTTTGAAAGCAACTCCCCTCTCCTTCCTCCTCCTCTTTGCAGAGGCCAATGTAAGAAGATGTGTTGAGATTAGTAAACATCAGCAATACAGGAATGCAGGGGGTTAAAAGCTCCAAGTCACTGTTGGATTAGTAGTGTGTTTACATTCACAGGTATATCCCATCAGACTAAGTCTCAGGAGGAGCAATTTGTGTCAGTGTATGTGTGTGTTGCTGCTGCTGCTGCTGCTGCTGCTCCTCCTGAATAGCAGAAAGCTAGATGTGAAGCTATTTTTTCTTGGAGTTGACGCTTTTGCAGACCCAATTCATGCCTTCCTGAAAATGAATTTAAGAGCAACAAAACCATGGTGAGAATGGAAGAATAAACAAATATAAAAATGAATGTGTCAAAGGAAGTGTTTGACTCACCTGAATCCCCTCACCAGTGAGGGCGGAACAGGACTGGATCTGCCACACGCGATCCCGAATGGTATGCAGATTGAGACCCTCTGCGATCTCAGAGGCTGGGGCGGCTGTCAGCAGGTCCTGCTTGTTTGCAAAGATCAACACAGGAACGCCGCTCAGCTTCTCTTCATCCAACAACTCAGCCAGCTCCTTCAACACACATGGACATTTGTCCGTGAGACACAGACACGCAAAAATACACCTTTAGAAAAAGAAGAGACTCCAGTGGTTCATATTAATGAACAAACTGTGCCATAGTCCTGAGATTTGAAATATAACTGACAGGCCTTGATCTCAGACAGATAAAATGAATCACCATTAACACTGTTTTTAAAGAAAATGTTTAAAATCCACCCATTTCATTCATTAACAATCAGAGACCTTAGTCTTGTGTTTAACTTAAGTTAGGTTTTCCCCAAAATTCCAAACATTAACTGGTTCCAGCTTCTCATGTGAACATTTTGTGGTTTTATTTGTTTTCATTTACTGTAAATTAAATGTTAGCACATGCTGAAACACTTTACATACCTGTCCTGTTTCTTCAAACCTCTTTCTGTCAGCACTGTCGATGACATAAATCTGAAATTACATGAACATTTTTTGGGTTCAAATATACAGCAGGTCCTCCGTAGAGCTGCAGAGATTAACTAGCTGATTAACTAGCTGATTAACTAGTATTTCAATAGAAAGGAAACTAATTGGCAAATGTGATCATTTATTGTTATTTATTAATATTAATATGTATTATTATAAATATCAAATGAGAATATAGTGCTTTTCTTTGTCATACAAGACAAAAATAAACCCACCCACCAGCACATCAGTGTTTTCAAAGTAGTTTCTCCAGTATGGTCTGATCTTCCTCTGGCCACCAATGTCCCAGACATTCAGTTTAAAACCCTGAGACTGGACGCTCTTAATGTTGAATCCCTGGACAGAAATTGTTTGAAGATTAGACAGGAAAAAAAGATGTAATTCCTTTTCTCCAAATTTCCTACATCTGCTGAAGAAGAAGAAGAAGAGTACTATATTAATCCCCAAAGGGAAATTCAACTGTTACAGCAGTTATTCTTTTGTTTTGTTTTGTTTTGTTTGTTTTTTTTTGGGGGGGGGGGGTTATTTAATTGTATTTATTGTATTATTTATTTATTTACATAGTTTTTATTTCATTGTATTGTATTTGCACTACCAACATGCAGTCCACAATACTGTGCAGAAGCTGTTTAGATTCATGCAACACCATTATGCAGGCATCTGCCAACCTACCAGCCAAGGACAGGATTTCCCAGAAGGCACATTTGATCCAATTTTTTTTCTTCTCTTTACTGCACTTTACAAATATATAGCATTATTTTGAAAGCATCTTCTGTTTATTTCTAGCACCTAAAACTTTTGCAATGTATGACTGAGCCGTTCCTCCATACCTGCGTGGGGGTGATGTGGCTGATGTCCTCAGATGCCAGCTGCTTGAGGAGCGTGGTCTTCCCTCCGTTGTCCAGGCCCAGTAGCAGTATCCTAACCTCCTGGTCTGGTGTGCTCTTTAGCTTACGGAGGATGGACAGCAATCCCTGCAACAAGGACAGAAAAACAGCCAGGTGAGGTTACTTTGCAACGGTGCACAGGGGGAGCAAAATCTCTCTTCCATCCACTCGGATCCTCACTTACAGGCCCTCCCAGTGCATTCCCGCTTCCAACAATGGCTTTTGATGCTGAGCGACTAGCTACTCCACTAACGATAACAGTGCACAAGGACAACAACAGATCCTGTGAGCAGCCGGTCACATCATATTCGCTGGTTTTCTCGAGGATTGATGGATGGTTGTTTCAAAGCGGAGGACGTAAATGGGAGCTAAACACAGCTAAACTTGCTAAGCTAATCTCCCCTGATAACTGAACGAAGGAGCAAAGCAGCTTTTTAGTTGGATGTTTTTCTCGACATGCAGAGTTAATAAATTGGATAAAAGTGGAGGTGAGCGACACTTGATGCGAACAGATGCCCATCTGGAGCGTGATGATTAAAGTTAATGGCGAATTATTAGGATAAATTACACTCACCATCTTGTTGCCTTCTCTCCTGGAGACGCCGTCGAGGGTTACTAAGGGGAGTGACGTCAGACGCAAATGTACGCATAAAAACTCGAGCGCATGATGCGTTCAGGAATTACCGTCAGTATAGGAATAACGAAATCTAGCCATTTGAAAGTGTCACTGCTCTGCACGTGTAGCCATGGTAACTGCGTACAACAAACATGGCAACAGTTGAATTCTTAAATGAGTATATATTATAATTACTATATTTTTTGTTAAAATTAAATAAAACAGCAAGCAAATTAGAACGCGATTAAATTTTAAACTAAAAAACTAAACTAAAACTATACGTTATTCTATATAAAAACACACATCAATTATTAAATCAAAATCAGGTGCTAAAATTGAAACAGGTGGGAACGAGATATCATAATGCGTGGGAACAGTTTGTATCCAGTTTCACCTGGAAACATAACACCCCAAATAAAGACTGATTAGTGTCGACTGTCTTCACTCTTCTTTGCGGAAATGGTCATAATTACGATGTAAACGGTAAGCCATGAACGCAACAACAACCCTAAATATGGCGGATGAGTTTAGTTAGCTGGTTTTCGGTTGGGAGCCGCCTCAGCCTGTGATTGGAGGACGGCATGCCACGTGCACACTTCTTTACTATGCCACACGAGCACATTTGATTACCTGGCAGGTTGTTTCGGGCGGTGGTGCAGGAGTCTCATAAAGGTATGTGTGTTCGGCTTTGGCGAGTTGTTGTTTATGTTCATGTTTATGTTTATTCCTCTATGCTGCTTGTAGAAGTCAGCCCGTAACTGGAGAGGTGTTGCATCAGTGTAAGCTCTGGCTGACATGGCCTGACGCGTCACAGCACTTCAGATGCAACACAGGCCCCCACAGGGCCAACATGTTTCTCTGTTAGAGGAACTCCATATACAACATATCACCCTTTAACCACGCACAAGCGCCGAAACTGCAAAGGTCCCTGTGTAAACTGATCGGTGCAGAGTTGTCCAGATGTTGGCTGTGCCCTGGCCTGTAGATCCAGTTGATCAAGCCTCTGTTCAGCTTAATAAACACGTTTCTGTTAACAGTGGTGGAAAGTAAAGCGTTGCATTTACTCAAGTACTGCACTTGAGTTAAGATTTTAGGGATTTGCATTGGACTTGAGTATTTTCTTTTCATACCACTTTGTACTTCTACTAGATTTCATAGGGAACTGTTGTTTTTTACTCCCACTACATTTAATTAACAGCTAGAGTTACTGGTTACTGGTTAACAGGTTATTCTGTGAATGTTGTGGAGCCTCAGTCTTTGTTGATATATAGTTTAATTTCTCGTAGGTTTGGGGTTATATTGATTTTTGTCTCAGGTTCAGTTCCCCGCAAGGTCCAACAGGTCTTTATCCTACTTTCTAAACAAACAGCTCCAGAAACAATCCAGTTCCAGCCAGACTGAACCTTTAGACAGCACTGATATACTCCTCTCCTCATGTGCCCATTATTCACAAACGATTAAACCTCATATGGTAGGTTTCTGTTGTTGTGAGGTTTTATTCTACCTGATTCCTACATTAAATCCTCAGAAATGTAGAGATGAAAATGTACACTGGGATGTTTAGATCACTGGAGAACCTGTAGTCAGCAGGTTTTGGTTTCTCTGATTGGGTAAAAGGAGGAAAAATGCTGTAGCTGCAAAAATCCAAAATGACAACCTGTGGAACCATTTACCAGGAGGTGGTCAATGATTACTAGTGGAAGTTTTGGACTTGAGAACTTTTAGGGAGGAATAAGTGGTTGTTCAGGGACATGGTGGGTTTGAACTCAAGGGCACATGTGAGCAAACAATTTCCAGCAGCTTGGGGGGGGTGATATAACTTAGTCTGGTACACATTAGATAGAACATTTTCAATAAACTCATGCCCTGGTTTACTTACCACAGTTCATTACCAACAACTTCAGGGATGTTGAGATGATGGACTTTTTAATTTAAAAAATGGCTTATATGATGACTCAATTATCTAAATAGTTGCTGATCAATTTTCTGACACAAGGCTAATTATGAACTTACTATTGGAAATTTACACACACATACACGTTCATCATATGAATTTGTTTTGTTATTTTTCAGGTTTCGACTGTAGCTGCTGTGTAACCTTAGGCAGAGTGAACAGACGTCGCCCAAATATTTGTAACTTTTTGAATGCATTAAGTTGAGACTGCTTTGTAACAGCCACAATGGCACTGAGCTCATTCGACATTGATGCACCGCGATGGGATCAGTCTACGTTTATGGGCCGACTGAAGCACTTCTTCAACGTCACTGACTTTCGAACAGTGCTCTTATCTGACTCACGTTTGGATGAGGCCAAAGCTTTAGTAGAAAGCTGCAGGTAAGAAAGTGTTTGCAAACGATAGGATATGCAAACTGCTAGTACTGTCACACACAAACTGTTACTGTCCCATGTAATTATTTACTGCGTGACAGTCCTTAGCCATTTTTTTGAAGTCAGTATTTTACTAGCATCTCGTGTTTTTGAGTGTGTCGGGTGTCTGTGTTTCTGATGCGGTGCAGGGCAGGATCAATTCCTCCTGGCACGACAGAGGAGCAGCTCCACTACGCCAAGAAGCTGTATGACTCAGCCTTCCACCCGGACACAGGAGACCGCATGAACCTCATCGGCCGCATGTCCTTCCAGGTCCCTGGAGGCATGGCCATCACTGGCTTCATGCTGCAGTTCTACAGGTAACGACAAGCTGCATTTGACCACATTTTAGAGTTTCACAGTGGAAGCTTTAGAGGTTTCATAACTGCCTGTTTCTAGGACAGTTCCTGCTGTGGTGTTCTGGCAGTGGGTCAATCAGTCCTTCAACGCTCTGGTAAACTACACAAACCGCAATGCTGCCTCCCCGATCACTCCAAAGTAAGCTCTTTTAAGGCTAAGTTTACACTGGTCACTTCAGATTCAGTCTAATTTAAACAAAATGTGCTCTACACCCTAACTGTTTTCTTGTGATCAAACATGTTGTACTTACGTTCAGTGTTTGTCACCAATCGTAGGATGAGGTTAAATAACTGTGTTAAATGTTTATATCAACAACCACATTTCCTGGACATATTGCTCAGCCCTAATGGTCAATGGGTCATTAGTGAAGCTCAGTGTTTACAAGCAGTGGATGTAGACACAACAGAATCTGAAAGCAGCTGTTGTCCTGTGTCTTTCAGGCAGATTGGGGTAGCCTACGTTACAGCAACCAGTACAGCATTAGCAACAGCAGTCGGACTCAACCTCTACACAAAGGTACACTGACTGTTCAGTCCACTGACTGTTCAGTCCACAAGGTTATGCTGTCAGTGAATATTTATCCTTTCTAAAGTTACCTGACAGATCTGAAGAAAATACCCTGTTGCTTCTTATGTTTTCAGCAAATTTCATGCATTTTGAAAGCAGGAAACTGCCTAAACCAAATCAATTGCCCTGAAGGGTCAAACAGTTTTTTTTTTTTTGTTTTTTTTTGTTTTTTTTTAACCCAGTGTTTGTCTGTGAAGATTTTTATGGGGCTACAACCTATAATTAGATTTTGACAATACAGTGCCTGTTTCAGATTGTAGATCCTCTAAACATGGTTGTTATTTTCTTTTGGTCCGACATTTTAGAGATTCTCAACATGTGACAGGTGCCCCAGACTTGAATACTGAAATTATTTTTTTCGTCCTCTGCAGAAAGCTCCTCCTCTTGTGGCTCGCTGGGTCCCCTTTGCAGCGGTGGCAGCAGCCAACTGTGTTAACATTCCTATGATGAGGCAACAGTGAGTCCTGCTGTTATTATCTTAACTCATGTGAAGGTGTGGATTACTGTATGTTGTACTGTGCAGATTTAATTGGTAGCGAGTTGAGCTGAAATCAAAGTGGCTTTCTCAGAACACGCTATTTAGAAGCACCAGTCACATTACTCTGTTATATTTCCTGTGTTTGTTGCTGAGAGACTGTCTTTATTGTGTTTATTCAACATTACTGGTCATAAAATAGTAGTGAGACTTTGTCATAACAGAGTAGAGTTTTATACTGAGTAGATCTGTGTCAAATCTTTTCTGTAGGGCTGTAATTTTGTTCGTAGAGCCACTGCATGTGTGGAGACCAAATTAAAATCAAGTTAAATGTAAATATAAGCTGAATCAATGCTGAATGCACTGTCATGACATTTAATACAGGTATTATATTTAGTGAACCTTTAGCACCATCATCAGGTCAGAATTTTTGTCCATCACCTTGGTTCAAGACCAAAAACCCATCATTTCTGTCATTTGTTCCACTTAACAAATGTTAGTCTGCTAGCAGGCGATCAGGTCATATGTTTTTCTGCAGCACTCTTCCAGTAATTAGCCTTGAGAAGGTTTTTCTAATATGCTTTTTACTTTTATTTAGTCTTTCTGTTCCACATCTGTCTTTCAGGTTTATTGTCAAGACTAAATGTTCACCCTTAAATTCTTGTGCAATTACAGTGAAGTCAAAATATTCTAGCAGCAAAGGATTGGTGAAGAGAAGAGCACAACATCTTACGTTCGGTTTTCCCTTCATTGTCTGTGTTTCTCAGGGAAATCCTGAATGGCATTGCTGTCACAGATGAAAATGGCAATAAACTGGGCCACTCTCAGGTCAGTACTCTGGACACACTTTAGGACATTGTGATTAGTGTTTTTTTTTTTTTCTGTAGAATAGATTTCCTTCAGAGATCCTCTCTTCTCTTTTATAGAAAGCAGCTGTAAAAGGAATCACACAGGTGGTCATCTCTCGGATCACAATGGCTGCACCAGGAATGAGTATGCCAAGACGTTAAAATCAACTTTAACTTTATTATACTCACGTTATCCTCTTCATCTTTTAACTTGTCTCCTTTCCTCTATCAGTTATCATGCCCATTATAATGCAGAGGCTGGAAAAATTCAAGTTCATGCAGGTTGGATCTTTACCTTCTCTACTGTTGTCCACAACATAAATGTGTTTAACCGTCACCAAGATTTTTCTGCCTTTCCACAGAGAATCACGTATCTCCACGCACCAATTCAAGTCATGATGGTGGGAGTGTTGTAAGTAGAGAAGGTCATGAATATTTTAATGTGCTCACAATGTTTTTCAAGGTGGAAAATTCATTTTTATTTGTTCTCTTTAAAGTTTGGTCTTCATGGTGCCAGCTGCCTGCTCGCTGTTCCCTCAGAGATGGTAAGAAAACAGTTTCTTTACTTTCATTTTACATTAGTTTATGTGATGCAATAATTTGGTTTGTGAAGCTAAAAATGCTTTTCAAGCGGTTGGAGAAAATATATTTGGGTGTATTATATTATTAATAATAACTTACTTCACTAACGTACTTGTAGATTTTAAGTTTTCCCGTGTCATGTCATTCAATCATATTTCTCTTTATTTTTCTTGTACACCCCTTCTCTTTCTCATCTTTCTGTAACAGCTCTATGTCAGTGTCAAAGCTGGAGCCTGAGCTGAGGGACGTCATTGTGTCTAAATATGGAGACAGCATACAACAGGTCTACTTCAACAAAGGCCTCTGAGACCAGGAGGGCAGATTAGCTATACCAATTCAACACACAAGACAAATACGTATGTGTTTACGTAGTTTGTCTTAATTTTTTTACTGTTAGTCATCAACATGGGAACTTGGATTTTTGAATCTGTCACGTTTTTATCTGACTCCATTTCTTTTTCTTTAAGGTCAAATTATGTGTGATATCTTACTTTAAACATGACAGAAAACGGGGCACTCTACTGCTGTTGAGAAACCAAATGATCTCATCTCAGGAACAGCGCTTTACTTTGCCAGATTAAATGTCCGTTAGTTTGTTCTTCATGGTGCAACTCATCTGTAGCTGTTTTCTTTGGCTGTTTAGTATCTCTGTTGGAAAATGCTCTTAAATGGCATCATGCTCCTTCTTTCTGTCAAAACTTCTCTTTAAAATCTGTGCCTTTTACGAAGAGGCAGGAGCAACTGGGCTGCTGGATTTTCTTCCTTTATTTTTTACTCCTACTGGTTTTATTGTGAAACCAGAAAATACCACTATGCATGAATTAAGTCTGAAATGGTCATTCAGGGGCAAAGAAACTGGCAGCTGTGGAAGTTAAAGTGGACGATGCTGCCCTCTTCTGCCGCAGTGAGGCAGATGTACGATTTATGAGCATGATTGACTGTATCTGAGAGGTTTGCCAGTCAGATTATTTTGCTGTGTAAACTCTGACTTACACTGCAGTTCTCAGTATACGGTGGAATAAAACAACACAATACATGTTTTTAAATTCTTTTTGTGATCAAATGTGCTGTGTTAGGTTTTGGCAACACTTAAAAGAGTTAAGAGGTTTGGGTTTAGCTTGTTTTGATTAAACTTAGATGAAGCTTGGGAAAAAAACTGAGTCATAATCTGAGCAGCTCCCAGACAGAATGAGAAAAGCTCAGCAAAACTCAGCATCTGCAGCAACAGATTTACGTGAGTCACATGAATGTCAGACCATACTGGATGTTGCTGAAACATTCATACTGCAATAATAAATTTATTGTCCTGTGATTTCTACATCAGCCTTTTGTGCTTATTAAGAGGTGTGCTTAGGCATATCCAATATAATAACCACAGGGAAGGTGCACATCCAGATGTGCATTAGCCATCTAAGATGTTTAGGTTGGCAGTGTACCAGATGTGGTGGATTATTAGTTTATCCTGTTCGGTGTGTGAAGGTCATGTTCGTGCAGTTGGATGTTGGTTAAGTGTAACTAGAGCAAGCTGTATCCACCTTACTTCAAATGTGCAGGTGAAATTAACTATATAAAACATGAACTGAGAGTAGAAGTGTTTCCGGCAAGGAAAAGTTCAGTGTTTTGAGAAAA
Organism: Mastacembelus armatus; assembly: GCF_900324485.2. NCBI lineage: Eukaryota > Metazoa > Chordata > Actinopteri > Synbranchiformes > Mastacembelidae > Mastacembelus > Mastacembelus armatus. Next base: position 15,228,870 of record NC_046651.1, on the reverse strand, counting down.
AGTGGGTGAAACAAGGATGTCAGATCCACTTAAGTAAAACAAGCAGTACCACCGTATAAAAATACTTCAAAGTAATAGTCCTGCTTGTTATTGTAAAACTGAAATGTGTCCTGGGGTTTAATTTGGAAATTTACTCATTTTCATTTTTGGTGTAGTATATAGTATTATTACTGCAGGATGAGAGTAAAACTGTATGTGATGAGTGCAGTTCATGTACAGTACTATCTATATCTTTAATATTAATATGGATAAATCGATTTTGGGGCCAAAGTTTGATTTGCAATTGACAAAAACATCATCATTATACGCATCCAAACAAAACCCGTGTAAAAGAATCAACAGTTCATTGGGTTATTGTGAGTCAGTACTAGTTTACAACCATTCGCACCACGTTACTTTAAGACGGTGTTACCAAGAACCGGGACCTCTTGGCCCTCAGACCGGGGCGCAGAGGACGCAGCGCCCCCATCGGGTCGCGTCGTCGCCGCCGGAGGGAGGAGCCATACGTCAGCTTTATAAAACCGCCTCGATCCGAAACGAAAACACTCCTGAAAAGACCGCTGAGGCTGGGCAGGGAGCACCGAGCACACCGTGTATCATCGCCTTTAACCGGAGCTGAGCGAGCGGACCGTTCGGTGTTGTTGACGTCGCCGGGTCTGTGTCGGTAAAAAAATAATAAATAAAAGCAGAGGGGGACGCTGCAGCCTGCCGCTGGATCTACACTGCAACGTATCTGCGCAGCAAACAGCGACGAAGAGGCAGAAAAACACCGCAGCACTGTTTACCAAAATGCCGTTTTCCGTTAACGGCATCCTTTGCACGCTCGCGCTGCTGGTCCTGTGGCGGGCGGAGGAGCTCGCGGAAGCGTGCAGCTGCGCTCCGGTACATCCGCAACAGGCGTTTTGCAACGCCGACGTAGGTGAGTACAGCACCGGGGACTGTTGTTGTTGTTGTTGTTTATGTTTACCTGGCCCGTGTTGCACCAGGAGCCCGGAGCTGCAGCGGCGCTTTGCAGCCTGGTCAGTCCTGAATGGGCTCCCTGGAAACTGCTGGAAACCGCTGGAAAGCCTGGAGGTGGAGGCTGTTGCTCCTCAAGGCCATAGCCCAGACAGTTAGCATTGCAATCAGATTGCACACTTGCAGACACACGCAGACCCGATTGTCTTATTTTGTCGTGTCGTGTTGATAAAATGCCAAAGTAGCCATTTGGGAGGCTGAGGAATAAACAGGTTTATATGCTTAATGGAGGCGTGCACGGGCCACATACTCACAAACACATGTTCATTTTAATACAAAGTCTCATTAAAATGAATGTTAACCTCACACTAAAGAGAGAGAAGTAATGAGTTAATAATGACCTTCATTAACTTTATTGTGATATGTCAGTTGAGTCCTCTGAAATCCACAGTGAGAGGAGGCATATGTGCAGTATGTTTGTGAAAGTGAGTGTAATATACAGGGAGCAGTCTGGTGCCATCTTTGTACATAATATCTTGAGTGTGTGTTTACCAGGCTTCACCCTCTGCAGCTCTGGGACGAAGCAGCAGCATCTCCTGGCTTTTGCAGGGCAACGTGGCACAAGAGAGGAAAAGAGACAAGGAGGGAAAGAGCAGAGAGGAGGACAAGGGGATTGAATCTCAACCACAGAATATGTCACACCACGAGCTTTACTCCTCTTTTTTCAAATTTCCATTCCTGCCCTGTCTCTTTAGAGGGGTGGTGCTGCCAGGAATTACAGGAATGTTGCTGGGGTTTTCCCAACTTTTCTCCAGTGTAACACAGGGACACACACTTATATACACACACACACACTGTAGGTTTGCTGCCATGCATGGTGGTCTCTCACACACACTCTCATGGCATCTGGCTGTCAGTTCAGGGTGTGTTTTTAGGAGGAAATGGCAGTAAAAGTCACAGCTGGAGTTAAAATATGCATGGTATCATTGAGAACAGGAAGGTTTAAGACACTTCTTTGGCTTTCTTCACACATGCACGAGTGTTTGTGTTTGTGGCTAAGTTGCATATCTGTGTAGTTTCATATTTCAAAATGTCTCTGTTTTCAGGTGTGACTCAATCTCTCACTGAGCTGGCAGGACTTTAGAAACAGGATGTCTCACAGGCAAAGGTGTATTTGTTTCCAGTGTGCTCATGGGGTTTTTAAAGGGTGTATGAGTCAATAAAGCTTTTGTCAGCTCTCACAGAGGAGAGAGGAGGCGTGTTAAAAGGCTGTGCAGACTGCTAGACTGCAACAATGGTCACTGTCATTGTCTTCAGGGTGGATCTGAGGATGAGAAAGTGGCTTTGAATGATGTGAAATGCTTCATCTGCTGGGAGAAACACTGCAGAGGGAGCAGTAAAGGCAGGACTGTTTTGTAGACTTGCAGAGTCAGAACAGTGTTGGTTGTCTGGTTGCCCAGAATGTGCAAGTAGGCAACAATAGGGTGACATTTTCAACAGTTATGTGGTCTGACAGTTGAGATTTGTTTTGGTGAAATGGGATTTGATCCCACTCTTTGCTTGTTCACACACACTGTGCATGCAGGAACCAGTAGAGTGTGTGTGTGTGTGTGTGTGTGTGTCAGTGTCACCTTCTGGTTTTCATGCTAAATAATGCTCTAGGTCAGACCACAAGCTATTAAAATCGAGTGGTGTCATGCGTTTGCCACACAGTCACACACACACACATACATGTACAAAGACAAACATCCTCCTTTCATATAAATCTGTTGCCCACAAAGGGGAACTTCCCCACAGCCCTGCCCAGTCAGACTGGCCGGAGGCTGGGCAATGTCGAAGACCCACTGTCTGCAGGAAAACAGCAGTGGACATGCAACATCACGTGCACGACTGAACATGTCTCCATTTATGGAAATACAGACTTTAATGAAATGTACTTTATGTGTATCATAACAAACAGTTTATCAGAAGCCAAAGCATAATAGGTTTCTGTGTTAAAAATAAACATGACCTTGTCGTGGAGGATATTTGATGGCTGCTCAGCTTCTCAACACAGATTCTGTTAGTGTTTAGGTACAGGAAAGATAGGATAACTCCGTCTCAGTCGATATTTGTGTGGAAGTCACGTTTACATACACAAATCTCTCAAATATAATTTAAAGAGTTGTCATCTGTACCAAAGGAAAAATATTTAACCTTTGAATAATACACACATTTGTCAGTGATAAGAGGAGCAACATATCAGTGAATTTTGAACAGCACACCTCATGGGAATTAAAGCTGCTCCCGCTGATAATTTTGTGTACTGTTAGTCATAATGCCAAACCCACAGATAAACCAGCTGCTGTTCTTTGAAGACATCTTTCAGCTTGGTTTGTTTTTGTCTTCAAGCCTTAAAAAAAATATTATTAATATTGCCCTGCTGATATACTGATTAGACTCTAATTGAGCTTTTCATCTTGTTGTTTGCTGAGCCCCAGGATATGTATCACAAAGACCGCATAAAGGAAACCCGAGCTGTTTGTTTTTCTGCGCAGGTCTTCAGACAGATGTTGCCAGAGGTCATGAGTGCGAGCTGAATTGTGTTTAAAGGTGGTTCATCTGTTCAAATGACAGGTTAAACTAAAGGCCCACAAACGTCTGGAGCTGAACAAACAACACCATGAAAGTCGGGGATGGTTTGATGGTCACTGGAGTATGAAAAAAGAACTGTATAGTCATGCGGTGCATTGAATGGGGGGCACTTAGGATGTGGTGTGTGTGTGTGCCTGTGTTCATATGGGGTTTGCATGGAAAACATTGCGTAGTGCAACCGATACGCATGTATAAGTCATTAAGTGTCGTCCTGCTCGGGAGGGTAGGGGAGCAGGCGAAATGTGGGTCAGCTGGTGGTTTATGCTGATTGACTGCTGGTGAGCATATGACTTTAGGATCACTGTGGTGAAACCTGGCAGCCTTCAGACCCCTGGTACTGTAGTTGTTCTGTTTTAGCATCATGCTGTGTTGTCTGCTGCTGCCGCAACATGCTGTTTAGACTGCACAGGATCATCCGCTCTGGCTTTATTGCAGGGGGAAACTAAGAGGTAAACACGTCTATAACACCAAGGCAGACAGATAAGCTCCCATAATAGCAATCCGTTGTGAATAACAGGGTAATTTCGCCTCAGTATTGTGTTCTGCTGCTGATTCTCCACTCATTAGTTTGTGGCTCAGAATGAGGTCAGGAAATGAGAACGGAAAAACTGAGTGGAATGCAGGAGAGACCGCCAGCCAGGTATATTGCTGCGTGTGTGTTTATGTGTGTACTCTGGCTGGTGCTGCATGTTTGTATAAGCATCAGAGAGAAACCTAAATGCAGAGGTTTGTTTGTAAGGAACTAGGATTGGTTTCTCTGAAGCACGAGTAAGTGACCTTATGAAGACATTTATCAGTGCTGATAATGTTTTGATTTTGTATCCACCTTTATACAGGCTAAACCTTGATAAAACCTGGATTTGTTCGTCTGAGTCAACAAATCTGTCACCACATCTTTTATCTGCCCATTTTTAGCAATGGAGAAAACATTCAGGTAGTTATATTCCAAGTTGTGAATATGTAATCTGTCTGGCCAAACCTGTCGTCTTCTTATTAAAAACCATTTTTTAATGTTTTAATCAAGTTGGGCACTTTTCACCATTTTCTAAACTTCTCTTGATGAGCTAAATTAATATTTTGGGGGTTTTGCTTTTTGGTCAGAAGAAACGTGACATGAGCCTCTATGAAAATGTGTTGGCCATTTTTCACTTTTCACATTTCACAAGCTAAACGATTGATAATGAAAATAATCATTAGTTGCAGTCCCAAGAGCTGCTATAGTTCCTGTGCAGAAAAGCATGTAGAAGTGGACCATTGGGAAAAATGAAAAAACGAAATGGATGTAGTGAAGAAAGGAGCCGAAAATCTAGAGATGTTATTAAGTTTGGGAGCCCTGACGCCCATATTTGTGTCTGCTCCAAGCTATAAACTGAACCCAAGGGTGCAAGAACAGCAGCAGCCGACTCTGTGTGCGTGTTTTTATCTATGTGTACGTGTCCCCTGTTTCTGCTTATTTTTTTTATTTTTTTTTTTTTCTCAGTTGCTCATATTTTCCATTCTGAATTAATGCCCTAAGCATAGCTGAAGCTTGATGTAGTCAGTGAGGCTATTAAAAAACACACACGGTGAGAAACATGCCTCGTTCTCTGTATATCAGCTTTCACTTAGTGTTGTTGCTTAATTCTGGATTCCTGGGTTAGTTAAGATGAACCTGTATTTGTGCTGCAGGCCAACTCATTTTATGTGTGTGACTGAACATCTGTAGGTGCTAAACTCATGTTGTTGTCAATGCTGCTCCTTAATGTGCACAAGAGACTTGAGGCAGCTGTGGAGGTTGTTTTGGCTGTTGTCCATAAGTTCCTTTTGTTAGTCTGGGATGTGGTGGATAAGAATTCGAGGCGTGGGTGATGATTCAGTATTATCAGCTTTCAGTGGACTCATGTCATGACGTTATGATCATATATTTAGAGCAGAAGTGGTAAGTTGGTTAGTGCCGGTTTATAAAACATGACAATACAGAAAAATGGTGATCACATTATAGCGCAAGGTGACGCCATCAGATGTCTAGTTTTGACTTCCTGCCTTTAACTGTTTAATATTGAGCTACAATAAGTGTTTATGTAAATGTTGAGAATATTTGGGTTTTTTGACAGTTTGAAAACATAACCGTGGACACTGAGAAACTTGAATAAATTATTTTATATGTTTTGTAGACTAATTGAGCAAAGAATCAGCAGATGAAATCACATTTAAAATGTTAGTTGGTTGCAGGTGTAGGTCTGATACCATGTTTCTCTGTTTCCCAAACAGTGATTCGAGCAAAGGTGGTGGGAGAGAGAGAGGTGGATTCTGGGAATGATATCTATGGGAACCCCATCAAGAGGATTCAGTATGATATCAAACAGATCAAGGTGAGAAACTGGACTCCTTCAATTAATTAATTATTTGTAGTGAGATGCAGCAACTGTAACTCTTTGTGTGATTTTGTTCCAGATGTTCAAGGGACCTAACCAGGACATCGAGACTGTCTTCACTGCTCCTATGTCTGCTGTCTGTGGCGTTACCCTGGATGCCACTGGCAAGAAAGAGTACTTGATCTCAGGTCTGTGTAATTTATGTCAAAAAAATCTGCTTGCTAGGACTCACAAAGTATTAAAATGTTTTATCTTATTTGTTTAATCCATATCAAACAGAAATATAAATAAGACATGTTTCAGGTCTTATGGGGGGTTACTTAATGGAACTATTTCCATACTTGGTGTTCTGTAATCTTAAGCTTTTCTGCTCTATAGAAACTAACTCAACCTAACCCTACTATCACTTTAGCAGATGACGTGGGCATGTAAGTGTGAAGTTGGAGATTGAATGTTTTTAATGCTGATCAATTAAACAAACTCCTTGCTGTGTTCTTTTAAGGACATTTCTGAAATTCAGCATACAAAGAGTGAAAGAATATAGAGACAGGCAGACAGAAAAACAGCAGGAATTCACAGACAGATAATCAGATATCGACCTCCAGGTGTAAACAGCCGTGCAGACAAACATGAGGTGGGATAAAGACTAGTGGGCAGTTCAGTGCATCGGGGGAGTGGCTGTTTATGTTATTATGGGTAATGACATGTTGCTGACTAAACCCTGTGGAGACTGGGAGTGATCTTGTCTGTCGCCTCAAGCTCCATAGCGCTGTAAATGATGTACGCACTGTATATCTTGTTCTGTCTGCTCGGTGAGATGACCATGAAATGAAAATAAAATATCTCACTATACAAGATAAGACCCTGAAGGGAGCATTTCCTGGTTGGCTGGTACTGGGAGTCAGTGCTTGTCTGTCACGTTGTGTTCAGATTTACACAGATGTCATCTGAATCACCAAGGCTGTGTTTTAAATCTGCTTGGCCTCTTGCACTTCAGTGAGACTAGTTCAGGCCAGTAATCTTAAAGCAGCCATGAAAATGAGGCAGCTGAAGTTTTTATGAACAATGGATCACATGACTGTCTGTCTATGAAATGGGTCATTTCACCCTCAGCTACACAGAATATTATAACATATAGTTTTGGTTTTTGTCCACTGTGTTTTCTGAGGAGTTGGACGAGACCAAAGACAGAGCTATAAGATAATATGAAACTGAATGTTAAAGTTATTAGGTTGATACAAACACCACACAAGAACCAATAACAATGTTACTGCATGTGTAAACAAGCAGCTGTTTGTGAATGGCCTAACAGGTGCTAGTGCAGCAAAAGTTTGATACTGTAGGAAATCTTCTTATTTGCTGAGCAAAACCCTGTGTCTGCCTGTTTAATATGAAGCTTCAGCCATGGAATTGTTAGTTTGGCTTAGCAAAGAACTGGAAACAGGTGCTGTTTGTCAGATTTTGTGCCCTTTGGAAAGAGTTGGGTTAGTCGTTTCCCCCTGGCTCCTGTCTTTACGCTAAGCTAACCAGCTGCTGGTTGCTGCCTTGTATTTAATGGACATTTTGGAGAATGACATGAATTTTCTTATCCAGCCGCTCTGCCAAAATGTCAAACTGTCCTATTAAATTCAGCACACTAAATCTGGCTGCTGATTGAAAGCAGCAAAATGAGACAGTACAATGAGTAGAGAAGACACAGAGGATCATTTCCCCATCGTAGACAGAGATGCACCCGCAAACACTCGCCCCTAATTACATGGAGTTGTAAGAGGAGGAACTGCTGAAGCCAGCATTTCCTCTCTCTGACTTTTTTTTTCTCAAGCTGTGGGACTGAGCAATGGGAAAGAAAGTTAACTTTCTGCCGACCAGGGCTTTTTTAAAATGACTCATCCTTGGTTCAGTTTGAAGGGTTAACAGTTGAAGGAGTGACACGTGAGTCAGTCTCATCTGCGAGGACATTCTGTAAAGACTTGTTGAGAGTTGTTCTGCAGTCAGATAGAGAAGGGACACAGCCTCAGCAGATCTGTAAACGTATCTTGAAATATCTTTGTGTTTTGACTGGTACCACTCATGACAAACATAAACTCCAGCTTCTCATAATGACAGGTGGTCTGTTTTGATGCCTGTAGGCACCAGTCTGACAAGTAACAGATGTTATCGGTTTCACCATAAGCCTGTTATCTGATGTTCATAGTTTCTCATCTTTGGTCCAATGAGAACATTTACATTGATGCATCAGAAGCTGCATGTTGTTATTTTCCTACATGTACAATGTTGTGTCTGAGTTTTGTCTTGACAGTCAGTGTGAACATTTTATTGCTGTCTTGCTTTTTTATAGGAAAGGCTGAGGCCAGCGGGCGCATGCACGTGACCCTGTGTGATTATATCATGCCCTGGGACTCCTTGAGCACCACCCAGAAGAAGAGCCTCAGCCAGCGCTACCAGATGGGCTGTGACTGCAAGGTAAGGCAGCGAACGCCATCTGTTTGTATGGTTTATCTTCTGGAGTTAAAACAAAAAGAAGGCAGCAGCCATCCTGGAGTACATAACAAGACACAACAGACCAAACAAGACAAAACTTGAGCCAGAACAACAACCACACTTAAGTGGTGACTCCAGGAAGTCATTGTGGCCTTCCAAAGAAACATCCACAAAAACATAATTTGTGTTTTTTTTTACACTTCTGTGTTAATTAGTGAGCTGTAGAGGCTCTGTGATTTTAACTTTGGCCAGACAGGCTCCATGTCCTGGTTGCAACTTCATATTTAACCGACAAACACGAGAGTGATATCGATCTTCTCATCCAATTTTAGGCAAGAAAGCAAATAATCACATTTCTCAGATAGTTTTAACAATAACTTTTTCAATACCAAACCCTGGGATATAAAATATGTCACAATTTGACTTCAAATGACATGTGAAGATTAAGAGTACAACAAAATGAGGTTGTGTTGCTCTGCAGATTGTGCGCTGTCCCTCACTGCCCTGTGAGATCTCAGCTCCTGAGGAATGTCTGTGGACGGACCTGATGATCGAGAAGCAGGTGCACGGACGTCAGGCCAACCACTATGCCTGCGTCAAGAGGGCGGATGGCTCCTGCTCCTGGTACCGCGGCGTCGCACCGCCCAAGAAAGAGTTCCTCGATGCTGAGGACCCTTAGTCACATGGCACACCTGACAAAAATAAATGTAAATGATTCCATTGCAATTAAATATAACAACATCAGGCAACGTGATTTTTGATCAAAAAAAGGCAAATCTAATGTGAGTGAGATTAGCTGCTGGTCTGAAAACAATCTTTAGCCTCTATTTGTATTTGTTGTTCGTAAGCATTTCAGTCAGCGTCAGCAACATGAGGCTGCGTTCACCCTCAGTATTAACTGACTCTGAACAGGCTCAGAGGTTGTTCTCAGACACAGTGTCTCTGTAAAAACAAATAAAATAGCATCATGAGACATAGACTGGTCAAGTGATGATGTAACTTCCTCCTGAGGCTGGCGTCAGGAGGATATAAATTTCTGTTGAGTCAGAGCACTTCCTACCCCACAAAGCTCTTTAACAGCTCTGCTCTCCGACTCCAATCCAGTCAACCCCTGATCTACAAGTCATTTGTTAACCATTGTGTTTCTGCTTTTATTACCTCATTCTCCATTTTATTCCAAAGCCAAATTCCAAGTTGCCTTTTTTTTAAATGACTGTCTCCCTCTGTCCAGACGTTTTGAGTTTCTGCTTATCCCATCTTCTCTGCTGTTTGTCCAGTGGTGATGTCGAACATCCACAGCACACTTTACTGTTTCTTCGCCGAGAACACGATTTGTCTTGCATGACTTTTCTGGTTTGATCGGGTGAAAATCTTTTCTTGTAGTGATTTGAACAGCAGACTGTGACTGTCACAGGCCTCACTGGACCAGTCTATGCTGGGTGAAGACGAGCGCTCTAAATTTTAAACCTGCTCGTGAGGTAAAACAACACCTTCACTTCCCCACAGTCCAATCAGAAAAATCCCAAACTTCTCTTCTTCCTCTTCCGTCCTTCATATCTTCACGCTCTCTCATCATTCCCCAATATGTAGCTGTACAGTACCTATGCATATACTTTTGTTGTTACTTGACAATTATTATTTACTGCGTTAGAACTAGATTTGCACTTTTTGAGGATGAGTTCCCGTAAAGACGAGCCTAAACACTCTGATGTGACAGTTATTATAGTTTGCCCAGACCGACAGATCCACCTCAGGTGCAGATTTCCAGTGCTTTTGATGATCCATCTTCACAAACACAAGCTTATTCCTGCAGTTTTTGTCATAAATGATAATAATAGTACTTTGCAGTGGAAGAAAAACAGGAAAGTAGTGTGTAAGAGATTTAAATATAAGGGATCTTTTTGCAGAATTTATGGATGAAAGAGAAACAAAAGAGCTCAAGGGATGTTCTTTGTATTATCTGTTGATTGTAAATGCAAACAGCAGTTTCATGATTTGCCAGTATATTCTCGCAGATGGTTAATTTCATGAGTAATAACGTTTTTGCGTGCTTAATGTTGGCTTTGACTTGTCTTTCCTGCTCCTCCCAGTTATTAATGAAAGCTTTATCACTGTCCTAGAAAGCAAGTTACTCAATTGAAGTTTACAGTGCTGTTTTATACACCTCAAGCTACATTAACAAAAAATATATATATGATGGAGTATTAGAGGCATAATTTAAAAGTAAACTCTTTCCATTTTCCATTACTTTGTATTTTTTCAGTGTTATTATTATATCTGTCAGGATTTTTGTGTGTTTTCGCTGTCTTTGTCTATGATGTCTTTAGCTGTAGTGTCAACTTGAGAAGGTCCTCTTGCGCTGGAGTAACGTGAGAGTGAGAGAGATTAATCTGTGTCGGAGAGGTGTAGAGAAATGAGAACTTGGTACCTTGTGTGAATAGAGGACTGTGCATGTGTTTGATGCTTTGTGTAAGTCCAGGCGAAGGACAAACTATTCAGTATTATCAAATAAACACCACACCTTTGAAAGAATAAATGCTAATAAGCCTGTGTGAGTCATTTGGCTGGGGGTGTTTGATGATCTAATACATTTTAAAACCATTTTTAGTTATTTCATACTTTGTCTTTTTACAACCGCAGAGCTAATTGCAGGTCATTGTATCAGCTATAGAGATGTCAGTTGTCAGTGCAACACTTTCCAAACTAAAATAACTCAATTTTATATGGATTGCTGTGTAATTTTCCCCATAAGAATATTAATTCAACATTAATATAAAATATAAATATCCTAAAAACATTATAAATAATATTAAAATATTGCTCAGTATTTTGGTTTATGACAAAACACCTGCAAAACTAATGTTCATTAGCTACAAAATTACTAGAAGTCAGTGCTTTCAGATTTTCCTGCCCAAAAAGTAAATAAATTATTTTTTAATTCTATACATTGCAGGGTGACAGTGAGGGAGAAATGCATATAGAGACCGTGTTGGACTGTGAAGGACTGACAAATACGCTTAAATAGATGTGGTAATCGACTCAACTAGGAAAATATTTGAGAAATGTGCAGGCTGAGCCCAGACTGGGCGGTTTTGTCATTTCTGTTCATTCTCTCCTCTGTAATGTCAAACAGGATCATAATAATCATTTCACTGCTTCCGACACAGAGCTTTAATTTAAACACTAAGGTCAGGTCACTGTTCTTTAGGCAGGGTCTACATTCAGTTATGAGGATATTTAAATGGACTCGACTAGTGCATGGTGCATGTTACTGCTTTCTGCCACTTTTCTTAAATCTGTATTTGTTTTTTTACTTCTCCTTTCGTGCGTAAAAGCACTTGGGTAAATCTAGAGTACGTGACATTTGTGGACCGTTGCTGCAACCTTGGCTTTGCAATCCTGATTGCCCAAGACAGAGGACAGACGGGAAGAGACGCAGACGCAGAAATAATCTTGAAATAATCTCTAAACAAGCACACATAATGTGAACAAATGGAAGACTAAACCCTTCACTACATTCTGTTGATATGAGCCAGCAGGACGTCTTTTGACTCTCCCATTTATAAATATTTTAGTTTTTGCATGTTTTCAGAAATGATAACTGCGAACACACTTTCAGGATGTTACATGTGCCAGAAAAATACAGGATAAATACTAACACATTTGCATGTAAAAAAAAAAAAGTTCTTGGAAAAATATAAATATGTCTATGAATCTCTAAAAACAGTCGCTCAAGATGCTCAGTGATGCATGATGTTAAATGTTGACTCTGGTCACTGTACTGAAATTTAATACATCAGCTTCATTTCTTAACAGGTGAGTTAAAGTTATATGAATATATATGAATGCGATTGAATAAAGCTGCACTGTCATGTACCTGGTATCATTCATGCATTTCCACATTAACGCTGTCCCTTGCAGTTGTGATGCCACCCAGTGGCCACCAGAGGACTTAGCAACCTCAACTGAAAACTTCAGGTCAAGGTTAGTGAAACAACCTGACTCTCCCAGGCTTTCAGACATAAAGTAAGGGAACAATGAAGTTTGAAATGTGCTCCTTGAAGCACTCACGTCCTGTATGTGTCCACAGAGCTAAAGCAAAATGATGTAAAATATATCCTGACATTAAACTAAAGTATCATTTGGAACAAAAGTACTAAGAAGCTCTAACAGAGTCCCCACACGTCTTGTTTTGGGGACAAATCCCTACCAGGACCTATCAAATTTGTACTGTGTGTATTTTTCTCTAATTGGAGTTTAGTTATATCAGATAGAGAGAGAACAGAAGCTCTAGGAGAGGAAAAGATAAGCATACCACAGAGGGATAAGTGTGAGAAAAAGTTCAAGTGTGGATGAGGTCGACTGCAACAGAAAGAGGTCAGCTCTACAGAGAGGAGGAGAACAAAGACACAAAATGATTAAATGAGTGAAAGAGAAAAATGGTGTAATACTTTTAGGGAATGTAGTGCATGTGATGGCAAGAGACCAGTGGAGAAACTCAAAGAATAAAAAGAAAAATCATACTAAAGGGCTGCCTGCAAGTACAAGGATACTACAATCACATTCACAGTATTTCTATAATTACACTGGCCCTGTATAGCAGATGCAGCATATAAATAGTAGCAGTGGATGTATGTGAATCTTTATAGAGAAACTGTTGCAACACTTCTAGTCATAGCTGCAATAACTGCTAGGGTTTTTACACAGTTTAAAGTTGTAATATAACACATGAATGAAAGCAAACCTCTTTCATTCTGTGGTGAAGTCTTTATACAGATGATGGTGCTACTAGTAGTACTGTTAATTAAAGGGCTGCTTTTTAGTATTAGCACTCCTACCATGAATGATGTTATACTCAATCAGCTAAATGATCAGGTTTCAATGTCAACATCAATATCTCTAAAGACTTTTTATCACAGTGACACAGAATTTAATTAATCTAGATCCTACAGTATAGACTCCAGGCACCATATATACACTGTGTACAATGTACTGTATTAGTATATCTTTTTATAAAAGTATATGTTAGAGTACAAACATATTTTTGGATGCAGGACACCTGCTCACAGAGTAACAAAGTATTTTTACATAGTGCTATTATCCAATAGATCTGGATATTTCTTTCACCAGTGATATGCAACATAAAGTATGTATTTGCTCAGCTCTGACTAAACTGAACTGGACTCTGATGGACATGTGGGTGTGAAACAGGAGGATATGAGGTTATGTGCATATATATGTACATTTGTCATCACTTCCAAGAATACTTCAACAACTGTTCAAAGTCACACAGCAGTCGGCGTGGGTCTTTATACACTATGTGAGTCCTGTTATGTGTATGTTTATGAGCCTTTATATGTGGAGAATATAGATATTTTTGTTTACCTAAAAACCCATGTTCATGTATTATAAAGTGACTGGTTAGTAGTGGAAGTGTGGATTGTGTGAGACTGAATTCAAGCGTGAGGTCAACAAGAACGAAGAGGGAGGAGAGTGAGTGAGCATAGAGGGGGTGTTTCTGAGAGTCTGTCAGTCTGCTTGCAGTCAGACACGAAAACACCAAAGCCTGGTATTTTTCAAGGAGCTTTTCACTGAGACCAAAGCTTGAGTCGGCTGCTCATTTGTTCTTATTTTAAGGGGAAAATATAGAACAGAGATGCTGAGAGGCTAGTGTTAGCCTCGAACACTGTTTTGCCACAAACTCTTGAATACACAGTGTTGTGATGGGGACTGTCAGCGAGCTGTGTGCCTCCAGTTTCCAGGCATTTCTCTGTCCTACTGTGAGACCAGGGGCACCTGCTGCAACTACAGGTGAGTTATTTTCTTTTCAGTTTTCTTAATATTGTATAAAACAATTATTGTATATTTCTAATATCACCTGATAAGTAAACAACATTCACTTTTTTTTATATGTTTACTTAATATTCTATGTTTAATCCACTGGAATTATATTTACCAGTAAATGTTGATGTTGAATTTGTAACAATGTCATAAATCATGTACAAATAAGCTACAGAAACCAGTTGAAAGTGTTGATGCATCAGTGAATTATTAATATTTTTTTATTAATATTTTAATACAGCTTTATTTCTTAACATTTCTGCTATATTCATGTGTGTAAATATTCAAATATTTTCACAACTTGGGCTGTTACTTTGTGTTATGATGAAGGGTTTGTTGATCTTTATAGGCACCCATGTTAAATGTCATCTATTTTGGTTTCCTAGCACCTTGCACGTTGTTAAACTGACAACATGAGTAGTCAGCCTTATTGATGCGCTTGTGTGAAAAAAGGGAATACCAAGCAGACAAAAATAACTGCTCAGAAAGTCTGCAAAATCCATCAAAATCCACCTGTTCCAGAGGATTAAAGAAGTGCTTCATGAAATCAGCTATCTCCATTGTAAATATTGCTAATCTTTGGTGGTTTCTGTTGCTTTGTGTGACTCTTGGTTGCCTACAAATGACAAATACGGTGAGATGTAGAGAGAAAGACTGGAACAAAGTGCTATCAGTGTTCAGTTGCCGTGGTGACTTGTAGTTAGGTTATCAAGACAGAGCTCTCTGTAGTGTGTGTGCCGTGCTGTGTTTTTGACATTTCTGTGTTCATATACACACATGAGTCAGGCAAACTGTGTGTTTGTGTGTGTGTTTGCAAGAGATGGTGGGCTTGATTTGAGAACATGACGCACACTCATCATCCTCTGGTCCAGGATCCTCCTCTCCAGTGGGTGCTGGAGTGACATAATCTCCATTGCTGCCCACTGTTCTCCCTCTGTGCAGGTGCTCTTTCGAAAGCCATCTTTACACAAAGGAAGCAGCACGGTATTCAATCAGGTTATTTCCATTTTCCTTACAGCTTTTATGACTTTTCTTTAATAGCTGGACTTCCCTTTCTTTTCCCTGTCATTTCCATTGATTTGCTTTTCATCATTTTAGACCATATGTTTTAATCTGTGATGCCTTCACAGACCCTTTAGCTATGAAGCAGATTTATTCAAAAGAATATGCTTTAACCTATTTTGAGATTAATATCTTTACATTCATCATTTATCAGTCAATGGTATGAAAGAGCTTGTTCATTTCATTCATTTCTAGTGATGTGTTTTGGTTTTCTTGGTGCAGAATTAACAGTGACTGACATTTGTGCTTCTGTCTCAGTTTGGTGTTCTATTGTTCTGCTCACAACATGAAAGAATTACTTTTTAAAAACTTCAACAGCATAAACAAAAACAAAAAAAAAAACAACTTGATATTCTGCAAACTCCACAGACCACATTGTTTTCATGTAAATCTCTTTTTACCAAATAAATAGTCTCCACAAAATCTGGTCACTGGAGTTGACCCTTTAAAACTGTTGCAGCAACTCTTCCTTACCCCTCCTCAGCATATCCTGTTTTATCTGGTGTGTCCAAATTCTGAATAAAGCACTGATTCAAGCACAGCTGCAATCCTTTGCCCTCCTTTCCTCTGTCCTTCCCTACATCCTCTCCTCTCCCTTCCTCTTTCCCTCACACACACAAGCCATCCATCTCTGGTATCAAACCTACTTCCTCAGTCATTATAACCATTTAAAAAATGGGTGTCTGACGTATTCATCAGCATTTGAGAGGTTATTTAAAGTTATTTCTTTTTACATCCTGTTAAGTCCCTGTTCTCTTCCTGCTTGGAGAAAAACCTGCTTTGTGCTGGGTCTTTCATTATTTCAACATGGTGGTGTGATAAAAACTGAAATACAGACACCTTTATATATTCCCCATTTTTTAATTTTAGCTTCAGGTCAGTTTACCATATAAAAGACCTATAATTCATAAACATGATTCATTCTTATGTTTTTCTATTAAATTAACACAATTAAGAATGTATATTCAGTTGGAATGCAGAACATTTATTTATGAAGAATTTCTTTTTCAGTGATGATGCAGTATATGTGTGCGTTTGCATGTGTATGTTTATTCACCTCTGACTAAAAAAACTAGTGAGATTTTTACTTACTATGTCTTTATTTTACTATGAGAGTTTGGACTAGTTTGCTGTATACTTTGAAGCTTTGCTAATGTCTGCCTCAAAATCACAAAGTAGAATATTGGCGGTTAGTTAGTAAGTCTTGTGCCCAAATTTTTGCACACATTAAAATCTGCAGGATTTGCATTTACTTTTTTTTACTTAAAAAGACAAAATATGTAGTTCGCCCAGAGGTGCACAAACTTTTGCACGCAGCTATTGGCTGAGAGATGGACATGCAGAAGTTTGTTAAACGTTTTCTGATTGGCTGCTCCCGGTCAAGCCACGCCCACACCACCCTGCCACAACACCGGCTGTTTCTGCCGACAGTTGTCATTAACTGTCGGTGTAACGGTCACAGACAAACAAAATACGCTTTAAACCGAGTCGTAAAGTTAGCTACTTTAAAGTGAAAAACTGTTCTCCAACCCAGTGTTGTCCAACTGCACAGACATGGTTTTGAAGTCGGAAGACGGAGTTGGTAAGTTGCCTAACTCGCTTTAATTAACGACACTAAGCAGGGCTAACCTAGATGCTAATTTACAGAAGCTAACTAGTTAGCTGCTAAAGTAACCTCATGTTAACCGAAGAAAGTCCCTAATTAGTTAACTATGTATTGTCTGAATGCATACATGCATTTCCTTTCCTCTCAGCAGGACAAAAGCAACAACTTCTTATCTTCTGTTAATGCTCTTTGCCAGTCTTTATTAACTCGCACAAGGGACCCATTATAATTACTCTGGGTTGAGGCCAGACCTCATGGGGGTTTGTGCTTATTGTACTTCATAATTCATGTGCCTATAAATGCAATGAATGCAGTCATTTATTGACTAGAAATGATGAGTTGCTCTCAAAAATACTTTGTAGTTAACTTGGCTGCACGTAATTCTCTGTTTAGTTTCCCAAGTTGTGTGACCAAAGAACTGCAATACTAGGAATGTATAGTTTTTAATATAAGTTAGCTATTTTCTCCAGGAAATATTAGAATTATGAGTAATACACATGGCTTTTCATGGTTTTCTCCCACTTGAAAGGGTAAGTTTTGTCTTATTTTTAGGTAGTTTTGCGTTTTTTCTCATCTGACAGATACAGATAACTTTAAAACACTCTCAAGACGTTTCATCACTCTCTGTCTGAATATATTTTTTGCCTGTTACTGCACATTTTGTTCTTTCTTGTTCTTCCCTTGCTGTTGTTTTTGCCACCTTATTGGATTTCTAGACCTTAAGGCTGTGTGAATGTGACCAGTCACCAGAGAGTTTACCCTAACTGCAGGGTTATATCACTCAGGCTAGGGAACACTGAAACAGACAATTATGGCCTTGTGAACACTGAAATGGACAATTATTGCCTTGTGAATGGTGCCAGATGCTGAAACTCTGAATCTTACAAAATACTGGTAAATGTCTATTTGTAACCAAGCTTATTTGCCCTGGGTCCTGAGTCAGCTGCCATCTTGTTGGGGAAATAGTGCGACAAACCAATGAGGGAGATTTTGGTGCGTGTTCATTTCTATGAGCAAACACATAATGACCAGAGAAATTAGAATGGAGACTGATCTATTTCTGCCAGAACAGAGAGCTATTGTTTTAGCACCTCTGTGTCCAGGAGAGGTGAGTCAGGATCATGTCTGCTGCCTATTCATTTCTTTACAAGACATACAAAACTGCACCTCCCCATCTTCTATCTATCTTGACACCAGTGTCCACGTGGGGGAGCATGTGTTGAATCCTTGCTCATTAGGGAAGGGAGGAGTCGAGATTGACAGAGGGTGGGTGGGGAGAGAGATGAGAGTCCAAGGGTTCCCCCCGCTCAAACACACTCGTCCTCCTCTTCATTTAGCTGCAGGTCTGCTCCCCTCCTCTCCCCTCTGCTGGAATGAATGCCTGAGGATCAAAGAGGCAGGACTAGAAGACTGGGATTGGGATTGGAAAGTTCACACAGGACTGGATTATTGTTGTACTGTTGGAAACACATCACTAAACCGCAAGAAGTAGGTTGTTTTCTACTAGAATTGATGGCTAAGTTAGAGTTGTGCACGTCAAACCTTGACTACTGAAGAATATTATCAACTGTACTGGTAACTCTGGGACCACTGGGGCCGGCAGTGGAGCCACTCAGCATACATAAGCTTTCTCTGGTATGAACCTCAAGCTTAATATGACACAAATGTGTAGGTGTTAATTGCGTCATCATAACTTCTGCATTAGAGATATGTTACAGAAACTTCTCTGAATGAGTCTGTGTGTTTCATCACGTCTTCTTCTGAAACCTGATGATTAAACTGGAAATACAGCCGCAATGAAACTGATGATTAATTAATGTGGTTTGGTTACGTCTTCACAGGGTGTTTTGCACAACTTACAAAGGAAGTGGAAGTAGACAGATTGAGAGTAAACTTTAAGTCTGAATATGTTGGTTGTCCTGAGCAGCTGGTTAACAGCAGTATTACTATGAGAAGGTGTCCCATTACTTACCAGCACAGACACACACTAGGTGACCTTGAGACTATGCACAGCAGCTGGTTGAGGATCCAGAAGACACATTGTTACTAAAGTGAGAAATGTGTGAGTTTTTGTTTGTTGGCTGGAGAGAAGGATGATATTAGCTGTCACAAATCCACTTGTTATTTCCTCTCTTAATGAAAAGCCCGAGAGAGCAAGTGAGCATGCATGCCAGCTTCACTGTGTCTCTGCTCACAATGTTGCATTATTCTTGTCCTCAGGTTTATAATGAGAGACACTCCGGCCTACTTAAAAATCTTTCCCTGGGCAAGGGCTATTTGTGTGTCATGACTGAGTGCGTCACTGTCTGTGTTTGCAGTATGTAAATGATATCTGTATCCAAGGCTGCGGCACCTGTCATGCCACATTGGACTTTTCTGAATTTGTCTGGCACAGAGTCAAGGTAATCTACAGCAGCAGGAATGTAGAGGTGTCTTGTAGATATCTTTTTTCTTATTCGAAAAGGGTACTTTTGCATATACCTCTATGAAAAACTACAGTACACACACACTTGTTAACTGTTATTCATCATTTCAGGCTGGACCATATTATAAAAAATGCTAAAAATGAACAAAAAAATCTTAAATAAAAAAAAAAATTGAAGAAACCTTAAAACAGTCACCTGGACCTGAGTGATAATTCAATATGATCATTCTAGTATAATCATAATCATATAGTGATGAAATGTCTTGCCATGTTACCACTATAAATGTCTGGTTTTCCAAAATAGTGCTGATTAGTTTCTGAATTCATCAGAAGCCTCTGGTCTACAAAATGTCAGAAAATAAGGGAAATTTCACAATTTTCCAGAGCCCATGTTTAGGTCTTCGTTTTAAAAAAATCAAAAATCATGAAAAAAAAATCCAGTTATTTATCATAGAACTGAAACAAATGAAGTTTCTGCTAAAAAATAACTTGAAAAATTATCATCTAAATTGTTAACAATTTTTGAGTCTGTTTTGCGTCTTATTTTACTGTATATGTGATTTTGCACTTACTTAATTCATATTATTGAGTAGCACAATACACTGTGATAATGATTGTGGCCGTATCACCCAGCTTTTCTTGCACCTCCTCTCTAATCACTTTGATTCCCTGTGGGGTTTAGAGGTTGACTGAGGAACTTGATCATGATGGGAAAGTGAAATGTGAAATGACTTGGTCCCCTCAGCATGACTCCTGTAATGAGGCTGACAAACAGCAGCAGAACAGCTTGGGTTCTCCTCTGTGGCTCCTTGTTACTCTGCAAAAACTACATTTTTTTCATCTTTTCTTTGTTGCTTTCATCTTTTCTTGGGACAGAAAGTAGTCATCTATGAAAGTAGTCAGAGGTGGAGCTTTATTTTGAGGAACCCAGTGGAGAGCCACTGCAATTATAGTTGACAGTGCAGAGGTGTGACGCTTGAATTCTTTGAATGTGAAAAGTAAAATATGCAGATCAGGGCAGAAACTCTACAGTGCTGCGTCCCAGCTCCTGTTATCGGAATCAAGTTTTTCTTTTGCTTTTTTTTTTCGCTCTCATCTTTCATAAGAAAAACCACAAGTCAGTCACTGACTGTTCTGCATTTCCCTCCATACCTTATCATTCCTCTGCAGATATTGTATGTGTGTGTGTGGGGACATAAGCGTAAGTTCTATCAAAACACACACTTGGTTATGGGTGTGTTATATGGTCACTGGAAGACTACAAGGACATTTAACTGAAAATGTAGTTTTTATATGATGTTTATTATGGATATAGAAACCAAAGCAATTGAGTGGTTTGTTTCTGAATTTGGAGCTCTTGTGTTTATAACCCAACCTGGCAACAATCAGTCAATTTGCCTACCGACAAAAACTCATTTGATAATGAATCATTTACAATTTTTCTAGTATAAATGCCAAACATTTCAAGTTTCCAGCTTCTTAAATGTGAGAATTTGTTGCTTTTGCTGGTTTTAAAACATTTGATGACATTACTTGGGCTCTGAGAAATTATGACGGCCATAACTATTTTCTTATGGTTTACAGACTAAATGAAAAAATCAACGTGATGACTAATTATGGAAATAATGGTTACAGAGTACTGTGAAGAGAGTGCAATACTGTGTACTGTAGTGGGCATAGCCAGACTTATGTTGCATCCTTTGCATTGAAATTGTGTAATCTGGGAAACCAATGCTGAAAAAATGTGCTGTATTGTTAGAGTAAACAGCACCTTTTACTTTGAAACAGTTTTATTCCTGATGGCCGTGTAGATTCTGCAGTTTTCTCCCATTTGTCTTTGCACACAAGTGAGTCTTGCTGTGCTACACCTACAGGTTTTCTTGCCTTTTTTAATATTGCTATCAGTAGCTCAACCCAGTGAAAACCTGTTTGAGTTGTACAAAACACTAAGTGACAATTCCCTTGAAACCAGCTTTTAATCTTACAATTGTTTTTTGTTCTGGCAAATATGAAGGTTGCCTTTTCTAGTTATAAAGTGCATCTGATATGGAGATGTTCATTATTTGTATTTGTCATTGGAGTTGTTGGCAGTGGTGTTATGGCCATTTTGTTTCAGCTTCTGTGTATGCGTGCGTGTTAGACAAAGAGGTGGATGATTTGGATGTTGTGGCGTAATCTGATGGATCAAAGACTGTGTTTCCATAGTGACCCATAGTAGTGGGACTCTCAGGTCTCTCTTCTTTCTTTGTACGTGTGTGTGTGTGTGTTGATCTCTGTATTTGAGTCCTACATGTACTTCTCTCTCCTCAGTTCCTGATGACCTCAGTCCAGAGGAGAGGCAGGAGCTGGAGAGCATCCGTCGCAGAAAACAAGAGTTAATGCAGGACATACAAGTAAGAAAAACCCTCACAGTGCCTCTGCTCCCCTCCTCTGATACTCAGCATCCATATCCAAGGAGATCACAGCTTTTTAATGGGGTGGTATGAGCTAAAATAAAACCATTCATGTTTTTTTTTTTTTCTTAAAAATAAATGTTTCCTTCTTTCTTTACTGAACTTTAGTTTGTTTTGCCCAACTCAGCCTGCCAGTGTTGCTGAACTAGCTTATGTTTGTGACAAATAATGAGGGCTGAGTTTACTGGGCTACAGCTGTGCCAGATATGTATTTAATAAATGGTTAAATGTAAGTATTGGATTGGACTTAGTGTAGGCAGATATCTGATTTTAAAGCGATCGGGATCTGGACCAAACAACTTGATTGGGACATCCCTTTCCTAAACCTATATTTCTTTATTTAATGAGTGTGTGTACACAAACCTGGTCTAAATTACTCTGGATTTCAGTTTTGGCCATTTCAGTCTGTTTTCTGTCCTTGGTTATTTCTGTTTGGACAAAATGGTTTCTCAACAGTGCAGCCATGAGAGGGAGTTTGTTTTTGTCCCTGCTGTGAACCCTGTGGCTTTCTGGATCATTACAAGGCTTGTTCTTTTTTACCATTTCATTTCTTAAATGATAGGTTCACAATTTTTACACAATTTTTTTCTGAAGTTAATGTGATGTTTCAGCAGTCTAACTTAGACAAATCTAGTGGGTACTCTCCAAATTCTTTTTAGTAAAAGACTGTTTTGTTTGGTTCCTGTGCTACAGTGGAAGGATTGAAAAAAAGAAGAAGAAGGGATTTGGTGCTGAGAATTTATTTGGGAAATTTTTTACTTGATTTGTGTAACTTAATAATGAGGATACTTAATTTTATCCCACATATTTGGAATTGCAAGAAGGGGTCTTTAATGGTTTAGGTAAACAGGAGGTATAACTACCTGACTATCGTTTAAAGACTGATTTAAAAAAATAGTGAATCTGTCATTTAAACTATTTTCATTTTTTTCAAACTGGAGAAATTAGAAATAGTGGACTGACAAAATTTTTCATTCTCTTGAACATCACATTGTTCAGGTGGGTCTTCATGGTCTTCTTTTCTTTGTGTCCTTGGGTAGATTTGTTCCTCTGTGTTTAGGGGTGTGTGTCTGTATGGAGGGTAGGGGTATAGGCGTATGACCACTGGAGCATTACTGTACACAGATGATCTCTTTGTGTGGGGGTGCATGTGTTTGAGTGGGGTGGACCTCTTATATATACAGAATATGTGTGTGTTGTCTAGCTCTCAGTCTGGAGGGACAGTTTAACACCTGCCTCAGTTCTCTTCAGCCTAAAATAAAATAGCAGGACTGTCTGTGTCAGCTCTTTGACTGGGCACATGTGTTTTCCTGCATGGGAGATAAAGAAGCTAATAAGAAAATTGAAGTCAAGAGAAATAAATAATAAAATATAAGTAAAAGCTTAGAATTCTAAAAGAACCAGTATTAACACTGTACCTAACCAGCATCTCATATGTGTGTGGCTGTTTATCAAAGTTCTCATATCAAATTGTTTGTAAACTAGTATATTTGTGTTTTGCATGAGCTGGTTTATAATAATTGACCAACATAAATATTTGCCAATATATTCAGCTGATGTGGGTTTCATTCAGCATCCTATCATCTACCTCTAGTATGGTGCCATTTAGGGCTGTAATGTTCAATATTTAAGATCTTTTTCAAGCAAAATCCATGGAATTTCTTTCTTATGATTGGTCTGTTGTGAAAATGCGCTGAATATACTTTTTAAGTAAGTTTTTGACAAAACACAATTTGGTGAATAATTCTGCTCTGGGACTTGTATGTCCAGTGGAATCTTTGTGATTTAGGTATCATACTGAGTGAAATGAATAAATTAATTGATACATCAGTGGACCTAAAACTCTTGGTCCATTTCCAGTGATTGTAGGTAAATTGGCATTGGCACGTATAGCACTTGATGAGTAGCATAAAATTAAAATTAAGGTCTTTTATTGCTAGTGTTGCCATTGCGTAGTTTGTCCACCAGAGTGCATTGCAACTGCCATCACACTGTACATAGCTTAGCAAACTGCTGCAGAACAGAGTCAGGAGCAAAGTAGTTGAGGGATGTTGGCTTTAGCCCACTGACAATGGTCAGAATGGCATTTCTAGTAAGTAACTGAACAACAGTCATTTCAGTATAGCACTGACTGCAGCTGCAGTTTATCAGCTGCTAAATTAGCTATGGCAAAGCCTCAAATATGAAGGCAGCCTTAAAAAACTTGCATCAGTCAGGCTCTCAGAAACCTTTTTAAGAATACTGTATATAACCCAAAATTCTACACCAAACAAAGCTAAAAAATATAAGGGATTGTAAAGAATTTGGATTCAGCAAAATGCTTTAAAATCCAAAACAAAAAGAAAAACACAAACAGGGCAATGATGCTGTGTAAGTAGATTGATTGCATTTATTACCAAGGTTGCTGATATTTGGTATTTCTCTTCTAAGCCCCGCCCTGGCTTGCCCTGGGGACTGATGGGTAATGAGCCATGAAATATTCTAGTAATTGAGACAGAGGACGCTGTTCGCTTATAAGAGGAGGTAACCATGGAAACCCACATGGAGGGATTCAGAAAAATGTTATCTCAGGCGAGGGTGATTTAGCCTGATTTTCACACATATACACACACTTGCTGAGAGTTGTAAATGATTATAGCTCAAATCTGAGACACCAGCCCTGTCTCCTTGTTTGTTTCTATAATTATCTCAGTCCATTATCTTTTCTTTTGGGCTCTGTGTATTTCCATCTGTTTCTCTTCTCTGTTCTTGCCTTCCATAACATCAGGTCTTTGATCCTGCATATTCCCCACTCCACACCAGTGGGACTCTCAGACAGACTGAGCAGGGTGTCAGGGGGAGTAGGCTGATAAATCTGGGTCAGCACAGGGGAAGGCTGGTCAGCACTCACCCTGGAACAGGTGCTACAGCTCCCACAGAGGATTTTCTGCAGATAACTCCTGCTGGGATGCGGAATGAGTCGGACAGATAGAGTGAATCATGTCTGCTCTTGTTAGGTGCTTTACTGGGTCATCTCTTGTAAAAAAGTGCTTGTCTGGATGTGTTGGTCAGTGAGAAGTACAATAGTTAGACCAGGGAACCATGTGTAATGCATTGTACTGAGTATCTCTACAGGTTTATGTAAAGGGTCAGACATCATGTCTAAATAAGTCGGTGCTTATTTTTCTTCAAAACAAATATCAATTATTTTTCTTGTATTTTTGTTTTCTCCCTCACCATCTTTCTCTCTTTCTGCTCCCAGAGGTTGAAGGATGAAATAGCAGAGGTGACCAGTGAGATTGAAAACCTGGGGATGAGTGAGGAGAGGTAAAGTATCTCTCAACAGCCATTTCTGTGCTTGTGTGTAGGCAACTGTCTTCATCCTTTGTGCTAGTGGAAGTGCTTTCATGGGGACAGTCGGGGAAATGAACAGAACACAGCTTTCTGCATTGTAGGATTTAGGATTTTCTTTTTTTCATTACATGTATAATTTGTCCAGGAATGGCTTAATCAATAAAATGCCAGGAAACAGAGAAAGACATGCTCACTTTAGGCTGAGGGACACGTCTTTGTAGCTCTTTTTTGTTCTCACCAACAGTTCAAATCCTAAAGATATTCAGTAAATACACGAGGTCCACTTACTTAACTATTCTTGGGGCTTTCAACCAGCTCACTGTGTGAAATGTGCCACTAAAGTGGAGAATAAATTCCCCCAGAGTGTTTTAACTGGTAATTGTATAAAAGCAGTGAATCCTGAAAATATTAAACAAGAGAATATTTAGCATTTTGTTTGATAAATAGCTGATAAAAATGACTGTCCATCAGTTTTGTCAGTCAGCTAGTCAATAAATCAACTCATTTTATTAAGTGCTAGTGGGATTAAAAATTAATTAACCGCTGATAAAGTATTTTTGTATGTTTCAAAACTGTAAATCTGTTTTAGGAAAAGCATGCAGAGGAATAAACAGATGACCATGGGCCGAAAAAAGTTCAACATGGACCCTAAGAAGGTGAGAATAAATTCTTCCTTACTCTGTCCACACAGATGTGTAGGACTGCAGTTCACAATATTTTCAGTCTGAATTAATGGACTTTATAAAACAACAGAAAATGTAGCAGTTTCACAGACATTGAATTATATGCAGATATGAAAATCCAGACTTCCATTTGTAATTAAAATAAAAGATCTGGACCCTAGGGTGCTTGTAAACAATTTTACTTTCATGCTTGTGGCTCAGTGTTTTAAGACTACAGAGAAACAGTCTACAGACTCTTGGAGATTTTGTTTTGTTTTGTTGTTGTTTCAAATTAAGTCATACATATATGATGGCTTTGTTTCTAACTTTTTTTTTTTTTTAACCTGCCCTGATCTTTTGAGGAACTTAACATGTAATGTGTAAATGTGTACTTTTAATCTGATATTCAAACTAAATGTGTGTTCTGGTTTTTGTCCTACAGGGGATCAGTTTTCTGGTTGACAGCTCCTTGCTGAAAAACACCAGTGATAGCATCGCTCAGTTTCTCTACAAGGGAGAGGGGCTTAATAAGACAGCCATTGGTGACTACCTAGGGGAGAGGTAAATAATACTGATGATAATCCTCCTCAAACTAACCTTTTTAACAAGAGATATTTTGATTTGTTACAATAGGACCAGTGTCCCAGCAGGTCATGACAATGTGACATTGAGCCATCATAAACAAAACTAGCACAGCTACATGGAACTCTATTTTTTTTTTTTTTTTTTTAGCACAGCTGTGTTTTTGCTGCTGTTAAAGTATGAATGAATTGAACAATGCCTGTATTTCATCAGAAGTCATGGCCACAGACCCAGAGTTTGTTGTTAAAGCTAAAAGGTGTAATCTTTATCTGTGGTTTTTATGTGATTAGTCAGATCTCACAATTCTTTTGGCTGCCAACTCGGGGAGCTAAACAGAGCTGAGTTCAGTTCTTAATCCTGTTTTTCTCTTTTCTCTTGCCTGGGTGGGTGTGTGTGGGATTTTTTTTTTTTTTGCATGTTGTGCAGAGATGACTTCAACATCAAGGTTCTGCACGCCTTCCTGGACTTACATGAGTTCACAGACCTGAACCTGGTTCAAGCTCTCAGGCAGTTCCTGTGGAGCTTCCGACTGCCCGGCGAGGCTCAGAAGATCGACCGCATGATGGAGGCGTTCGCCCAGAGATACTGTCACTGTAACCCTGGAGTGTTCCAGAGCACAGGTTACGAGTGTGTGTGTTTGTTAGAGGGAGAACAGAAAGAGAAATATCATTTTTGCAGAATTTATTGTAGCCCCATACTGCTGAAGAAATACAGTAATAAATTTAACTTATACAGCATTTTCCAAAACAAAGCTTTGCATGGTTGAATCAAGATCAAACATTTCAGTGCTACAAGGAAACATTCAGTTAAAGAATACAAAAATAAAAATACCCAATGATAACTTAAACAGATAAGACATGCTGAAACATATGTACATCAATATGAAATATACAATTATTAAAAGGTTTTAAGTTACCGATGCTGTAAGCCTCAGATATCTGGTAAGATACACCAAGAATTTCATATGAAAAATTAGTCTAATAAAGGGAAGAAAAAATTTAAGTTTTTATAAAAGTAATGTATTAAATCAGCTTAAAGCAGATAAACAAGCATTTTAAAAATTTTTTCAGTTGTCAAATCCCAGTAAAAGTACATACGCACTTTTTCTATGTTTTACAGATACCTGTTACGTGTTATCGTTCGCTGTGATCATGTTGAACACCAGTCTACACAACCCTAATGTGAAGGACAAGCCCTCTGTTCAGAGATTCACAGCAATGAACAGAGGGATCAATGATGGAGGAGACCTACCAGAGGAGCTGCTCAAGGTGAGAGAATTTTATTTTCCTAAAACTGACTTTATAGCTCTAAAGCACAACTGACTGTGATACTTTAACCAAGAAAACAAGCAGAAATAAAATGTACAGAAACAAAAATTACTGCTGGATCAGTTTGGACAAGTTGTAGTCATCAGTTCAGATGAAGGAAATGTCTGATTTAGATAGAACATTGCATCTGATCATGCCTGTATCAATACTCATACACTACCTGAATAATACAAACATTTTTAAATCCTATACTGATCTCCCCTCGTTGCAGAACCTTTTCGACAGCATCAAAAACGAGCCCTTCAAGATCCCAGAAGATGACGGGAATGACCTCACACACACCTTCTTCAACCCTGACAGAGAAGGATGGCTACTAAAACTTGGTATGTGCATCCTGCTGGTGCAAAACAGTTCATTCAGTCTGTTGCATTAAGTCATTGGGGGCTGAAGGCCCTCTAGTGGAACAGCTCTGTAATGGCACCTTTAATATTAGGATATTCATGTTGAAATACATAAGTTTACTGAATTTTGGATCAACCACTTTTTGAAATACTTCTGACATGCTTGTTTTTTGTTTTTCATGGGTTTTGATTCCAGGAGGTACGTACCCTTACACTCTAGCTTTAATGCACTGCTTTGCTTCTCAGCTGCTCCCTCCCTTGCCTTTACACTCCCACTGGCTATGCACATTCACTTTCACATCAGAATTGTAGGCAGAATGAAGAAAGATCGCTCATTTTTATTTCCGATTTCACCCTATGCTTGATGTGAAAATCTGCCTCTAACTGCTGGACTCCCTGAAATGGCCACTGACCTAAATTTTAACCTCAGCTTTTGCAGCCAGTAGTTTTAGCTGCTGATTTGTGCCATCATTGTGCTTCAGATTGTTGCTGTTTTTGTCTGAAGTCCAGTTCTGCTCCGGTTCTTTTTTTTTTTTTACCTTTACTAAAGTCATAGCTCACCTGTTCTGTCTCCTCAGGTGGACGAGTTAAGACCTGGAAGAGACGCTGGTTTATTCTCACAGATAACTGCCTCTACTACTTTGAATACACAACGGTAAGTAAACAGAAATAGCTTCAAAATTGTAGGCTTAAGTTTTATAGCAGATTCTGGAAATACGTACCTAGATGTCATGTAATTTATTGTCTCTCTGCTGATTTTTTTTTTTTTTTTTTTTTAAGGATAAGGAACCAAGAGGAATTATTCCTCTGGAAAATTTGAGTATCCGAGAAGTTGATGACTCCAAGAAACCGGTAACCTTTTGCTATAAGATTGGAGTTTATCTCTATTTGTCAGCATGGTCTTTGAGAGCATACTATCTTGCATTTATGGGCAGCACCACAGTGGTGCGGTGGTTAGCACTGCTGCCTCAATGCAAGAAGGACCTGGGTTTAAATCCCAGTTGACCCTGGGTGTTTGTTCTATGATGGATCAGTTCAGGATGTATCCCACCTATCGCTCAGTGTCAGCAGGGATTGGCTCCAGTCCACCGTGACCCTGACTCTTCCAGGATAAGTGGTAGATAATGGATAGCTTTTATTATTTTAGAATGCTTTCTCTAAAACCCTGTCCTCTCTCTCAAATAGTCCCTGCTCACACATTTCTGCTGTAAGTGCTCTCAGACAGAAAGCTGTTTGCACAAATTTCCTGTGCTCGTGCTCCAGTCTTCCTCCCTGTACTCAGGCTGCTGCACACTTGCAAAATTTCTGCTCCCAGGTTTTTGTGTAATAACCCTGTCAAAGGCCTCCAACCAAGAGAAAGTCAAAAGGTCATGGCCATCAAGACGCTTACTTCACCTTTAATCAGGTTCATTTATTCTCTCCTGGGCTCTATTATTTCCCTTTCTTGTATGACGTTTGGAACAGTAATTAATTAGAATAGATCCCAGTACTTCTTACAGTGCAGTTACATATAGCTACATACTGTTGAGCAGCTATATGTAACTGTACTGTAAGAATAACTTTGTTTATTCCAAAAGTCCAACGAGAAAGAAAAAGGCCAGGAGAGAGTGGACGACCCTGATTAAATGTAAGAAACACCACAAGAAGTAAAGCGTCTTTGCACGGAATCATTTTACCATTGGCTTTCTATTGGCTGGGGGATTGTGACAGGACTATTATACAGAAATCAGAAGTTTTGTGAGAGTTCAGGACTTGAGCATAAGCACAGGAAATTTGAGAAAACAGCTTTTCATCTGAGAGCAGAGCAAGTCTGGCCACAGGCTGGGACTATCTGAGTAAAGACAGGGTTTTGAGAAAAAGTATTATAACATTTGAAATGAAATTAAAAAATTACATCCTAAATGGAAAGAAAAGCAAAACAATCTTGAGTAAAGAGAAATAAACCCCAATTAGTTAAAAAACTACCCTTCTCCAAAAAGGTTCAAATTCAAAAAACAGCATGAATATCTCCTAAAATTTCAAATACACTCAGTTATCAAGCTAAAACAAATGCAGTCTCATGCAACAATAAGTCTTGATGAAGGTGATAATCAGTTTTTGTTCAGACTGTGTGAAGCACCATCTTTGATTCAGCTGATCAGACTGGGAGGCTGTGGTTTGTGCTCCGGTGTTAGACGGACTACAGCCTCCAAATGACCATAACGTCGAATTGACAGAAACAAACAGGTCTGTTGTATTAGACTGCAGTAACTTTAGCTTAGTGACCTAAGAACTCAGCTTAGTCTCACCTCTAGCCCCCATTAAACATTCATCTATTAATTAAAATTCACCATGTGCGTTTTTTGTTGTGATCTTGGAAACATATCCATAACAAAAAGAGCATCTTTGCCCCACAAAGACTTAAGATTCCCTACAACCCAAAACTCACCAAATTTGTTTGCATGCATCCATTTCCTTTTGACATAAACCTTGGCTTGATCCTTCTACCTTCTCCCAGAACTGCTTCGAGCTCTTCATCCCGGACCATAAAGACCAGGTGATCAAGGCCTGTAAGACAGAGGCAGACGGCCGCGTCGTCGAGGGAAACCACACCTTTTACAGAATCTCCGCCCCAACCCCAGAGGAGAAGGATGAATGGATCAACAGCATCAAGTGAGTCACATTTTACTGTCTCTTTGTGCAGATGTTCAGTGTGGATGATTTCCTGGAAGTGTCTCAGTGTCCTCCGCCTTCCACCTGCAGAGCCGCCATCAGCAAAGACCCATTCTATGAGATGCTGGCTGCTCGGAAAAAGAAGGTATCATCTGTGAAGGGGCTGTAGATCTGCTGAGGATTAAACATCGAAACAACAAGCACATACCATACTTACCAGTGCAGCAGCCTGGACATGGACCTGAAACTCCTGCTGCAGTGGCACATGGACCCGGAACTGAAGATTCACCTTTTAAAGAGGCTCTTCCTTTGGCATCTTTTCAACTGCTGCACCTTCAGCACTGACATCCGTCTCTTTATAGATTTGACCTTATGTTGAGAGTTTCATTTCCAATCTACTGTTGGAATGATTCAATCATCATTCCTCTCATCCTCAAACAGCTTACTCTGAAAACCCTGCTTGTACTGTAAGCAGCTCTGCCCTCAGCTACTCAGACATTTCACTGAAGGGCAACACGAAAAGATCAGGACATGTTTTCATTCAGAAGGAAAATGTGGTCAATGTGTAACACAAACATATTTGACAAAACCTTTCTGTAAAGCACTTTTCAGCAGAAAGATATTAAATGCAGGACAGTTAAAGGATGATAATCTAATTCAGATACATTTTTTAAATTGTGCGTTTACAACCAGATTCTCTTTTGATCAGTTGAGGTCTGATTTCCAGATGCATATTAAACCTGGTTCTATACTAAATGCTCAGTGAAAAAACCTGCTTCACTGGAAATCAAACTTAGTTTAACTGGACTCTGGACCTCAGTGTTTGTTGCCATGAAAACTTTTTTTCTAAGCCTGTTTTCTTACTGCTGTCTTCTGTCAAAGCATCATTACTGGAAATGAAGGCAATGCTAAATATTTATTAATCCTGATTTCTTGTAATTTATTGTTTTGGTTCTGTCTTATTAAAAGTTTGCAAATCACTATTTAACTTAGTTTTTCATTTTAACTTTGTCAGAAACAAAAAGAGCAGCATCTAAACCAGGGTTAGAAAATAGTTGATTTTTTTTTTTACTTATTGCTTTACACTGATCACTGTGCTGGCATCATTGGCAGATGATTTTACGATTGTTACTTGGACAAAAATCAGCAGTACAGGATTTAAAAGAACTACTACAAATAAATGAATTACAGACAAAAATATTACAAATCGGACAAAGTGCTTAGGGCTGCAAGTACAATATTTCTCAGGTAATCTTGATTTTTTTTTTTTTTTTTTTTTCTTTTCATCTTCCACAATTTATGTGTAGTCTATAAAATCAGAAAACAAAATCCATCTGAAGTCACACCTGATGTATAATTTTGTCTGACCAGCTGTCAATAGCACGATTATTCAAATCACAAAACTGAAGAGAAAGGCCGGAAATCCTAACTTACAGACTGAAAAATGACTTCAACCTAATATTAAAATATTTTCTGATAATTTTTCTGTCATTTAACCAATCAAAATGTTGCAGCTCTAAACTCCTGTCCAACATTCAAGCATTGCTGACACTGTCAGTGTTTTCCCTCCAGTTATTTCCAGCATGACTAAGAATAAGTTAACTCCAGATTAACACAAAACTGAGGTATTACAACCCACAAAATATTTCACTGTATAAACTATTAGCATTTCGTAAAAGACTTAAACTTAAATCTTTCAATCAGCTTCTTGCTATGAGTAATTTATTTGACAACTTTTGTTTTTTTATTCTTATATA
This sequence comes from Mastacembelus armatus, assembly GCF_900324485.2. Taxonomy (NCBI): domain Eukaryota; kingdom Metazoa; phylum Chordata; class Actinopteri; order Synbranchiformes; family Mastacembelidae; genus Mastacembelus; species Mastacembelus armatus. The sequence goes on along the minus strand of NC_046651.1, from coordinate 15,196,402 downwards.
CTTTTCTGGGACATAAAAGCAGCTATAGTTGATATTTTATAATGAAATAAAATGGTAATTCTCACTACAAATGACTCATTACACAGTCATGTGGTTCACTGTAAACACAAAAATATCAATGACAGCTGCTTTAAACTTTTTCAAAAGAAAATCAGTCAAGGGTAAAAAAAAAAAAAAGCAAATCACAATGGTCACACATTTAAAATCATTTGAAAAACTCGCCACATCTTCCTTTAATTTTAAGATAAGATACTGTACAGTTAACTGTCATTACTGCTGTAGGCAGAGCTGTAAACACACAGAGCTCTTTAAAACCTTATTAAGGCTCCTTGAGGCATCGTAACGCATCACCACAGCCTTCTGGTTGCCTTCATTACATCAGGGACTAACTGATAGTCTCTATTGCTTTCATATACATGCAACATGTACCTGTGTAGATGTACATACAGTAGTAGAAGCACTGTTTTTGAAATGTTTGTAGGTAGTAATACTTCAAAACCAGGAATCCACAGTGTAATGATGTCAGATGTTAAAATTCAAATGATCCAACAGATGAGCAGGTAAATCACCACAGTGTCTGGAATATAAAGAAGAGGATTTACCTCCTGAATCCACTACACACATCTGTCCCTGTGAGCAAGTGGGTGAGGAGGGCAGCAGAACCCAAAGAAGCCGAACCCCAACATGCAGGTGATACTCCAGCATGTCCAGCTGTCCTGTGTCCAGGAGTGGACTAACCTCCACCGAGACCCTTCAACCTCCAGGCTGTAGAAAACCAAATCACCTCCTGTTCAACATGAAAACACACAAGACAGAAGATGTTCAGGATTCTGTTGAGTCTATTCATGTTCCTACAATGTCTTTACTTTTCTTTTACGATTAATTATTAAAAGTTAATGAAACAGAAAGAAACACACTAAACATCTTTTCTATCAGGAGGTGGACTTAATATTTTTTAATCCAGTTTGACGGAAGGGATTTGGGAAAAACTGCAGTAGGTGGTGTTAAATTCATTTCCATTATTTCTTTGACTGACTGTTTAGTTAGGTTGACTTCACAACACATTCAGCTCCACAAACTAACTCAAACTACACCCGGACTAGTTCAATGTCTAACCACAGTGGGAAATCAGTTTCTCCACTAGAGGGCAGTCAGCGCCATCACAGCCACATCAGCCTGTTAAACCAGGACTCATCAATGATGCTGTGAGGACATTGCTGTGATTTAACCCTGCTGAACATCAGGACAGGCTGCTCAACAGGCAGTAAAATGAGTTTGGAAACAACCCAACCTGCTGTCACTAGTTTCTAACAACAAACAGCCTGCGCTACAGATAAGGACTTTAACTCGCAGAGGTATTGTTGGAGGGCCATGTTTTGTTTTTTCCTCCTAGGAAAAGAGAGATAAGCAGCAAAATACACAGATCACAATACCAAACAGAAACGAGACGAGTGAGCGTGAATAAACTGCTACTATAATAGACAAGTTACAGCCAGTATTCTTTTTTATACTGCTTGTTTTCCATGAATGTTTTTGTGCCAACAAAAACATCAGATAAACCATGTTTTTCTTTTAGAGAAAACGTGACCTCGAAGTCACAGGCATGTATAAAACACGGGACTAAAGCAGGAAATAAAACAAGCTTTATTTCTTTTGTTGTGATTGTTGCCTGTTCATTAAAGAGACCTATTTTATTGGACAACAATGGAGCTCTGCCACAGACAAATAAGCTCCAGGGTTTATTTTCAAAAGACAATACTGGGCAGGTGAATTCATTTTTTTCTAGTTTTGGTATTTTGATGGAAAAACAGGTAGAAAATCAACTGACCTGTCTTTTAAATGGCTTCAGGTTCATATTACAAAATGTCTACTACGTCTTTAAAAGGATCCACAGAAGAAAAAACTGAGCCGAGAGAGTAAATTCATAAAAATGCAGTTAGTGTACAAGAAGGGCCAAATACTGTGCAAGGCGAGTGTGACCTCATCAGAAGTACAAAGTGTTTATAGTTGTGGAACATGGAGTGAAAAGCCGCCGTCATGTAGAAGGAAAAGATGTAATACTTGTTTAAAGAGAATCTGTAAAGTTCTCACAGCTTATCTTGCATCTTTAAACTGTGCTTTAAAGAACAAACAAAAAAAGAGTAACTACAGAAAACAAAACAAACCAAAAAAAAAAAACAACAAAAAAAAAAAACAGGCAAAATCAAATCAAAACAAAAAATAAGGGGAATAAAATCTGTTAATACTGTTCTAGGTTGCTCCGGCTGGTATTAATAACTGCATTGTCTTGTCAATCCAGCTCACACCCGTCGCATCACATACACTGAAGAGGCTTTTTTAGCTATTAACTTAGTATTTTTGGAGCTAAACACGACTACTAGCCCGAGGCCACTGAGGCGTGTTTGCGTCAACCTGCTGGTAACACAAGGACTTCAAGTCTTTCAATTTCAGCAACAATAGGATGAAATGTATTCCTGCTCACAACATTGTTGGAGGTATTTTCATGCTTGATTGTGCACATAATACTTTGCTCTGAAGGGTGATCTATTTACCGTCATTTCCTTTTGGCAACAGATCAGTGAACTTTTTCCCTCGACTCTGTCCAGGTTGTGACAAGTCCATACCCATTTACCGTCATAATCCTTGTGACACTTCCTGTTCTGAGAAACAACAACAAAAAAAAAAAAAAAAAAAAAAAAACTGCTGAGTGGCTTTCCATCAGTCTTCAGCTATGACCTTAACAGATTTGGCTCACACTTGACTTTATGAAATGTTCACTGCCTCCCTGCAGTTACCTCCACTTTAAACATTTTATTTTCACAAAAACCATCACAAAATCTTAATCTCACTTTTCCAGAGAGCACAACTGACATCCTGACTGTGTTAGAGAGTTGATGAACCCTTCTGACCCCACCTCTTCATGTCTCCACAGGACTCACGGTAACACAGACCGCACTGACACATCATCACCATAACACCACGCTGACTCACTTCTTGACACGAGTGAATCAGCCGACACGCCGGCCCTGCTCTGGTGATTTAGGCTGCTGGGAAGCCGAGGACGGGTGCTGCGATTTAGGATTCACCACAGTGACTGGAGACATTTTTAAGAAGCCACAAGACCTTTACTGTGTGTGTTTTTCTGAACAGTTTGTTCAGGACTGTATTTTGTCTACTAGGCAAAAATCACAAACAAAATCTGAATGAAAACACTGATCAGTGCATGCAAAAAAAAAAAAAACAAGCCACTGATCAACGAATAATTTTTCTTACATGATTGCATTTTTCATTGCAGTCATATTGGAGATTGGGTGAATATTTCCAAATTAGAATGTAAAACAAAGAGTGGAGCTGTTACAAGATTTTAAAGACTAAATGTAGTATAAAAGTGATTTTTTAACAACTTTCCAGTTTTTCTTTTCCTTTCGGCTGCTCCCTTCAGGAGTTGCCACAGCGAATCATCTGCCTCCATTTAACCCTATCCTCTGTATCCTCCTCACCCACACCAACTATCCTCATGTCCTCATTCACTACATCCAAGAACCTCCTCTTTGGTCTTCCTCTAGGCCTCCTTCCTGGCAGCTCTAACCTCAGCATCCTTTTACCAATGTATTCACTGTCCCTCCTCTGAACATGTCCAAACCATCTCAATCTGGCTTCCCTGGCTTTTTCTCCAAAACATCTAACATGAGCTGTCCCTCTGATGTCCTCATTCCTGATCCTATCCATCCTCGTCACTCCCAGAGAGAACCTCAACATCTTCAGCTCTGCTACCTCCAGCTCTGCCTCCTGTCTTTGTCTCAGTGCCACTGTCTCTAAACCAGACAACATTGCTGGTCTCACCACTGTCTTGTCCACCTTTCCTTTCATTCTTGCTGACACTCTTTTGTCACACATCACACCTGACACTTTCCTCCACCCGTTCCAACCTGCTTGCACACGTCTCTTCACTTCTTTTCCACACTCTCCGTTGCTCTGGACTGTTGACCCTAGGTACTTAAAATCCTCCACCTTCTTCACCTCTACTCCCTGTAACCTCACCGTTCTACTTGAGTCCCTCTCATTTACACACATGTACTCTGTTTTACTGCAGCTAACCTTCATTCCTCACTGTCTTACAGCTCTCATACATGTCCTGCACCACTCGAACATACTTCTCTGCCACACCAGTACGCTTCTCCTCCATTCCTCAGGCATCCTCTCACTCTCCAAGATCTTGTTAAGTAGCCCAGTCAAAAACTCTACTGCCACCTCTCCTAAACACTTCCATACCTCCACAGGTATGTCGTCAGGACCAACTGCCTTTCCACTCTTCATCCTCTTCAATGTCTTCCTCACTTCATCCTTACTGATCTTTGCTACTTCCTGCTCCACAACAGTCACCTCTTCTACTCTGTGCTCTCTGACATTTTCCTCATTCACCAACTCTTCAAAGTTTTCCTTACATCTTTCCATCACACTTGAGGCACCTGTCAACACATTTCCATCCCTGTCCTTAATCACCCTAACCTGCTGCACATCCTTCCCATCTGTCTCTCTGCCTCGCCAACCTGTACAAATCCACCTCTCCCTCCTTAGTGTCCAACCTATCATACAAATCCTCATACACACTTTGTTTGGCCTTTGCCACCTCTACCTTCACTTTACACTGCACCTCCCTGTACTCCTGTCTGTCCTCTTCTGTCCTCAGTGTCCCACTTCTTCTTAGCTAACCTTTTCTTCTTAACACACTCCTGAACTTCCTCATTCCAACACCAAGTCTCCTTATCTGCCTTCCTCTTTCCAGATGACACACCAAGTACCCTCCTACCTGTCTCCCTGATCCTTTTAGCTGTAGCTGTCCAGTCATCTGGAAGAACCTCCTGACCTCCCAGAGCCTGTTTCAGCTCCTCCCTGAAAGCCACACAACACTCTTCCTTTTTCAACTTCCACCACTTGGTCCTCTGGTCTGCCCTTGTCCTCTTCATCTTCCTCACCACCAGAGTCATCCTACACAGCACCATCCTATGCTGTCTGGCTACACTCTCCCCAGCCACTACTTTCCAGTCACTGATCTCTTTCTGGTTGAAATGTCTGCACAAGATGTAATCAACTTGTGTGCTCCTGCCTCCACTCTTATATGTCGCCCTATGCTCCTCCCTTTTCTGGAAAAATGTGTTAACTACAGCCATTTCCATCATTTTTGCAAAGTCTACCACCATCTGTCCTTCTGCATTACTGTCCTGCATACCAAACGTACCCATCACTTCCTTGTCACCTCTGTTTCCCTCAACATGTCCGTTGAAGTCTGCCCCAATCACCTCTCACCCTGAATCTCATCCATCCCCCTCCAGAATCTCTCTTCTAACCTGTGGGGCATAACCACTGACAACATTCAACATCACACCTTCAACTTCCAGCTTCAGACTCATCACCCTATCTGACACTCTTCACCTCCAGAACAGTCCCTACATTCAAAGTCCCTACTCTAAGTCCCACACTCCTGCCCTTCCTCTTCTCTCTTTGCCCACGAACACGCCTTCCTCCTCTCCTCCTTTGACCAACAGTAGTCCAATCGCCACTGGCGCCCTGTAAGTCAACAGCACCATTGGCGGTCGTTGTTAACCCGGGCCACGACTGATCCGGTATGGAAGTCATATTTGTGATTGGCATGTTTGATTTGACTTAAATTGTATATCAGATGTCCTTCCTGACACAACCCTCTGCAATGACCTGGACTTGGGACCAGCACATGAAGACACTGGATTGTGCCCACTGTGGTTACATTTTTTTAACAACTTTCCAGTTACTATGATTAAATGTACTATTAAAATACAGTCATTAAATGTTTCTACAAATTTACACTAATCCCATCAGTCTGATTTCATTTTCTGCATCCAGCAGCAATCTGTCCCCATCAAATTACAGCTTAATAAATATATTTAACATGTAATGACACAGGATCTCAGCTTTATCATCCATTAAGGAAATTCAGGTCTACACTACACTGAATGAAATCCAACTTATCGACATTTTTCTCCACCCTGGGCTCTTTTACTGCTCCGTTTTTAAAGATAACTGCCTGCCACACATTTATATTTTCCAGTAAAATAGAGGCTCTTACCTTTATTTACCCGTGAGTCATAGTTTCAGAGCTCCATTGATGATTGTTGTGTTCATTCAACACACACACACGCACACACGCACACACACACACGCACACACACACACACACACACACACACACACACCTCTGAGTTTACTGAACTGACTTGGCAGCTTAGGTGTTATCACATAATAAATGACTGCTTGATTATCCGAACTTGTGAGCAAAGAGCTGCTTATTTACTTATCCAACAGACTGATTCTGTCCACTTGATTAATACAAACCCAGCATTCACTCTATTTTTTTAATCTCCGTTTTGATTTCCACCAACTCCTGAGGGAAATATTTGACTAACAGCCAAATGCTCCGCTGTGCTCAGCAGCAAGTTGCAAATTGTGTCTACCTGCTGTTTGCAGCTGAGCAGGTGGTGAACATCGGGTTTCTTTTTTTTGTTGCTGTTGCTGGAAATGAGGTTAATGAGAACAGTAAGACTGAACCAAAACAGTCAAGCTGTGACTGTAAAAACCAAATGCTTCTAAATACTAAGGGCAATAGCACATTCAGATGATAAATCTTGTCGAGTGACTCATTTCACATCAAAATATAAAAATAAAAATAATGGAAAAAAAAAAAAAAAAGCACATGCTGCCCACTGATTGGATTTGGATTATACTAACCTTTAATTAAATAAACTAAGTTTATTAATGTTTAGTGTATGTGTACATGTCTGGGTGTTTGCACCTGAAGTCATCTCAGAAGAAATTCTTGATGAGAGGAGTGACGAGTTTCACCCACAGCTTGACATGGCGGTCCGGCCGCTCAAACGTGGAGCTGGACACCTCAGTGGAGCGCTGGTACAACATCTCCTGCTCCTGAGAGGCACAGAGTTTAAAACTCAGGTGTGGTCTCAGAGCAGTAAAGTTACTCAGTCATTCATCATCCTTTCTGACTGTGGTTAGAGAACAAAAACACAGCCCACCTCCTGCAGCTGGCTCTGCAGCTCCTCGTTCTCTGTTACTATGGCGATTTGGGCCTCCAGGTCACGGTGAACGGAGCGGTAACCAAAATTAGGGGAGCCAATCAGAGTGAGGCAAGGCCGCTCCTGTCCTTGGAGGTAATACCACAAACCTGCAGGAGAGGAAAAGCAGAATGAGCCAGTGAAGAGGGAATGCTTCAGAGAGCAGCTTCCAACAGGGATTTCTATCAGCCCAAACCACAACTAAAAGGAAGCACATGCAGAAATCCCCAGCGTCGATCCAAAACCCTGAAGTATGAGAGAGTGTGAGTGTACATCCTTGTCCTGAGGCTATAACAGAATGACTGTACAAGTCCTCTTCTCTCACGCTACATACCACTGTGACCACAAGAACAGCAGAACAGGGATAAGAACAGAGCGTAATGTCATTTATTATTTTCACTGAGCCAAACACTGATCTGGAGAGAGCTCAGGATTTGACTGTGATATTTTGCATTGTATATGTTAATATGGGGATTAGTCTTGAAATAATAAGATGAATGATTGATCCACAGAAAGCAAAAGTTGAGCAGAGTAAGAGAATAAAATCATTGTTATATAATGTTTTGGAACCTGACAGAACATTATAGTTTATCTTACAGATGATGACACCAAATATTTTTTAACATTTACTATCAATCATTAGTAACAAGCAGCTCATCCTTTTATAAAGTTCTGTTTCATTAGGCTGTTAATAATATGTACTCACTTGGCATCAAAAATTCACACTACCTGAAGAACACAATTATCACTGTGGCCACAAAAATGTCTTCTTTTTGGTAACGACAGTTTTGACTAATAGACAAACACCACATAGACACACTGGGATTTCATTTAGCTTTACTTCAGCCTGGTTTTAGATCTCTGACTCAACCTCATATTTGTTCCGAGGTTTATACAGATGTGGTGTGCTTACTGATGACTGTTTCCACCCAGAAAAGATAACAGAGTCAGTGCCGACGTCTTTCTGCATACATGCACAAAAAGCAGAAAACTGTTCTTCTGTAACATGTATCGTGCTTTCTGCACACACACAGGAATTTAGACAAAATAAGAAACATGGAAGCATCACTTAGGTATCTTTTCTGACGTTGTATATTAAACTCTTAAAAACTCAAAAAGTAACTGATAGAAGAATAGAGCTGTTAGTTGTAGCCATACTGGACATGGGGAGTGTTTCAACCGACCTTTAGCGTGGAAGGTCCACTGTGGCCTGTGGTACTCGTGCAGGTGGACTCTCTTCTGTTGGCCCAGCTGGTACACCTGGTTGTAAAACTGTCTGGCGATGTGGATGTAAGCTGCAGGGATCGCTCCAGCGACACCCTTGGCTCCGAAGAACCCGTTGACCTCGGGGGAGGCAGTAAGGATGCGGTAACGGGCTCCGGGCCCGAGCACCAGCCTCACGTACGCCCGGGTCAGGTTGAAGTAACCTGATGTTAGAAACACAGTGGAGTCCGGCCCGGCATCTGTCAGCAGGCGCTGGCGTTTCAGTGAAGGAAAGTGAAAACAGACAAGTTACAGACATGTTTTTAATTTCTGACGTTGTGAAAATGAACTGGTTGCTATGTTATTAACTGTGGCAAACACATGGTCATTATTATTACTGCTGCATAAGTATGGCTGATGATAGGGCTGGATGATATGAACTAATATTAGGATGATTACTCACATTCATCTGGTCAATATTAAACTTTACAATACAGTTACGTGCTGTTTAACACACCAGGATATTGTGTCTCCTTCCTCATGTTTGCTCGTCTAATTTTTTTTGTCTTAATTATTTGCTGTATTAAAAGTTAATAGTGGACTTATTGACTGTAGCTTACTCTAAATGACTGGTTTAATTATATGAGGTGCAGACAACTTATTTATAGAATATAAGATAAATTGAAGTTGAGAAAAGTCTATATATACACTTTATTTACACCAAAACACAGGGGTTAGCTTTGTGCACTGGAGAGCAGATACTCATTGTGATGCAAAATCTGATAAAACTGAAAATTGTCCTGCAACCAGATCAACTAGTAAATAGCAACTATAGTTTAATGTAAATAATAAAACAGTGTTTCTCTACAGGCAAAGCAGAAAATGTTAAATAGATGCACAGAAACATTTGTGACATTTGTGCTGTTGTAATAAATTTCAGTTTATTGCACTCTGGTTATTTTATTGTGTTCATTCCCAGAATGTGTGACTAATAAACACCAAATAAATGTTCAAATATTTATCAACAGATTCTTATTCAGGTACCTGATCATTAGTCACATTATTTTATTAGTCATGAGTTCAAAACCTCCATCAAGTGATATTTGTCTAAAAGGAAAATAAGCATCATCAGCATTTAGAAGACGTGTTTTTGTCAGTTTTATCTCCAAATATGACTCAGCCGATCAGAAGTAGCCAGGTGTGGAGCCTCACCTGTGTCACCTGTTCATCCACCTGGATCCCCAGAGGTTTCATCTGAATCAGAGGGAACACCCAGGTGTCTTCATCCTCCCCCATCCCCTCATCCTCAGAGTCCTCTGACCGGCTCAGCAGCTGCTGTCTCATTTGTGCCGTGTTCACAACCTCCATGATCCGCTTCCTCGCCACTGCTGAGAAGTCCTGTCTGTTGCCTAGTTGCCATGGAGATACAAAACACGCGCATACACTTAGAGATAAGTGGGTGCAGTGGGAGACAGATGTGGTCTTTGGGTCAAAATGCCCTGGACTCTGAGTGCATGTGTACATGAGCTAGTGCTGCTATCTTTGTGAGGACCAATTTTAGTTTTATACCATCGCAGTGAGGACATTTAGGCCGGCCCTCCCTTATTTTAGAACACTTCTAATTCCTGCTACATGTCCATTGAAACAGTATAACCCATAATAGCGTACATTTACTAACTTTTGATTTAACACTAATCAATGCACCATCAGTATTAAAAGGTTTGATTAGACCAAACTGCAGTAATAAAGAAATAAGGTGTCATGTGAGCAGAACAAACTATTGTTTTTAGACTTTGTTTGCCATTGTAGTATTTCTAGCAATGGGGATAATTGAGCCTGACAAAACTTTTGCAAACAGAGTGAGAGAGGGTCAGAAGAAATCATGAGCACAAACTCAAGCTGACTAAATGTAGTGAAGTAATTGAGAAAATGCTTTAGATGTAGTGACCCTGCAGGTCTCTCACTACAAACTAAAAGTCTGTCTGACATGGAAAATTGTCATCACCCCAAATCTGGAAAGGTCTGGACATTCATTTCATGTACTTTATGTATATAATATATGTATGTACAGTAATAAGCATCCCTGGTCCCATTCTTGTTGAGCAGTGACACACTGTCACACCCTTCCTTCATCCGAGAACATGACCTTAACTTTGCTTCTACTTTCTTTCTTCTCATTGATTATCAGTTAGATATCTTTGTCATTCTTACTAATTAGATTTCATTAGAATTTAACCAGCATTTGCTTCTCTTTCTGAATTAACAGTGTGTGAGTGTGTGTGTGTGTGCGCGCGCGTGTGTCAGTTCCCACTGCATATCGTCTTCCAGCAACACTGTGACATCACAACTCTATTCCTGGTGTTCGTTCCCGCTGGTCCAGATCCTGCAGACATGATGTCATTTATCCCTCAAGCTAACATCCTGGCAGCCTGTGCTCCAGTTACAGACACACTGTACGAGTGTGTGTGTGTTTGTGCATGAAAATCCTGACAATTTCACATCCGGCTGCCTGGCTAGCCAACAGTTCTGTCCATCTTTCTGCTGTATTAACACACACACACACACACACACCCTGTCTCTCACACAGTCTGTCTCTCTGATCATCTCATCTATCTGCGTGTCTAAGCTTTCACCCTCCATTAGTGAAATCCATCGGCTCCTCCGTTCAAAACCAGGCCAGTGCCACCATAACTGAGAATGAAGTGTCAAACTGTGTCAAAACAGTTTGGAGGGTAAACATGCACGTGTGCACACACGCACGCACGCGCGCGCGCGCGCACACACACACACACACACACACACACACACACACACACACACACACACACACACACACACACACACACACACACACACACACACACACACACACACACACACACACACACACACACACACACACACACACACACACACACACACACAAAATACGTATCTGGTTTCTTGCCTTTGTACGGGTGCACCATGCCCTCGAGCATTGTGACCGAGTCATCGGGCTGAAGCTGCAGGGAAATGTCACCCACTGCCTCCACCAGGTCAGAGAAGAAGTCTGCGACCTCGCTGCAGTTCTCCAGCAGCACATATCGGTCCTGTCTGTTGGTGAAGTAGGAGTCGCTGAGGTTGGCCCTAAAATACAGAGGCATTTTTTAAGAGAGCAGAGAGACCCTGATACCTCCCTGAACTGTGGGCCTAAGAAGAGTTGTTGCTGTATGCTGGTTGTTAATCCTAAGGAAACATTGTGATTATATTTGATCTGATAGTTACTTGATTTGATAGTTACAGTGGAAGTGTGGTACAGTTCAAGAGCAGTCAGAATACAATCTGAGCTCCACCTGGAAAAAAAAATGTTACATCACAGAAGCAAGAAAACATAAAATGCATTCTGATGTATGCCAAGAGAATAACATACAGCATCGTGGTATTTTTCCTACACTTGTATATTTTTTTGCTGCTTGTACTGGTGGTTGTGCTCCTGTCAGTCTCTTTGTCCAAGGATTCACATGTGTGAGTTCATGTGGAATGATACAGTAGATGTGCCTTTTTTTTTTTTTTTTTTTACTAGCTAGTTGCTATTGCTTAGTGCACATGGTATTTTGCTTACTTTCCTCATGAGCCAGTTCAGCGTAAGCACCACGTGTCATTTTGTGTGCAGAACTGAAATGGAGTGGAAACCACACAAACTGTCACTGTGCCCACTTGGTTTGGAGCACACCCAGTGTTCTCCATTTTACATGCATACATCTAACTACGCCCTGAGAACATTTCATAGCAATGGTGGTCAACACCTGCACTTTGATCAAAAATGCCTTATGCAAACACATTAGAACAAGATTAAACACAGGTGAAAGCAGACCAGTGTGAGGATGGACAAAAGGACTAAAAGGACTTGGTGAGTGAAAACCAGGCTGAACTTTCTGTTTAAGGATCAAAATACCCGCTAATGATAATGCTGTCGTCAAACAGGTAGACTTTGATGTGCTGGACTCCGATAGTCTCGTTGAAGCGCTGAGGGACCAGCATCCGCAGCAGCCCCCTTAGGTCTGGTGTGTGGTATAGAGAGACCCGCATCTGAGATGTGAAGCGCTGCAACAACGGCAGTAGCATGGTTCTCGAGTTAATCTGCCCTGCAGGCAAAACACAACCACACACAAGCATTCAGTATGATGAGTGCGGTGCTCTGTGTGGATCAGCAACAAAGAGACAGCTTAGAATACACCAACCACCTCGTGATCCGCGTGTGTAGTCCAGTAAAATAGAGACTTTTAGGTCAGATGCATGACTGCAGTCCTGTGAGCGTTGGAGAGCTTCTTCCATGCAGTCCACCTGAACAAATACACAGAAAGCAGTGGAGGACAATTATTTATGCAGCAGAACTTTTTATGAAACAGTTTGTTAAGAAAATTCCTCTAACACAAAGCAAAGTCAAAAGCATTGCAGGAAAGTTTCTCACGACTTCTATCTGGCAGATAAGCCTCAGGGAAGTGTTTAACATGATCCACTATGCAAAGTAGGTTATAGAGAAGACACAAATACCAAAAATATCAGACCTGTTAACTTCTTAAACATGAGATTTTACTGCTTTGCTCTATTCTATATCATTCATACTTGGTTTTTCATGGCTGGTTGGTAAGAACGAGACATTTAGAAAGATGTGACCTTGGCTTCTAGAAAATTATAATAGCTATTCTTAATATTGTTTCTGTTTTTCTGTGTAAAACAATTAATTTATAGACAATTATTAGTTATTTGTTCAGGTAATTTATCATAGAAATGTCACAAACATTTATTAACCCACATTCACCAAATTCAGGTTGTGAGCTGTTGGTTAGATAAAACAGGAATACACAGGACTAGTTGAATAATTTACAGCAGATATAATTTATCAAACACGGAGGCAGCGTTTTATTATCTGTTTCCTGAGCGTGGGAAAAGAATGACTAACCACTGTTCACAGAGAGGAAAGGGCTTCTGTTCAGAGGGCACCACTGGTAGCGAGTGTCTTTATTTGTGGTGAGCTTGGCATTTGTTCCCCTCCTGATATCAAACCGATGCTTTTTTACCTCAGCTAAATTGTGCATCTGGCGCCCAAATGCATCCATTATACGTCATGTGAGAGTGCCTGTTTACATGCCAGTAAAACATTTCTCCTTTCCAGTAGAGAGCTCTTTGGGGATATCTGCACCACCACACTTCCAGCTCTGGAAGTTTCCCCCAGAGTGAATCTGACGATGAGCGGGTGCTCTGAGGAAAAACGATTTTTCCTCAAGCAGAGAAACAGCATTTGTTATTACGCTACGTAAGCTTTGCCTAAACTGTTACCAGTAACTAATTAAAAATGTTTGTGTTCTCTGTTGCTGTTAACCAACTATGGGTCTCAGGAGGAGGAGCCCCATCCGGCCTGCAAGGTAATTTCATAATGACCCCCCCCCCACTCACACACATTTATAATTAACTGTTGCATCTGGTCTTCTAGTGTTTTTATTTTTCCCTGTTTAACAATTAATTGAGCCGCACCAAACTGTTACAAATGTGTTGGAATAAGTATTTTAGCTATGGATTTTTTTCACTGGCACACAAGACACTACTTTTCAAATCCCAAAGTAATTTTTACCTGGAGAAGGGTTGGATAATTAGGTTTTGGTGGCATTTAATGAGACTGATTACTGTTTTTAAAAGGAAAGCTTTATTACAACCTACAGCTGGACCAATAAATCAGTGACATTGGTTTAGTGGCCAATATTGCACATACAAATTAAGATATATACACATCCATATGGAGTACTCTACATAGGTTTAGATTCTTATCTATTGTGCAATACCACCAGGGAGGCATCATGTCAGTCCCAAATTCATTCTACAGCAGGAGAATGACACTACACATACACCCAGGCCCATCTTCAGAGGGGAGCCCTGACAGGGGACTCATCTCAGCAGCAGGCCTGGATCACATGAAGAGACAGAGCCTAAATCCACAACCCTGACCAATACATAAAAAACTGTGCTTTATAGAATTGCCTTTGTAGGTTGTGTGCTGTACATTATTCTCCTCACCTGCACCTGCATGTAACTAAATAGAGTATGCAGGTGCAACTGTCAGTATAAGCTTAGTTTCTTTTGTGTTGAGCCTGGGATCACTGTTGTGTTTAGGATAAACTCACCTGTAGTTTGCATTTTTCTCAACCACAGACCATGCTCACATTTCAGTACTGAACTGATTTCAGTTCATTGTGTCCAATTACAGGCAAACCTGGGCCCGAGAATAAAAGCCATATGAACTCACTGCACCTTATTGACTCACATTTCTAGTAATCCATCATCCTGTGAGGTTACAGAGTTTGGCAGCAATCACAGTGGATTCAAAAGCTTTTAACTGTAATTAAGCATGTTTGACTTGTCTCTGCCTTTTTCTGTAATTCACCCTCACTGCTGCTGCTGGTACCAGTCAGAAAAAAAAACATGAAAAACAGCTGAATATGAGCAAAACAGCAGACTGTGGTTTACTCTGGGCTAATTGTTGTTATGCTGGGCTTTCCAAGCATGAAGAACAGCAGGCCATCACATGCCAACACTGGTGTCCTTACACCCATAAACCCTTGTATTATGGGGTCATTCCTTGTAGTGCATTTTCATTCTGAACAAACCATACTGTGGTTTTCTTGGAAAAGGACCGTGACTCACATTTTCTGGCATCTCTGACCAGTTTTTTGGCATCTACCTGTGTTTGGATGGAACTGTTCTCACCTGCCCAAAATTACAGAAGCAATTTCTCCAGTTAAACAAAAAAAAAAAAAAAAAAAAAGTGAACCAGAAACAAAACTTTCTTTACCAGCTCCTTCTCCAGCTGACCTGTTCCCAGATACAGTGAGGCCATCACCACTCGCCTCTTTGCAGTCTTGATACGAGCCTGAAGTAACAGAAAAAAATAAACAGTCACAACAAAGAATGAGAAAAATGTATTGTAAACTGGAATACAAATACCAGATAAGATAAAATGATGAAACTGTCATCACATGGCACATTTCCTGCTTGTCACCTGTTTTTGTATTTTGTTAAATGACAGATTTTGGCATTTAAAAGTGTTGCTCTTCGCCAATCACTTTGACCAAATTACCTAATTGTATCTAACCATGTCCTCACCCAGTGTCAGCGGGTACTGGCCCGAAACCCTGTGCAGGATAGGTGATATAGATAATGGATGTATGTGACCATGTAGATAGTTTTGGTTTTCCTTGTTCATGTTTTACAATGTCCACCTGTGCATAATGAATGTAAAGACATTAACACTCAGGTGGCCATTTATTAGACATGACTTTGCTACTATAAATCCTCACTTAAGAAAATAATAATGTTCAGTTATTGTTGAAAATGTTTCATATGTCATTATAAATAAACCCAACATAATAAAAGCAGTGATTACTCTGGTGTACATTGTCAGCTGTTTTTATATGGACTAATTCTTTAGTAGATTGCACTTACAGTAAAGTCTGTGGATTGTCAAGTATAACCAGGACACTGTTATTGAATTAAACACCATTTTTAGTGGCGTGAGCAAAGACTGCAACTCTATTATTATTTTCACAGTTGTTTTTTTAGGTAGATGAAAGCCTAAAAAAGGAAACAAACTGTGATGAACATTATTGCACATTCCAGGTCTCCAAAATCTTCAGACGTCGTTGCAGCACGGCAAAATAAATTCCACTCACCATGAGTCATGTCATGACATTTAACTGCCAAAAAGCCTGGTGACCGTCAGTCACGACTAGAGTGTGCCTGTGTGTGTCAAGTGATCTATAAATAACATATTGAAATACCTTCCAGGCAGAACCTTCCCAGCTTTCAAAGTTATGGGGAAGTGTCAATAAAACAAAAATGTTTATGTGAAGCATGCCCTTTCATACACCCCTGAAACGCACTTTAAGCCATGAAAAAAAAAAAAAAAAAAAAAAAACAGTTATACAGTTAAAACAGTTTTATGCAACTGACATTCTTACTCATTTCTGTGTAGTATATTTTTGACCTGATTCATATACTAAGATGCAAATACATCAGGGGTCAAAAAATTTTACTTATAAATTCAAAACAGTTGGAGTGAAATTTTCTTCAATTCAATTCAATCACAATTTTCTTCTTCCAAAATTCGCAACCTTGCGTCTAAGTCTAAGAAAAACAATGGTTTTGTATGATGGAGCTACCGTGCTGCCACAAAACCAACATAAAAACTGCAGCATATTCTGCTTGGTCCTGGAGAAGCTAGATAAAGATACAAAAAGTAAATTCAAACTATAAATTTAATCATTTAGATGCATGTGACTGTAGATTTTTTCCCCTTCTTTGCTGTAGAACCAGTGTATGTATCACTGACCTTCATGGCCTGGTAGAACTGCTCCGGTGATGTGAGAATGTGGATTCGGGTGCCCGGCACCCGGAAGGCAGGGACGTGTTCTGCCATCCATCTAAAGTGGGTGCAGAGGCTGTCTGTGCCCTGAGCTCCAGCTGACCCTGTGGGCCTAGAAACGCACTGAGGGGCTGGGTCGGCTTCGGCCAGCAGTGGAGCCAGTAGCAGCACGGAGGAGCTGCAGGATATGTGGAAATTGCAGATTCAGCAAAAATGTTCATTCTTAAAATATATCTGCAAATTTTCTGCTTAAAACTTCAATGTTAGTATTTGTTCTGTTATCACTGTAAACAGAGAAATCAAGACATTTGAGAATGTCAACTTGGATTCTGGAAAATTGGGATGGATTATGTTTTTGTCTTACATAATCAATTAGACATAAAAAAAAAAAGAATTGGCAGATGAACTATAATAAAAATTATTAGGTCCAACCCTAGAAGCACCTTTCAATACAATGGACTGCATTAGTTTAGCTATGTGTACCTGATAAACCAGCAACTAAGTGTACAACGTACTTAAACTGATTCATATTTAATGCAGATTTAGGTGACACCTAAGAAACATTTATTATTCAGTTTTTATGGACACAGATCTACGATTTTATAGCATGTCTGGATTTTCTTTGCCAATGTCCTAAAACTCACCCCACACCACAGCCCTCTTTTGTCTCTGCCATTCAATCTCACATTCTCATCTGACAATGTCGCCACATTTAGTAGGACAGGGTGGAGTGTTCACCTCAAACAGGACTGAGACCCACATTCGCTGATTGTCAAAGGTCATTCTTTTATATTGACTATGAGTTAAATTCATCCAGAACACACACAGACACACGGTTAACGTTTGACCCACAGAACCCATCTACAAGGAGGAAACAAAACAAAAAAACAGTCCCATTAAAACAAACACAGCTCACTTCTTTTTCCAAATCCACTGTTAGAACTTCTGCTGCAAACTCAAGAAAGGGGATTTCCCTGTTATCTGTGATTTGAGTCCTACCATAAAACACACATTTCTTCAGAAAGCCATGAAACGAATGCAGCGTGAAACTACTTCCTTCTGTCCATATAGGCAAAATATCTTTATATTTACAGTCATGCAAACTACAAACTCTATCTAAAGGAATATATCAAGCTTGTGTAAAGTGAAATTCTTCAGCTGAACATAAAGCCTTCACGGCTCTCTCAGATCAGGTTTCTAAATCCTGATGGAGTGGAGCAAATTTTGCACACCCTGTATCAATGTACTGTAATATGGTCTCTGCACAATCCTTAATAATTAAAGTTATTTTAGCAGTGTTGCACATTACAAAGAAACTGTTGCTTTGGTGACTGTTACAAAGATGACATTTACGTCAAAAGTTAATTATACAAGGCTTTAGACAGAAACTGGTATGTGACACCATCCTGATTTGACACATGTGATAGGAACTAAAGCTTCGTCTTACTTGTAATTCAAAATTCCTCAGCTGGGAACCTGTATGACAACAATAGATCCTTACAGGATTTACCTTCCTCATGCTTCTCAATGAAGCTAGAGACATTCAAAAACGGGTTTAGGCTGATTTTTCATGTTCTTTTATAGTTATACAGTTAGTGTTTATTTTAAGGACGTAGATGCAGATTTCATTCAGTGCTAGTATAGTCATATTGTAATGATACAAACATATTTTTTGAAATATTAATTCTAATATGATGAGCAGACATGCTATATAGCTAAAGGTATGAGGCCATTTTACCCATTTGTGTTTGCTGAACAACTAATTGCAACTCATATGTTGCATTTTAAATTTAACTTTGGGAAACCACGGCAAGGATTTGCTACCAATCATCCACAGGGATGAGCATGGATGCTGGGTGATGAGGTCTGGCTCAGTTCAGTACAGTACAATCCAAAGATGTTAGATGGGGCTGACATAAAGGACACCTTACGAAGCCTGAGTTTGCACACAGCTGCACTGTCATGCTAGAAAGGCCTTTCCTAAACTAATCCCTCAAAAGTGGAAGCACACTGATGTCTAAAATGTCACTGTATGCTGGAGCACTGATATTTACCTTAATCAGAAAAAGGCACCAACACATCCACATATTTTTGGCCATATAGCATACTAAACTGATAATGATATAAAGGAGTCTATAATTATTGGGATACTAATATAAATCCTACTTGTCAACAGTAGTAATAGGAAACACACATATTCCAAACTTTCCCTTGACTTATGTTACTGTTAAGGTTAAATCTGGGATGTAATAATAATGACAATGAAGGTGTGAGACAGGTAAGAAAAAAATAAGTTGATACCAGGTTCTTGTTTCAAGCTCCAACCAGTTTGCATCACTAAACCCAGTTTCTTTTACAGAAACGTGTAAAAGACCCAGGAAGTTCACTTCAAATTAATTTGCCATGATGTCTGGACTCTGTCAAGATCCCAAATAAACCCCAGACAGCGTCAGACTCTTCACAGTTATCCTAAACATTCATGTGAACACTTTTCAACAGGCCTTTTCCACAGAAGAGTTTTGATGTCGCAATAAGGCTAACAAATTTCACGATGTCTGCTGAGGTTTCAGATTTATGATTGTTTAACAGTATGTGGAGTATTTTCCTATCATAAGACAACAGAAGCTATAGTTTTAGTTCAAGTTAACATTACAAAGTCTTCTTCTGTTTTTCTGAGCTGCAGTGACACAAATAAAAGAGAAAATGCACTAACACTGCCAGGAATACCCTCAGGAATGCAAAACAACTTGAGGAATGCCTAAATACCTGGTTGGTAGAGGTGCTGGCCTAAAGTGATGCTGCTTACAGTAACACCTGGATGAAACAAAGCCTCCTTTAATTTGATTAATTTCACCTGTGCCAAAACCACGTGATCTGGCACAATGCTCTGGGCCACACCTGCTGATGTGACTGTTATATCACATACTGGAAGTGTCACATGACCGTAGTAAAAGTGAATGGACAGGCGTCACCTGTGGTTAAATGACTGTTAATGTTAGATCAAAACAAACAAACAAACAAACATTTCTGGGAACATCTACTGTCCTGTTTGCTGAAGGGACATTATAAGTTATAAGTTTAACCTACATTAAACGTTGCTATAAACATATGATTTTCACCCAAAATAGGCTACAAGTTAGTCCTTTAAGGTGGCGGAGCACCGTGAATGAATGGGTTGTTGATTTTGACAAACATAACAGCATCAAAACACGAGTGTCCGATAATGGAAGCATTAGCATTGACAGCATTAGCATCTTTAACTCCTGCGTGATGGTGCGACGTGATGGCGACAGAAAAACTCGCTTTCCTCCTCACGTTTTTTGGACGAACCGTGTCTCTTACCCTCTCCTTCTGTCCCGTGCACGAAAGAGACGGTCAGATATTCGCGTAAAAACGCCGGCAAGGGCCGGTGAGTACACGGACCACACCAGCCTCCTCCAGGACATGGACGCCGACATTGCTGCTGCAGAGACACTTTGAATAACCTTTATCGACACAGCCCCGCGCTCACAGACAAACACTGCTATACTTCAAAAGTTAGATATTTATACTCCACTTGAGTATTATCTTTTCATGCTGCTTTATACTTCTCATTCCACTGTGTTCGTTAGACAGCTTTAACGAGTAGTCACTTCACAGATCAAGATTTTTAAATAAAAAAAAACATTTACTTAAATATTTCCTCTACTACTCCCTTATTGTTTAATTAGTTATTAGTTGTTTTTACCAGTAAGATCTAATAAAAGAGTCAGACACATATAAATGTTTTTCAGCATCTGTTTTTTTTTTTTTTAGTTTTGTTTTTGTTTTTTTGGAGCAG
This sequence comes from Mastacembelus armatus, assembly GCF_900324485.2. NCBI lineage: Eukaryota > Metazoa > Chordata > Actinopteri > Synbranchiformes > Mastacembelidae > Mastacembelus > Mastacembelus armatus. The sequence goes on along the minus strand of NC_046651.1, from coordinate 15,175,881 downwards.
GTTTTACATGTCTTTAAATGATGTACCATGGTCCAGCTGCAACCTACCTTACAACTTCAGTTTTGCAGTAATATCAATTTAACCTGATAATCAGGCTCTTCAGAGGCACACACCATAAAATGTGTATCGGCATTTCTGGTAACAAGTGCTTGATCTTTGCCCTCAGTAAAACCTGTCTAAGGTGTGACCTTGTCTTTCACAACAGGTTTTGAATTGTGTGAAACACTGCATGTAATGTATGTGTGTGTGTGTTTGTTCCAGCCAACTTGTGCTTTTATGTGGTTGGACTGAGACTCTGTCCTTATTATCACGTGAGGAGCTTAAACCTGCTTCACCCAGTTGATGTTCATTAATGTATTGAGAGAGTGGTGATTCTTAACACCATGGTATGAGTTAGTACTATTAATTATTACTATTATTGTTATTATAATTTTTATATTGTTTTGTTGCTGAATAGTAATTTTAGTATCCACACAGAGAGAATAACGGCAGTAATGTCTGTTATCTTTGTTTTTTTGGCTCGTCACCAGTGCTGGATGGTAACTCATAAAAAGTAGTGTATGAAGTACTTACAGAATGGTTGCACCTAGCTCACTATGGTGCTGAAATGTTTTACTCCTGGTCCTAAAATGAGTTTGTTTTGAAAAGCACTGTATAAAGTTTACTATTATTACACTCATTAGACCAGCATAGCAAGTCGTTGCTCAAGAGTACTTACAGTAAGTCAGATGTTTACTGACACAGCATAAGGGCCTGAGGGACCTTATCTTTAAACATTTGCCAGCTTGTAGTAGATCAAGTACTAATCATAAGCTAAGTTGTCAAAAAAGGGAGTGAAAAGAAAATTATTCTTTTTTCTTTTAAACTCTTCAACCTTGGCAATGGATATTTGACTTGTTTATTCATATTTGATAAGTTTAGTCTATTTCTTTTCATTCATATAATCACATTGGGTTGTGATGTGGTGACTGCAAAGGCCACAGGGTAAGAGTCACATAAATCTTACAATCATATCATAAGTCACACCAATGGCATTGAGAAAAGGTCCATCAGGATATAAATGTTGCATCATATCACTAAGAAATAACATTGATTTGCAGGGACCCTTGCTTTTAAATAAACAAGTGGACCCAAACTGTGCCAGTAAAATGCAACCTGGAAATGAGGGTCAAGCATTCAGGTTTATTCCCTTAATTTGTCACCAGTCTGCAGCCTTGTGTTTACACTGTTACATATAAATGTACTATCAACTATAACAGCAAGACTTTCATTAAAGGGCCAAATAGCCTCTTTTGTCAGATGTGGTCCTGTCACTGCTCCATAGACTAATATGTCTCTACATGTAGATGGACTTTGTCTCTATGTGGCCCTGTGATGGACTGGTGACCTGTGTACCCCTGCCTTCCACCCAAAGAGAGCTGGGATAGGCTCCAGCAGATCCCTGTTACCCTGGTTAAGGAATAAGCGGGTGTAGAAAATGGATGGATGGATGTAGATGGACGGGACTCCTGTTTATATCTGCATATAAAGTCTGTCCCATACTGGATTTTTGGTTTGGGTTATGCAGCACACAAGAAAAGTGTCCTATTGTTTACTACACAAAAAAAGGAACAAAACAAAGCTACCACACACACACATGACTTTCCTGAATTCCTCTTTGGGGATTAATAAAGTTTCTATATATATATATCTATCAGTGCTGATGTTAAAAGGAGCACAGGGTGCAGCAGGAAGGTTTTGTACAGTCAAACCAAACCGTGACAAAGTTAGCACACTTTGAATAAACCATCTGTGGAACTGGACTACAAATTTCTTCGAGGCACCAAGGAAAAGCAGGTATAAATACCCACGACAGGTAAATTATAAATGATAATTTCACAGATGTTTATTTCATATTGTGCCATATATGGAGCTTTTAACTTTTTCACCTTGTCGAGAAGGGACCCAGCAGTACCAGGAATCAGCCCGTCAAAGGTCAGGCTGATTATTTATTGGCAATCTACCAAGACAGAGCGCGCGGACGTGCGTCTGTTCTTTGCGTGCGTGCGTGCGTGTGTGCGTGCGTGCGTGCGCTCGCGTGTGTTTACTGGAAGGAGCTCTGAGCGGAGGGGGCGGAGCCTTACGGCTTAACTCACTGGAAACAACCTCCAGTAACCTTCCTCCACACACGGACTGGGGCTCTCCGGCGGCATATCACCGCCGCCGCATTCCTCCGCTCAGGAAAGAAACCCGCAGACTTTCTGGATACTTTTGTTTTTTAAATTTTAATGCCTGAGTTAAAAAATCATTTAGCACTACTCTCGGGTAGTTTGCATATTTTTTTCTTTGGCGACGCGCGGCTCCAGTGCGGGGGTGAATATATCCGCAAGGTAAGTTAAACAGACACCTAAAGCGGGTCTTTATGCATCAGAGGTGGTTTGAGTGCAGATTAAAGCATAGTGCTGGGGGATTGGTGCAGTGCAGCCGAGGGTGCTGGAAGTGTGGTTTTGGTTTTTTTTTTTTTTTTTCTTTTTTTTTTTGCAATGTTGTGAATAGTGGACCCACTTCCACACCGGCGGTTCTGGACTGTTATGGCGCCTCCAGCTTCATCCGCGGTCCCCCTGTCCCGCACCTTCCGCTGAAGACGACTTTAATTCCCCGAGCCTGCTGGGGATCAGATGGGGCACAGTTTTAGTCTCAGTGAAACCGGAGAATGGGGCCTCACTGTGCAGGGAATAAAGAGTTATTTTGTGAACGAGGGGGGCCGGGCTCTTTCACAGTGACCCCGTTTCTAAAATCCCTTGTTGCGGTACGTCCGATCGAAGACAATTGAAAGCAATCAGGATCCAGTTGCTGTCTGGCTGCACGGTGCAGCAGCAGCTGCAGGCTCAGTGAGCGAGGATTCATTTAAACTAAATATAACCTGCTTGCTGGCTGCCCCGTCTTGTCTTATACATTTTGCCAAAGTAACCGTAACTGCATTTTATGGGGGTAAACCGAGAGCTCCACTGAGGCGAAGAGGTCATTTATTTATGTCACTGCTTATGAATGAGAGTAAGGTTCAAACGAGCCTGTGTTGCTTTAGTGGAGCCTGCTTTGCATTTGTCATCAGTCTGTACATTGAATGAAATGTCTAATGTGTACTCCATCCATCCCTGTCTCCAGCTGAGCTTAGGTGTTCTCTCCCAGCCCCTCTCTGGATGCATCAGACTCCTCTGCCCCGGGGCCCTGGACCCGGTGTGTGACCCAACCACCCTCACCCCATTCCTCATCTGTTTCCTCCCCTTCAGCCCCAAACTCTCTTCCACCTGTCTGTCTCGACGCTCCTGTTCTGGGCCCCCTGCCTCTCGACCAGCGAGCAGAGGCAGGGGGCCATGGCGCCCAGGTAACATTCTGTGGACGCAACCCCCTCGCCATGAGCAGCGCGACCCCTTCGGAGGGCAGGGTTCAGGGGTCCAACTTTACCCCACATCATTACAAGCTCTTCAGTTCGCATGCACACTATCAACAGGTCAGTCACGCCTGAGTTTTATAGAGAAATCATTGCGTTATTGAAATCATCAAGGCACTAAAAAGGTTTCTCTGCCTATTTCAGGTGATGCGTGCACTGCGTAAGCTCCAGGAGAGTGGGTTTTACTGGGGGGCTGTAAGTGGCCGGGAGGCCAGCACCTTGCTTCGCGCCGAACCGCCCGGCACTTTCCTGGTCCGGGACTCCTCGGACCACCACTACTTCTTCACCCTCTCTGTGCAGACGGCTAGAGGAACCAAGAACCTACGTATCCACAGTGAGGGACGTGGCTTCTTCTTACAGCCCGACCCCCAAAACACTCAAGAACCACCACAGTTTGATTGTGTGCTGAAACTCATAGCACACTACATGGGCAAAGGGCCTGATGCTGGAAGAAGCAGAGACGGGGCATGTGGAGGAAATCCAGGAGAGGCAGAAATGAAGGGACACAACGTTTATCTGATCCACACTGGTGGAGAGAGGATCCCCCTGGAGTTGCAACGACCCCTCCCAACCTCTCTCTCATCCCTGCAGCACATGTGCAGAAGGACCCTAAACAACCGAGGCCTGGGGGGGTCAGAGCGAGTTGAGCAGCTCCCGCACACACTTAGAGACTTCCTGGAGGACTACGATGCTCCTATATGACAGACAGGAACTTCACAGGTTCCACTACATGGACCAGGTGCCTGGATAATGGCACAGACGAGTTCTCTGTACTTACACAAATATGTGTGCCATCAGAGACTGACCAGAATTAGCCTTAGATGCAGTGTAAGGTCAGTTTTTCACATTGGCCAGATTCAGCTGATCCCAGATCTTTTTCAACACTGATGGACATAACTGAATGGGGGTCTGGGATGAGGAGTGTGATTTGGGTAACCAACGATTACCTCATCTGTCCTACCCTGCAGAAACTGACCACTAGTGCAAGTGGCAGATGAAGCCAGAGGTCAAAGGTCAGTGTTTCTTATGACTGACAGACGCAGAGCAGAGTCTCGTAGAAGATTAACCTGATCGGTCGATATTAATGATGGCAGTTACAGCGTGATCAATACACCACCAGTGATCCCCGCGCTTAAGAAGAAACCTCTCGTCTTCACTGTCAGCCTGACGTTTTCAACTCTTTGGATTACTGGATGGAGAAAAAGACAATAAAGAATGGAAAGGCTTAGAGGGGGTGAAAGAAGAATGAATTACAAAGAGGCAAAGTCCAAATGGGGGGTTCAAAGCAGAGAATGTATTTGTTTTTCTGAGTGTGTGTGTCTATTTGTGTGTTCTGGTGGTGCACACACATTTCCATTGCTGCTTCCCGCAAATGTTGCCTCATGCAGGGGTTGGGGCGGGCAGGCACAGACAAACACACACACACATACACACACACACACACACACACAGGTACAGGCCCACATGTAGGTTTTGTTAGCGTGGGAACAAAACAAAAAAAAAAAAGCATTACAAAGCATCTTCTCCCTGTCCTGTTTGTTTTATTGTTTCTCCTCCATCACCCATTCCCTGCCCCCACTTTTTTTTTCAGAGTTGCATGTGCGCTTTGACAGTGACAGAAAGCAGACTGCTGCTGCACAGACAAAAGCTTGTTACTGAGACAAAAGCATTGGCACTAGACCAAACAAAACATCAACTTATTTTTATCCAGACTGGCTGGAAAAATGTCAGCGACACTGAAAAGTTCCTTTGGGAATGATGATGATGATCCTAGAGATTGGGGCAGGGTGGAGAGGGTGAGAAGAGGGATATAACGATAAAGAAAGAAGCGCAGGAAATACGATTAGAGAAGGGAAATTAAAAGGACAGAAAGCTGGGGAAGGGGCTGGGGGGGGGGGGGGGACATTACTGGTATACAGCTAAACAAAAACAATGATATGACTGATATCCAAGACGTAGAGGAAATGATACAGTTCAACAGGACGCTGTAAATATAAAACCACATTTGCCAAGGAGCCCCATTTGAAAAAGGAAGTTTTGGCTGAGTCTTAAAACTGTTTTTAACCCTCTTTCAGTAATTTCTTATTTACATTATCATCTCAAACTTACTTCTCTTTGTGAAGACATGTTGGTGTGTTTGAGTGAGTGTCTGCGTTCTTCCTCCTGGAGTCTTAGATCACCATTCATGAAGGAGATCAGAGAGGAAATGAACTGCTATGTGGATAGTCCAATCCCTTTAACTTTAGAAAGGTTTCTTACCCCATCTAACCTCCACAGTTACCTCCGAAGCAGATTGGACTGTTGTTTGTCTGAAAGTCAAGGGAACACAAGACCCTGAAGTGAGTCTTTCAAATAGCCTTTTGTAAAACGAAATGCAAGACTTGGATTTGATCAAATTTGTTTTGTCTATGTTTGACCAGTGCTCATCTTACGTGTGATCCATTTGGGAGTGGCAGCCTTTTCACATCATGACGTTTTGTGATCTCATGTGTCCACCTGAGACAAGAGCACTGAAATATACCTTTATGATAAACAGTTTTGGTCAAATCTAAGCCTTATTTTCTCACATCAACACCATGTTTTCATGTGTCTCACAGTTGGACCACACGTGTATGTGAATCATTTGTCTTTTATAAAGACTCCCTCACAAAAGGCTGGCCACTAGTCTGGCAACATTCAAGCTGTAATATCTGAAATGACAAAGCATTACAAAAAATAAATGAAAAGGAGCATTGCACATATTTATATTTCTAAAATATTTCAATAATTTATATTAAAGAGCACTATTTTTACAAAAGTCAATGCATTTGCCATGTGTGTTACTTCATTGTTCCTTTGCCTTGTTCACTGCTTCTCCTTTTTCTCTCTCTCTTCACTGAGTAAATATTGACTGGATAAGCTCTAACTTGCTGTAATGCATTGTAAGGGAGTCTGTATTCCAGCAATGCCTGGCCCCACAACCAGATTATTTATTGACAAATGGGATTTCCTAGTTAAACAAAGCAGTGTTTATTCAGTCAGCAGGCTTTTAAAGAGCCGCACCAGAGACTACACATTCATCATAGGGTTAAAATTACTGCAATAATCACTTCTCGTTTTCTCTGCGAAAGTGTAGTAGGTAAATTCCATAGGCATCAGAGAACATTTAGAAAAGGTTGAGGGCAAGGCTTTGTCAGACATGCCCTGCAGATGTACACAACACACAATAACAAAGGGATTCCCAGAAGCGCACAGTTAACGCCATTGCGCACACACACGCACACATACTTTGACACAGCAGTTACTGTGTAGAAAGCTCACTTTGGGCTGGACCTAACTGGAAAGGAATGCAGCGGGGTTTAATACATCCTGCCTGAGGGGCTGAGAGAGGATGGTGTCCTCTGGAGAATGTGTCGACATACATGTGTGTGTGTATATGTGAGGTCAAATAGGTGAAAGGGTCCACGTGGAAGAGATTTATGATGGTTTAAGCGTGCAGTCAAGGCCGAGTGTATCTGAGTACATAAGAAGTCAGTCTAGCTAAATTGCTATCGGTAAAATTAAGCAGGAGGTAAGTTTATTCATTTCTGTGTTCCCCTCTCTCTTTTTCAAACACACACACGGTTCCCATTCCCTGCATACCTAGTGTTCTGTCTGAGGCTGGCTTCCAGGAAAGAGGCACTTTAATTGAGTTGAGTTTTTACGGCTTGCCTGGTGTTAGTGTGTGTATGAGAAAGAGTGAATGAGGTGTCTTTGTGTGAGTGTGTATGTCTGCAAGTACGTGCACGCGTGTGGGTGTGTATGTCTCAGGGAGAGAGAGCGAGAGAGATCAGGGACACCATCTGGAGAAGATAGAACAAAAAAAGCGAAATGATGCAGAAATGTGACGTGAAATTAAATTTTTGAGTTTCCACATCAAGAAGTGAAGATAGATATATAGATATATATGTACATATATACAGCACATTACACAATTCATCACACATAGCTGTGAGAACAATAACTGACACTCTAGGTCCTTCACCATCACCAACTACATATGGCTAAACAAAACATTTACTTTAACCCTTAACCTTAAACTAACCTGAACTTTCATAGCCCTCCAATAGCCCCCTGAAGTTGTGAGGACTGGCTACAACATCTTTACAATGCCAAAACACACAACCACAGAAAGGTCTGTATATATATATATAATATATATACACACACACACATATCTGGATCCATGCCAGTCAAAGACCTTTGTAGCAGTGACTGTGGGATTGAGAGGACAATAATAATAACTGTTTTTACAACCTACCTTAGTTCAGGTAATTACAATGATTATACAGCTCTATAATTCATTTTTGCTATGACATTTACAGGAAAAAATGTGTGTCTAAAGTTTGCTGTTTGAATGGTTGTGTGTATTTGAGAATGTGGGTGGATGACACTATTTGTTTATAAGAGGAAGATTGAGTGGGCTCTTATAGACAAAAATGACGTAGTTGACGAGACAAACAGAAATGAGGGAGCCTTCTTCCCAAAATCCAACCAGAATAATCCAGTTTTACACACACACACACACACACGCACATTGTCCAAATAAGCCAGCTCAGCTCACTGTGACTCATTTTATGTTCCCCATAGTTGCCTGGTTAGTGGGGCTGGAATATTTTGCATGTATTCTTCACTCTTCTGTGAATCTCACACACTCATAGAAACTCTTTCCACCATGATTCATTTTTCGGGTAATGACTTGCTGTGTCCAGCTCAATAGTCGTCAACAGTGTCCTGGCCAAGCACAACACCCGGCTCTCATACAACTGTACTTGGGTAGGAGATTTTTTTTTTTTTTCAATAATCAAAACATTATACCAAAGTTTGGGCACCTCCCCACATGGCTTTACCATGATGCAGCATGAGGAAATGTGAAGCAACTTAAGTGGGAAGAGTGTTTTAACAATGACCTGGTTTGCACAAAAATATTCTTGTGGTATGATTTAAATCTAGGTGTTAATAAGAGTTTTATTTCATTTTTGAGCTCATGCCAATGTCAACTGTTTCAAGCATAGAAGGTGGAAAGAATATTAAAGAGAATACTAATATGCCCTGCAGAGAGCAATCCACAGTGATCTTCCAGGAAGGGCCTCCGGTTTGCTGATTATTTCTTCCAGGAAGGCTTTTTGTTGGCTGATCGGCGCTTATAGGAAAGACGTTGGGTTGGCCTGTCAGCTCAAGTATTGTCACAGCCGCTTCTGATAAAGCCAGACCAGCTTCCAGGAAACCAGAGATTTACCCTCTAGCATTCCATCATTCCTTCACCATCAGCGCACACTGAAAGACAGAGAGAAAGTGAGGGAGCAGAAGGGGTATAACCGGGACATGGATCAATAAAAACCATATGGGAAGCATGCAGACTGTCAAATGCACTCAAAAACACAAACGTGCATGTGCATATATGTATTTGTGTGTGTGCAAAGCCTGTAAAGACAAACACTCCTGACCTGCACTTACTAACCAGCTCACTATGACGCATGAAAAAACACAAACAGTCACTCAAACCACAGTATTTTTCTAAGCCAACTATTCCCCACCACCCCTACAAACACTCTCTCTTTGTAGCATTTAAAACTCATTGTGACTAAGTGTATTTTAAGTGTAAATCATCACTGAAATGGTTTTCCCGTAACACCTGGGCAGCCTAACGGATGAGGTGCGTCTGGAAGAACAAAGAAAACGACCTCACATGATCTGAAAACAAAACAGGTTGTAGAAGGCAGTTGTCAGGCATTGAGCAGTATACACTGTTGTATTGTTTTATCCAGGAGGTGGTTTTTTCTCTTGTTTTTGCTGTCTGTGCTCAGTTGCATGAGCATAGCGGCAGAGGAGCTTGGTTGCCAAATGGCTTACTGTAACGGCATGGACTCAGACCAAGCCCTAACACTCTCAGGTGTCACTGTGTCCCCTCAGCCAGGAAACAGCAAACTGCGTAATATTTGAATTTGAGACTATAGCAAACACAAGCACAAACACATGCACATACATATGAGTTGAGTGAGTGGTTTTTGGTCATGAATGAAAGCTCATGATTTACCTGCACTGCAGGAAAACATTTCCGCTTTTAGGAAACTGCTGCAGTGCTATAATAAGATTAACTGTGGTATAAAAGCTATTAGTTATTAACAGTAAAATATAAATAAAAGTCTACTTTCACTGTCCATGCAACTGTTGCAACAAAGGAAAATGTTGACATTTCACGAAACGTGCGAAGCACTAGATGGAAATATTGATACCACTCTCACCTACCACCTGTTGATGACTAGTTCAGCTTAGCACAAATTGGAAAACACCTAACCCGACTCTGGCCTTTTCCAAATTGTTAAGCTTCTCCTTTAAATGAAGTAGTGTATCATGTAAGTATACAATGAGTCTATAAGAGTGCTATCAGGTCTTTGATGCAGTAACAATCACACAACAATAATTTTCACATATATTAAATAAAACATATTGCACGGCATATATAACATGCACATTTTTAGCATGAAAGTAGTCTATGTAGTGTATGTGCTCTCTAACCCTGAAAAGGTCATTAGGAGTTCGAAGATTATGAACATCCATATCAAACTTTGTGCTAGTTGCTGAGATATTTCAGTGTAGAAAACTTGGTGGATCGATTTTCCTTCTGTAATAATGTAAAGTACAAGGACTGCAGCAACTGTACTTTTCTGTTTACCTGTAGCACACTCATTCTGTTGCACACACAATTCAACATTACTGCAGAGTGTAGGAACTAACAGCAGTAGGAAAAGATGTCGGGAGGATGTCTGTTCCTGGCTGCCAGTCACTGAGCTAGTAAAGAGGCAACTCCAAAGAGGCTCCACTGTCCTTGGTGTTTATCAATAATCTCCCACAATTATTAACCATCTCTTTTCCCCTCCCTGAAGTAGAAAGCTGGAATATGAGTGTCAAATAGACACCAAGACTATCCAAAAAGTTCTTCATGAGTTAAGAGCAAAACAGCATTTTGGGTTTCATTTCACTAGATTTTATGGTGTTTTCACAGCAAATCAAAATGAAAAACGCCTTCAATCCATGCTGCTGTTCACTGACCATGAACAGCAGTACTTTTCTGCCAATAACTAACAGGCTGCTCTGTTTTGTCTCAACAAGGATCCAATTGGATTAAACAAGCCCCAAAGCTGACCACTCTACATCTAGTGCATTCAGCTATTGACCTGCCACAGCACACATCCCCCAACATAAAACAAATGGCACTGCTCAGTCTAGTGTTTATGTGTGCGCATATTTAAATAATTTTCCCCTTTGAGAAGTGCTGCTCATTAAAGGCTAATCATTGTTCTATTCATTTCCTGCAAAAGGTGTCATTTTGGTATATGAACACACACGCACACACACACTCTTCATCCCCCTTCTTTCTGTTTTTTAACACATTTGCTCCTGAAAGAGAGAAACAGGGGGTCCGCTGTGTGAACGGCATCTAAATGCAAGAGCCAATCAGAGAGCTGTATAGACACTGAGCCCCCCAAGTACTGCTGGTTTATAGGGCTCAGCTTCAGAGAAGTCACATGACTTCCCAGAGAGCGAGAGAGAGAGAGCGAGAGGGAGAGAGAGAGAGGGAGAGAGAGAGGGAGGACAAGGCAATGTGGGAAAAGAGGATGAAGGGGGGCAGTAAAAAGAGGGTCAGGAGGGTGACAGGATCACTGTAAGGGGTGGACTGAAGCTCGGCTAAATTAATGGTGGAAAGGAAGGTTATAAAAAAGAGAGATGCAACGGTTCTCGGAAATAAAACGCTGGTCATGGTTTACAATTACAGCTGAATGAACAAAACGAGAAATGACTGAGCGGAGAAGTCGTCAGTGGATGAATGACGGTTAAGATGAATGGAATGCATACAAGCGATAGTGGTTGCAGTTGATTACAACAGTGGGTAATCTTGATGGTCTGGTTAACCCTACCTCATACTGTCGCGAAACAACTATCTTCACCACATTGCACCAAGGGAAAGTTCACCCAAATGGCAGAAAATTAGCTACTTTTTTCACTCATCACAGGTAGTGTCAATACATGCAGATTATTGATGTTTGGGGTTTTGAGTTATTGGCCTTTGAAAGGAAAGTGGATAAAATGTAGCTTGAGGACTCACTTTAAAATCCTTTGTGTCTTTCGAGTAGCAATTTTCTGGTTACTATAATCCACAGACTTCGCTGTTGAGTTTTCATTGGAGCTATTTATTTAATAGAAAGTAGTTCCAAGGAAAACTGTTCACAGCGAGTTCTGTGCAAACTAGTGATGCATTTACAGTTTTTCAAATGCCATTTCTCAATGCCAACAGGACCACAAACAAAATTCCATTTCTCTCCATAATTGACAGAAGAATATCTCAAATCTTTGCAAATACAACCAAAACTAAACTATGTGACCAAAAGTATGTGGATGCTCCTGTCCATGTGCTTTTAGTCTGTATTAGGGTTAAGCTCCTTAGGTCCAATAAAGAGAAATTGTAACGCTACCGCATAAGGTAATGTTTTAAATAATGTGTTTTCACTCTTGGGAAGGCACTTTGCTGTTTTAACACAGCAATGCACGAAACAATCAGTCTAATTAATTGATTAATCGATTCAATGATTTTGGCCACTAATGAATGAGTTCAGTTTGAAAATGTCATACTCGACTTGTTGTGATGAACATTTTTTGACATCTCTTATGCTAGATCAATTAATTGATAATGAAAGTCATTATTTGTTGCAGGCTTATTAAAGTGCCAGCTTCATAAAGAAATTGCTTTCTAAGATTGTTGTGGAAGAGCTCTAATGAGACACACAGAGCTCAACCCCATCCGATACCTTGGGGATCAGCTGGAACAGTGAATGTGAGCCAGGTCTTATCAGAAAACATCAGTGTTGGAGTTCACTAATGGTCTTGTGGCTGAAAGGGAGAAAGTCCCTGCAGCCTGGTTCCAAAACCTAGCGGAGAGTCTTCCCAGAATAGATAAGGCTGTTAAAGCACATGCTCTGGAAATTAAATGTCCAACAGTCACATGTGGGTCACACTCACAGTACATCTGCAGGGTGAGCTACCACTAGTGAGAGTTTAGATTTTTTCAGGCGAACTGAAGCAAAAGAATTTACTCCACTAAGCCTCCCCTGCTTATGAGGGGCAACGTGTCTGTGTGTGCGCATGTTAAAGTATGTCCACATGGCCTATGACATATAAGGGGGGGATAGTATGAAATGTGAAACAGATGTTACTCTTGTTGTGCAGGCAGTGATGTCAACACCTTTACACTGCACAGGGGAGTGTGTGTGTGTGTCTTTGTGTGTGTATGCAAAACCTCATTCCAGGGAAGGCTTCCCATAAACACCTGTTTTGTTCCGGTTAATATCTCTCGTCATGGTGAAGAAATGATGGCATCAGTGAAAGAGGAGAGAGAGAGAAGAAAAGGAGGGAGGGAAAAGACAGGGGTGGTGGTGGTGGTGGTGGTGGTGGGGGGGGGGGGGGGGTCACCTCCATTCCCCTCCATCTGTGAAAGGGAAGAGCTCATGTGGGATGAACACATTCGTTTATTCATTCGGCCCTTCTATTTTCAGCCCAGTGGGTTTATGGTTATTGGAAAGGCGTTGCCGTCTCGCTCCTTCCCAGAAGAAGTCAATATTTCTGCCTCTCCTTCATTTCTCCCTCTCTGACTCTTTTTCTCTAATTCAATATTTTCTCCAAAACACCACTCTCCTCTCCACGCACAGGCAAGGAATGCTGGAAGGCATTTGAAAGAAACAAAACACATAAGCACACAGCATGTACACACACACGTACACACACACACACACACACACACAAACAAAAGTGTGAGGTTACAGAACTCAGTGCCAACAGAGATCCCGGAAAAACTCCTTCTCAGGACGTCTTCTACTTTCTCCATCTTATCATGGTTGTCCATCACTGCCCTGTCTTGCTTACCAATGCATCTTTATCTGTCTCTGTTGACGGCTTTTGTGGGGCTCTGGAGACTGACTGTGGCCTTTTTACGATGCTGATGTTTGCTAATGACTTTTAATGATGACTTGTTATGGCTCATAAAACCTGCCTCTGTTACTAGCAAGATCAACTTTAACTACAGTATAGTGTGGCCCTGATAACGCTCACTTGGACTTTTATCAAGTAATTAAAATCAGAAAAGACAGCATAAGTATGTATGCAAGTAGGAGGTATGTGTAGGGGAGGGAGGAAAATTGTGCGATGTGCATGTAGCAGTGGGATTTGTAGGTCAGAGTGAAAAAGTGAGTATCAGCAGCAGCAGAGGAGTGCACCTCCCTCAGAGCCTACTCTCAGTCCACATTAGATAAATTCCCACAGGCCCTCTCCTCCAAATATTGACTTAGTCTGAGAGACATTAGAGAACTAAGCCATTATTGCTGATAAAAACAGGAAAAATAGGCTTAGATATAACTAGTTCAGTTTGTGCCTGAACCTACAACCCCATTGTGTCACAAGTGTATTAGCAGTATGTATGGTATGGGCATGTCTTCACCTCTACTCGCTGTCTGCTATAAGATAAATGAATGATGGCTCAGTGCCAGTCAAAATTAGCTTTGGCGCTCAGTGCGGGGATAAAGGTCATGCCAAAAGCAGGTTTTTGACCCCTGAAGAATCTAGTGGTGGCATAGTTATTTCAAAGCAACAACATGGTGTAAGCACATGATGTACATTGGCACAAGAACAGACACACACACACCCAGCTGTACAGAGACATTTATGTACATGCATGCGTTGCTAACTGCGGTGTGATTAATGCAGCACATGGTAAGTTACATGGGGACCTATATTTACATTTAAACACACTCAGCATAAAAGGGCCATGACCTATTTTAATTTTTGGCAAATTAGAGGGATTAGAGGGATATTTCCAAGAATATTGTAAGGGAAAAGCAGAATACTCACAATGTGATAGTGGCAGATGATTTGTGTCTATGATGATGTTCAGTATTCAACACTGAAAAATAAAAACAACAGACACACATGAAAAGATTGTTTACACTGTTTTCATTGCCGTTTCTGTACAAGCATCCCGGTACACCAATGCTTTAAATAAGCAACTTGAATCCAGAGGGAGTTTGCACCAGGACTGCAATGATTCATCAGTCAAACAAACAAATAAATAATCACTGGCTCTTTTAATAATATTGTTGATTTATTGTTGTTTCTCATTAATTGTTATCTTTAAAAGTTATTCTTTGAGTAAAAATGGCAAGCATTTGATGGTTTCAGATTTAGATTTGTAGATTGTTTATTTGTTGCAGCTCTGTTAGTTGAATTATCACCTGTATTATAATACAAGTAAAATTCAGTACAATAGCATAGCCATAAATATAATTTTTGTGTAACCTATGATGATCTTTTTTGCTAAGAATAAGAGATTACATTTTTGTACTATTATAATGTATTTCAGTCTAATAAAACACAACCAGCACACACTACAGCCTCACAATTTACCAGTTTCTTACAAACATGTACATTGTATATAATTAACTGTATTTTGTATGCAATTAATTCTGTTCTCTTGTGTGTATAAAGCCAATTAGCCAATCAGGCTGCAACAAAAAAACAGCAAAGATTACTGTGCCCAGTATCCAGAGAAAACTTTTACATTTTGATACTTTCCAAATCTGATATAATTATCTTTGCTGGAATAATGGCGCCACCTTCAGACCCACGATGCTCTGTGCAGCTTAATATATATATTAATACCTCTATAGGTCATCCATTAACTTTCCTTACAGTCAATGATTATCGATTGCAGATCAAAGTTCACACAAGTGAGTATGAATAAAAGAGGATCATCATGTCATTTTCCTGCAGGGTTTTGTTTAAATTGTTGAACCAAAGCGTTGTCGCTTCAAGCAAAGCAGTCCGGCCACCAAATGCAGCCATGCTGGGGCAGAGTTCCGTGCGGGGCTACTACAGTGCCCGGAGACCCAGGCTCCCCGGGCCGGGTGGAGCGGCCCCTGTCCGGGTGGTGGACCTTCGCAGCGACACGGTGACCAAGCCCGGGCGGTCGATGCGCCAGGCCATGGCGGAGGCTGAGGTCGGAGATGACGTGATGGGAGAAGACCCTACAGTTAATGGTCAGAGCCCATTTTACTTTAATAGACATTATACTGCAATAATCTAAAAGTAGTCCCTTCCTAGCTGAATTAAGAACAATAAAGTGACTGAAGTATATATTGAACTAATTGAAATTCACATGGCAAGGACTGCAATGCAAAGAGATGACTACATGCACGGCCATGTATTGTGAAATGCTCCCTAACTCTTGCAATGTTTAACTAACTTCTGCAGAGTTACAGAAAATTGCAGCTGATATGTTTGGGATGGAGGCCGCACTGTTTGTCCCCAGTGGAACCATGAGTAACCTGATTGCAGGTGAGCTGAGCTTTCATTGGCAGTTTCAGTTTTATGAAGTCAGGATGGTCATAAACACACATGCATTTCACTGTCCAGTGATGGTGCACTGCAGAGAGCGGAGCGATGAGATCATTGTGGGCGATCTGTCGCATCTACACATCTATGAGCAAGGAGGGAGTGCACAGGTGAGTTAAACCCTTGTAGCCTTGTTCCATCATCATCAGGTTTTACCTTTCACCACAACAGTCCCTATTTGTGTGTTGAAACAGCTGGCTGGTGTCCACTCCACCACCGTGACCACCCTTCCTGATGGAACATTTGACTTGCAGCAGCTGGAGTCGAAAATTCGCCACGATTACCCAGACCCCCACTACCCTCGCTCACGCCTCATATGTGTGGAGAACACACACAACATACAAGGAGGGCGAGTACTGCCTCTGAACTTCCTGCAGGAGGTGTGTGTGTGTGTGTGTGTGAGCGAGAGATTTGAAACTTAGATGTAGCTGACTCCAAATCTTGTATCAGCAAAGCTCATGCTGATAGCTAAACATTCATGTGTTTGCACATGAGAGCAGCTGTGATACTGTGAATCCAGTATGGCTTACAGGTTTGATTATCTTTACATAATCTGTTTCCATCTCCCAGGTGCGTGCTTTAGCGGACAAATATGGTTTGTCAGTTCACATGGATGGAGCCAGGGTCATGAACGCTGCTGTGGCCCAGGGGGTACCTCCATCCACCATACTGCAGCACACACACACAGTCAGTGTGTGCCTCTCCAAGGTAGAACTGATAAACACAAAAACAGATAAGGCCAAAATTAGTAATTATTGTGTGTATTTTACTAAATTCATGTGATTAGAGTCAAAGCCACCAAAAACCATCTACAGGAGACAAAATAAAATCATTCAAAAGCATTATGGTGTGTAACAGGGTTTGGGTGCCCCCGTGGGAACCATGCTGGCTGGACCCCAAGAATTCATAACCCGGGCAGAACGGTGTCGTAAAGCCCTGGGTGGGGGGATGCGGCAGGCTGGTATATTAGCAGCAGCTGGAAAAATATCTCTATTGGATATGGTGGGAAGACTGGAAGAGGATCACTGCAACGCAAAAACCTTTGCTCAAGGTGTGTATCTCATATTTCTATATTGTCTTTGAACATCTAATCATTAACTGGCTGCTTTTATGTTCCAGCTTATAACCTCTTTATGCTGTTTATTCTCACCCAGCTCTCCTTGAGTGTCATCCTCCTCTGTTCACTGTAGACATGGCAGCTGTGGAGACAAACATCCTGCGTTTCTATCTACGGGAGCCCAGTCTAAGTCCCACTGAGTTCTGTGCCTCTCTGAGTCAGGTTTGCGAGGGAGAGGAAGCTGCACTGGGACAAGGAATACAAGTTCTCATGTTCCCTCATTTTGGAAATTCAGTACGAGCTGTGTGGCATTTTGGGATATCCAGTGAAGATACACAGCTGGCCATCCAGAAAATTCAATTTGTGGCTTCTCAGTACTTGAAGAATAAACTCTAATGAAACTTGATGTTTTTCAAGATGCACAGTAATCACTAAGAGAATATTTACACAGATGTGACCAAGTGACCTTGTATTATGGACCTTTTTGTAACACTATTAAAATTCTTATGCATTAAACCTAATGTGTGTCTTCTCAAATTTCTTTCTACAAATGTTCTCTATATGTTTTATATTACTTAGAGATAATAGTTACTAAGCATAGAGAGCACCAATGCCACCACTTTAAATGCAATTCTTTCTCAATTTGAGCAGCACAATTATCTGTACAAATTACTAATGTATTTATAGGTCCTGAAAACATTTTCTTTTAATCGCAGCCTCTTACTGTGAATGATATGGTCCTACATGAAAACAATATTTTCTGTCAAAGCTACTTGTTTAGTTCAGAGTTTTCTGTTCCTTTTTGTATTTCTGGTTTGAATTGGCAGCATTTTCTTGCAAAAGGGTGTTGTCTTATATTTCCTTTACTATTTATCAGTTCTATGAACTTTGCATATTTAGTCTTGAAAACTAATTCTACAGAAACACTTTCAAAGGTTTATGGTGTAGTAGCTATACAGTCACAAGATGGCACACCAGCATTAGTCCTTGCATCACAGTGTCTTTTCAAACAGACGCTAACCAAAGGCATGTTTTTAATAGCTGTAATAATATAGCTGTGGTAATATTATATATTGTGTGATTATTGATATATATCAAACCGCCAAAACTAATGTAACAGGTAAAAACTTCTTGGCAGCGGTGGGATTCGAACCCACGCCATCGAAATGACTGGAGCCTAAATCCAGCGCCTTAGACCACTCGGCCACGCTACCATGTTATTTCATTTGGCTCTACATCATATTATTTATCTGATGACATGTTACGTCAGTTTACTATTTATGTCTGATAAATTTTCCATGTTGTAGGGAATGATAAGAGTAATGGCAAAGGTTGCATAGTACGTTAACCCACATTAATGACACACTGCTAACGGTAACGTGTTATTGCTGCTTGTGTTACACAGCTATTTATTCACTTCTGCTATTTTTGTCATCTACTTTAGCTGCCTCTCTAGCTGTGCTAGTTGACAAACACACAATTTTATATCTAGTTTTGGTCACTATGCTAATAATTTAGCTAACGTTAGCTGGTACTCACAAACAAACCCAGTTTAGTGACTAAACCTGGTACCAAAAATACAGCAACTTGTTTGTTAGACAATAACGTATATCACATGTTGACGCACTGTACCTAATATATAATGTATATAAACAGACGGAAGATTTCTGACGAACCTTTCCAAATTTTGCCACGAGGTTGACAACTCGGGTAACAGGGCATGTCTCTTGTTTACACGTTTCTGCAGTTACAGGCTGTGACTTAGCTCCACCTAACCATTTAATCCTCTAGCGTTAATGTATGTTGGTGTAAATTGCTCTTCCGTCATACTAACTAGTATTTTCTAGCGTTTCTGCAACATAGGAAACCATTAGGGAGAAAAACAAACACATGGAGACCCCTGTGCCTACATTATAGATTAATTATATCAATTAATTATTTCTTATGCGTTAATAAATAAGCAGCGTTGTACTCACTGTCGGATTGAGGAGGAGTTAATTATTAGACTTGTTTATAAAAGGTGCAGCTATCGATTGTTTGTACTGTGAATTTATCTCCTGGGTGGTTTATTGATTAATTAATTGATTGTTTAGTTTGTAAAAAAAACAAGAGTGACAATTATCTAGAGACCAGAGTTAGTCCAAGCCTCAGAATGATTAAAATGCTTAAGTGTGGTGTCAAGTAAAGCACGACTACGTCAAATTTGTACAGGAACAGTACAGTAAATATGTACTCTAACCCTAGGAGTCTTTACACCTCGATACACGCCTCTCTCTTGTTTTTGTTCCTGCGTGTATGATATTTCCGACAGTTCTGAAGGCAGCATGAGATCTGGGCGAGGCTTTCACGAGGACAGTGGTACGTGCGAACAACTCACGTCGCCGTGGTGGACGGTAACGAGAACTACATCCAGGCACGTCCCCGGACCTTTAGGATACACTGGAGAACCAGGACCGATCCAGTCCGGTTTGGTTTGGCATGGGGGGAGAGTTTAAGTACAGCTGGTCCGGTCTGTTTAACTTCTAACGTAAACTGCAAGACGGAAGAAGACCGAGGTGACTGGAAATACTGTCACAGTCTGTCAAAGGTGTGTCGCTACCTCCACTTATAAGGTCGGTTGTTTATTACTTAAGTGCGTCTGACAGCTGGGTATTGTAGATCCATCTAAGGCTGATACATATGGAGCAAATCGTAATGGACCATGCTGTAACATAATAGACCACACGCTGTGCATGGCTGTTGCTGCCTGATTTCAATGTCAGCACGATGTACCATTAGGAACTTGTTTTTTGTGTCTGCATTCCTCTCCACCAATCTGCTGTGACTTTTAAAATATGTCTACCCAACTGCCTTTGATTGCACTTGAATAGGGTGGTGCTTAGTAACATGGATGTAATAAACTCCGTTTATTTATCATGCTTATATCAAACCTAATATTACGTAAAGCGCATATTTTGACTGCCTCTAAATTTATGCGTATAATTTAGATTGGTGGTCATGGTGCAGCCACAGAAAACACAGATCTCAGTACTTTATTACATGTAAGATGCACATTTGTGCAACCACGATGTCATGTTGTTGTGTACTCGTATTGTGCTAACATGGCTGCCAGTCCAAACTGTCTCTGTGAGGCCATCCACTCACATGAGTGTCTCCTCTCTTGCTGACACACCAGCAGGCATCATGGAGGATGACCTGATGTTCAGCATGGAGGAGCTGGGCAGTGCCAAGAGACCTGCTGCCCAGCAAAGTGCCTCCAGTCAGCGGGCTTCATCCCTCACTGATGATGATGATGATGATGAGGATGACCATATTATCTGTCCCATCCTGGATGACTCTTCCCAAAAACGCTCTCTCTACTTGAAGAATCTGTCAAATTCTCTTCCTAAATCCAACTTTATCTACAGGGTGAGTTGTTGCCCAGGAAATGCAATGCAACATGACAACCAAATGTACAAAGGGAGCAGTATCAGTAAATGTTAAAATCAAAAGCTGGGGAATTGTGTAGTGATAGTGTAAAACAGAAAGATTTAGTACGATTTGAATTTAGTTTGTTGTATTCAGCATCATCATAACCACTTCACTCTGCTATTTTCTGCCGTATAAGGAAATACAGTGTGTGTGTGTCTGCAGACATGTACTGGTATGTACATACGAGGAGGGATTTTTCTACCTCATGTGGTTATGTTGTACGTAACCAGGGTTCTCACTGCTCAGACTAGTGGCTCTCTCCACGCCACCAGAGAGCTGCATAATAGCCCGATTCAGCACACACTGTTCTTTATCAGAGCCTGTGTACACCAGCCAACTGTTGGGAAGAATGGCCTTTTTAGCTGTTGTGTTGTTGTGCATCTAGGAAACTAATGTTATTTGAAATAATGATGCAAAAATGTATCTTTTTTTAATGAAAAGCCGTCCGTTTTCTTTACCTTTCTACATAGAATGACACAGTGGCAGAACCTCAGTTGCACAAGGTTTTATCTGAGCACGCACGGGTATGTTACAGATCACCTTATATCTTCCTTCTCTTCTTTTTCACCCGTGACCATCTACGCCTCCCCTTTTCTCACTTCACTCTTTAATTTACTGTCTTCCTCCTTCAACGTCTTTTATTTTTATAGCAACATGCTTTTCACCTATTTCACCTTTTCATGACTCCTCTTTATGACTTTATGTTGGTGCTAATTAATACAACCTTCCTTCCTTCAGTGTATTTCTTTTCAGAAAAGTTTATTAATCATCAGCAACATTGGACATGTTCTATTTTTGTTTAACAAAGCACTCTGCTTGAGTTTTTTTTTTTTCCAGAATGTTTTTTATTCCAAGTGCTGCTGACTTTACTGTTTGAACCCAAAAGCCTTGTGATCAGACTGTAATGTTTCTGACACGCGTCAGACCTCAGCTCATCCCTGCAGCTGAACGAGGTCTGACATGAAATGTGTTGCCTGCTCCTCCTCATAACCAGATGTGGCGCTCCCAAAAATGTCACCCTTCATAGTTGTACTCATGTTACTCCTTCACTCTAAATATAAACATGCCTAAAGCACCTGATAGACATGGACCAGTGGTGTACGTGGGCGACGTGCTGCTGTGCAGTATAGGTCAGGGCTTGATTTACTGCAGCAGGGGTGCATTACTAACTTGATTCATGGTTCCTACAAAGCAGTTATGTTTGGGAAGTAGTAAAACTGCATAAGCCCACGAGGATCACATTCATTTTGCCACAACTGTAAGCTCTTTTTTTTTTTTTTAATTGAATAGAAGATCTTTGTTGACTCACAGTTATTACACTTGTGTGCATCCTGCTCTGGAATATTATTATTTCATTATAATTTCTTTATTAATTAATATATCTATGTCATTCTAATGGTTTCATGTTTTGTTCTGGTTTGGTAGTACTAAACTTATTTTTCTTCCTTCCCCTTCAACCTTCCTTTTTTGCTGATTTCCATATTGTCACAACAGTTACAAACCAGAGACGTGTGATCTTTAGAGTGTTTTCTTGAGTTTACACTGGTGTGTCCCTTAGTGTTGTTTATAAATGATCTGCATAGTTGTTCCTTGGCTCTGGGCTGATTAATTGCTAATACTTTAAAGAATGAGGGGGAGTAGTGCACAAAAAGGCTTGGGATTGCTTTTATTGTACAAATTAAACAACTTTCCATTAACAGCTTTTCTTTATATTCTAGTAAACTAGTTTTGCATGAAAATAAAAAATGCCAGCTAATAGTATGAGCCTTTCTTCACTGTGACAGGAGACATGGAAACATGCGATTGAAAAAGCAAAAGCGCTTCCTGACCCCTGGGCACAGTTTCATCTGGAGGACATTGAGACTGAAGTGTGCATACGTTACAGGTATGAAAGTATGAATGTGCTTTGGAGACAACTGTGCTAATTGCTGTATGGCTGATGCAGTATGGTCAGCAATGTTTCTGAAGTCATGTACAGGATACTGTAATTAAAATAATACTGAGACTGAAAACAGTACTGAAACACGGCAGTTTGCCAGTGAGCTAAAAGAAGTTTAAAAAAGTAGTAAAAAGACAGAGACCAAGACACTTTGCAGAATAAAAGGATCCACAGAGTTTGGTGGTAATTCTCTGTGGGGTTTTTCGTTGTCTCCTGACTTTTTTGTTAATAAAATAATATTTATGAAAACAACTTGAACATTGTAAAATGCAGCTTGTTTTAGCTTTTGGTGAAATTGAGTGTTTCCTTCCCTGTTCTGCCATCAGGCCTCACAGTTTGCTGAAGTTTCAGTCAGTAGTACTAATCTTAACTGTCAGAAAACACTACTGCTCTTTGACTGGACACTTAAACCTTAGTGTCATTTTGGCCATCCAGTTCTTTATATTATCTGTGGGCGGGATAGTGAGTGTGCACCCTGATATTAAGGGCACTTTGGCAAGGGAAGTGCAGTTTTGAAGCATGAATGGGTGTGGGCTGCCAAGCAGGAGGAAAATAAATTCCTTTACGGTTGTGTGTGTTGGGCTTGTTACATAAGGTTTGGTCTGACTGCAGAGAGCGAGGAGTGAGTGGGAGGGGAGCTGGGATTTGCCCTGTGATCTCTTTTCATATTCTAATTTTGGCCACATGTAACCTCACTCTTCCTTGCCTCTTGTATGCCCCCTGTAGTATGGACCCAATGGAATGAAGTCATGGTACACAAAGTTCACAGGCTGAAAGGGCTTCTTGGTAGAAAGGATTAGGTTTTGGATGTGGAGCAGAGCACTATTCCTGTTTGTATATATGAGAGGAGAAGGAGAGCTCAAAGAGCTTCTGTAAAAGTTGAAAAGTGTTCAGGTTTCAGCTGTGAAGACTTGCAGCTGCTTCTACAGTTCACACAGTATTGATCAACAGAGGACACACACACACTGCCAAGCCAAACAGACACACTGACCCAGACATACAGTGTGTACACTCAAAAATGTCACCATACTGAATGCACAAGTCCTACCCAGATGAAGAAATGGACTCAGATGAAATCACCTTCTTTTTGAAAGAGGATGTAGGGAAACCTGCAGACACAACCTTTCAGTTTCCTCCTCTTCTTCTTATTCCATAGAGAGGAAACTGGATTCCTTGTGTGCTTCCATGATAACAACTGATAATGGGCTGTTGACTCACTCACAGTGGGCAAAGAGTAACTTAGCTAACATGACTGAGAATATAAAGCTTTGTGCTGTTTTACTAACTAAATACCTTTATACAAGTGTTGTGTAACTGGATGTGCTGGGATTATTGAACATGTATAATTTAGCACAGAGCAGGGTCACATGATCTGGTCTGGGATGTAAAAAACAATTGGTACACTGTCACAGAACTGCAGTAGATTAGTTGAATATATGGTTGACAGAAAGTTGATTCTGATAATGAATTAACTTTCTATTTTTTCTTGTCTTTTCTTGTTTTTGTTTTTTTTACTGCAAAAATAGCCAAAATTCATTACTTTGAACGTCTTTGCAGGTACAATGCCATCACAGGCGAATGGTCTCAAGACCAGGTCCACATCAAGGTGGCTGCCCAGGTATTTCTGATCACTAAAAGACTCTTTTGCTTATATTTTTTATAAACACACATACATTAGAGAATCTTGCAGTGTCTTTATTACTTGTCTAATTTAATTCTGTGCCTGGTTTCACAGCCGTTTGGGAAAGGGGCCATGAGAGAGTGCTTCAGAACGTAAGTAGAAATATTTTTTAATATACGTCAATTGGTATTCTGTGGTTATTGTCCTAATGTTTTAGTTACTGTGGCTGTTTTGGTCTTTGTGCAAGCAAAACAGAGTAGTAAGGCGTTTTTAAACTGTGGCCTATAACCAGAGCAGGTCAGCATTCCTGACATGTCTCGCTCTGGCTCAGGAGGATAGCTGCTGCCAGATACACCTGTTTCAAAGCTGAAGATGGTACAAAGAATATTAATTCGAACCAGTGCTATAACAACTTGTCACACTTTGCTGTTTGGTTAAAAACAATTTGAGTGCATGTTTTTACCAGTGCTTTCCTCTGTTTTGGTTTCTGCATGACCTCACATAATTAGATAGCCCAGGGATAATACTCTAATTGTTAATGTTTAATCCTTAATTATGTGGGAAATGGAAAAGAGAGGCATAAAAGAGGCCACACACACAGAAACACACACTATTCCAACTATCCCACAGAAAGATTCCTCTCTGATGGGATCCTGAGCATGGAAATACCACAGTCCCTACGTGCACAAACAAGTTAGGGCCTAAAAAAAGAAAATCTCTACATCTGAAACATGGGAAGTTGTTCCTGTTGGTTTTGTAACCCAGGGTCACTGCTCAGTTATTTGAAGATCAGTGTGATTAAATGTAACTGCAGTGCTCATTCTTAAAATCTAACTGTTCCTTTCCCTGCAGGAAGAAGTTGTCTAATTTCTCACACAGCAGCAATTGGAAGTCAGCCTCTAACTATGTGGCCAAGCGTTACATGGAGACGGTGGACAGAAACGTTTACTTTGAGGACGTTCGTCTGCAGATGGAGGCCAAGCTCTGGGGAGAGGAGTACAACCGCCACCGACCTCCCAAACAGGTACAAGAGAAATGATTGCATTCCACTGCTAGACTGACTAATAAGAAACAGATCATGTGGATAAAACCTGGCTCATGTAAAACCATCAGGTGGACATCATGCAGATGTGTGTGCTGGAGATGACAAACAGACCTGGTAAACCTCTCTTCCATCTGGAACATTACATTGAGGGCAAGTACATCAAATACAACTCCAACTCTGGCTTTGTGAGGGATGACAACATGCGACTCACCCCACAGGCGAGTGTAATCCCATTTGGTCTTTGTACATGTTCAGCAATAAACACTTAATAATTTCCATCATTTGTTTTCTTTCTGCGTCCATCAGGCCTTCAGTCACTTTACGTTTGAGCGGTCGGGGCACCAGCTGATCGTGGTGGATATCCAGGGAGTTGGAGATCTTTACACAGACCCTCAGATCCACACAGAGAAGGGAACCGACTTTGGAGATGGAAATCTTGGTACATCTCACTTTGACACTGGCAAAGAAAAATAGTTGTCATATTATTCTAGAAGCACTGATTTGATTGTGTGTGTTCCTCCAGGTGTTCGAGGCATGGCCTTGTTCTTCCACTCCCACCTGTGTAACAAGATCTGCAAAAGTATGGGCTTGACGCCTTTTGACCTCTCACCTGCAGAGAAGTCTCAGCTGGACTGCACTAACAAACTACTTGTAAGTTTAAAATGTTATAATACTAAATGAAATGTCAGCCAGCATCAGAAACCAGCAGAAAGTCAGGCTAAAAATATCCAACAAAGTTTAAAATAATAATAGATAAAATGGGAAAAATGCGAATTACTGCATTTCTCCATATTTAGACATGACTGCATGTTGTCCACTGCTTTGGGATTTCCTGTTAGAGTAATTGTGTTTGATCAGAAAATAACTAAGAGCCAATGCAAAGGAAAAGAAAGAAAAAGGCTTTGTTCTGTCAGAAAAAATGTGCTTTAACTTTAAATAAATCGTATTATTATGATCACTGCTTTGTACATACTGAACTCACTCGCCAAGTTATTGTCATAACAAGGAGATTTTAACTTTATCTATTGTATGTGCTGCTTGTGCTGCCATCTGACACAGATTCACTTTGTTTTATTCCAGAAGTCTGCCCAGACGGTGCTGAGGGGTTGCGAGGAGCTCTGTGGTTCCCCTCGTGTTCGTACGATGTCAGGAAGCCGGGCTCCTCCTCTGTTGTCCCGCCTGTCTGAGACTTCCTCTGCAGACGAGAGCATGAGCGATGTAGAATCAATCCCCTGCTCCCCTCTCATCCTCCCCTGCTCCCCGCTGGTTGCACCTGGATCTGTGGGCAAGTCGTCACTTGGTGTGTACATGAACGCCTTACTACACACCTCACATGTATAACGGTGTGCTTTATGTAGTGGAGCGTGGTCTGTGTCCACATTGTAAATAGTTCTGTCCTACATTTTCCAGGCTTATCCTTTACTGGAATGTACGAACATGAAAGACTCAACAATAACAACACAAGTGAACACAAGGTGAGAAATAACTCACTGAATGTGCTTCCAAAAACACAAAAATGATATCAGCTTTTGGAAGACATTATCCCATAGCCAGTGGAGTCAGCACTAACAGGACTGGATGCACTAACAGCAGATATGGCTCTAGTCATGAGCTGGGAAGCAGCAATTAAACATTTTATTCAAAGGTCCTTTAAACAGCAGTAAAGCCAACTCTAAAACAAAAATACTGCAGGAATCTAGATGTGATAATGTTGCTCTTGTTGTAAAAAAGTAAAGTTTGGATTTATGAGATTCTCAGCAGCAAATATGATTGGAATGATTGTATGGTGATCAAGTTCAAGTCTGGTTTGAGTTGAACGTGCCAAACAGATCATGAGTCACTACACTGATTTTTTTTTTTTTTTTTTCTCATCTGAAGGAATCTGACAGTGGTGGGGACAGCGGATACCCCAGTGAGAGGAGGAGTGAAGGCGATCCAAATGACCACATAGACGGGGTAAAGACTTTTATTGGACCTTTCTTTGGTCAGTCAGACTGATTTTACTCAGTAAACCTTTACAAAAATGACCAAGAAATTAATTTGTGAACGTGTCATTCAGCATTCAGGTAAGTATACATATCTATTCACAAAACAGAGTTTAAATATATTAGATAATTTGAACAATTATTGGCTGGTGTCCAAATTACATTTAGAATAGAAATAATTTTTCTGAGTTATTTTTTTATATTTTCAAAATTTACATAAGTACACAGTCGCATTTTATCATAAACATTTTAACAATAAGGTGTTAGTCTGTTAATATTTCCACTCCACATTAAGTTTAGATGACCTTTATATTGGATGTTGTATCATCACGTAGGCCCATCATCGCTACTTCAGACATTATTCCGAGTCGGATGAGGACAGTGTCAGACGGGTAAACAAACGTAGAGTCAACAGTGTGTAAACGTCACCCTCACCATCATAATCAAATAATCCTCCTCTGAATAATCCTTGTCCTTCTTCACCTCGTCTTTTTCCATTCCTAACAGTAACAATAAACAAAGTTCCTCACCATTCTTCTAATCCATCTCCTCCTGCTTTGTGTTCCCTCCCTAGAGGAAGATGGTAGCTCGTGCAAGAGCCTCCGCAAACTTAAATTCACACACTCCTGACAACGAAAGGGTGATTACATGCATGAATGCTTGTCAGCTGGGCATTTCCTTGTGCAGCGCTGTGCAGGCCTTTTGCTATAAAGCTTTATCTTTACCCAAAAATGCATCAAGAGTGATTCTCAACTTAAGACCAGAGCAGGCTGCCACTGTTTGTGCATCTACTGCTCTGTTAAACAATCTGAAAATGAAAAATGCAAGAAAATATAAAAATTACATTTGGATCCTAAACACCATCTACCTCTGTTTTCGCCAATTTTACCATCTTTCAAACATTTCTCAACATAACTTCTTGTGCATGCTCATCTTCCCTTGCTTCCCTTACATTCTCTGTGCGACAGACCAACAGGGGTGTACCCGTCCAGTCCTGAGCTCCAGGCTGATCAGGGTTACGTAAGCCTTTGTGGATGGGTACACCCCTGAGAGCTGAGTGTGGTTATTCAACTTGTACTTGATTTTCATTCATGAAACCATTATTTTGAATACACATGGTAACTTTTTCTTTTTTTTCCTTTATTCTTCTTGTATCTTGATTGTCTGTTTTTACTCAGCTGACAGAAGAGAAGTGGAGCTTCTACCATTCAACCCGTGCTCACGTCCACAGATCTTCCTGCGTGGCCACTGAGGTGGAGCGACTCAGCAGTCTGCTTCAGAAGAAGATTGGCCAATCGATCCTTGGAAAGGTAGGAAATACCTGCACAACATTAGGTTGACGGTTGTTGCAATGTGTGTATCACTGCCCTAAGAAAACAAATATATTCTGAACTCATGTTCTAAATTGCCCTTTGAAAACAGCTACAGCAAACTGACTTCAAATTCTGTTTTCATGTGTTAAATATATTCTGGATCTTCTTCCTCCTGTCCAGGTCCACCTGGCAATGGTGCGGTACCACGAGGCGGGTCGTTTCTGTGAGAAGGATGAGCAATGGGATCAGAACTCGGCCATGTTCCATATGGAAAGAGCTGCCATGTGTGGAGAGCTGGAGGCCATCGTTGCCCTGGGACAGTGCTATCTTCAGCTGCCTCATCACATACTGCCAGACATGGAAGCAGAGGTACACCATGGACCATGTATTTTCTCTTTTTATTCTGCAGCTGATCTGAGAGTAATTTTTCTAAAGCCCTGTATTCAGACATTTTTGTTGTTGGCAGGATAATGCAGGAAACAGGATGAAAGGTTTCAAGTATCTGCTGCAGGCTGCTGAAGCTGGTGACAGATCTTCCATGATCATAGTGGCCAGAGCCTTTGATACAGGATTCAATCTGTCAGCTGATAGGTTAGTGAAGGTTATTTTAAAACAATCAATCATCATCAATCAAAAGCTTTGAATTATAAAGAAGATGAGTCCTGGTCTTTGGTCCTGCTATGATGAAAATGCTGCCCCCTGGTGGGAATTTTTAAAATCGTAAAGGTTTTATTGTTACTGTTAATAGAAAGTGTGCTTTCTTGCTTTTTATCTTCCAATTTTGTAGAAAGCAGGACTGGAAGGAAGCCATTCACTGGTATGACAGCGTGTTGAACATGACGGACTATGACGAGGGGGGAGAGTTTGATGGGACACAGGATGAGCCTCGGTATCTGCTGCTGGCCAGAGAAGCAGAGATGTACCAAGTGGGAGGCTACAACCTCACTGCAGACCCACAGAGAGCAGGTTTGACACCACTCTGGGCTCAGTATAGCTGAATGCAAAATTTAGGGGATACTGCACTGATCTTTTTTTTTTTTTTTTTTTTGGTATCAGAAATAGCTAAATTTTTTAATGGATAAGGTTGGCTTTATTCTGTATGTTTCTTGTTGTCAGTAAATCCTGTGAATCAAGAAAATTCTTCTGTTGTAGCAAATATTGTTGCTGCCTCCATCCTTACTTCCTGTCCTTCCCTGCAGGAGAGCTGTTCACGGAAGCGGCAGAAGCTGCCATGGCAG
This sequence comes from Mastacembelus armatus, assembly GCF_900324485.2. Classification (NCBI taxonomy): domain Eukaryota; kingdom Metazoa; phylum Chordata; class Actinopteri; order Synbranchiformes; family Mastacembelidae; genus Mastacembelus; species Mastacembelus armatus. The sequence goes on along the minus strand of NC_046651.1, from coordinate 15,146,326 downwards.
CCATGAAAGGCAGGCTGGCTAACCAGTACTACATGAAAGCTGAAGAAGCCTGGGCGCTAATGGAGGAGTAACTCTGGGAACACACTTGCATCACAGGAGTTGATGTGTCTGACTAATAGCCAGGCTGATTTTTACACATTCAGGACACAACCTGAATGGTTTTACAGTTTACATTTTTTATGACAGAATGTTTTGCAGTTGCTGTGTTTTTATGCGTATGCGTGCTCAGCATTCTAGGATCAGGCTTACACCTCCAGTTCCTCTTTCTTTTTCTGAAGCTAGTCACTCTGACTGGTCTTTAACTTCCTAGTGTCTCTCCTTTCAACTTAGGTGACTGTTATAAGAAAGAAAAGGCATGAAGAATCAAAACAAAAAAAAGAAGACTTAGTTACATTGCCCCAAGAATTGACACACTTATGTTGGAAGAATGTATGTAAAATGCTTGGAGCATAAATCTGTATAATAAAGTTTGCTTTAATTTTTAAGAGTTAAATTTGTCATTATTCCTTTTGTGTCTTAGGACCACATGGCATTTTAAAATAGTGAATTCATGTTTAGTGACAGGTGAACTCATAATACATCTCTTTTTAATTACATGCACCTAGGCACAATAATCTAACATTCAAAATACACTAAATCAGCTAAAACACTTCATCATACATGTATTTATGTTAAGTTACTTTACTGGAGCTCTTATTTTGGTAAACCTGTAGGCTTTGGCACTGATACTGCAGTAAGTCATAAAAACATATTTTTCTGTTTTTGTTTACTACACCTACAAGTTTGTTTTGCGTCTTAGTTGGTTATATTTGTTTGTGTCCAGAAGCCTGTTTTCTGACCTTGCCCCACATAGACTGTTGTTGAAGTTACTGTGAAGAAATATTTCTAAAATCAGTATTAAACTCAACCCAACCCTTACTTTAATTTATGAAGCAGAGACTAGAATCACATCGGTAGCGTGGCCGAGCGGTCTAAGGCGCTGGATTAAGGCTCCAGTCTCTTCGGGGGCGTGGGTTCGAATCCCACCGCTGCCAAGTGCCTTTTTTTTAAAACACCATACACATCTAATGTTGTCATCGATGACTCAATGCAAATATAAACAGGCGGATCATTTATTTTAAAACCAGTGAAAATAAAAAAACACAAAAGACAACAACACGGTAGACCCGCTGTGGATTGTGGGTAAAGCCACCTCCCCACGTGTCCGTGTAGCGCACCGTCAACAGGGAGGCGACACCAGCAGACTTCAGCCTCAGTTAGCATGAGTTAGAGACCATTCCTGCACCTCTGCGCACCTTATTTCTGGACAGTCCGTACTCGGATGAGATAGCTAAAACTTTACAGTGAAGTGTGCAGGTGAGAACTGAATCATCTCTGGAGGCGTTTAGAAAAATAGACCTGGTACTAATCAGGATCCGGATTCTGAGTTTGTTATTTTGCCTGGCACGCCAAACTGGCTTGCTAATGCTAAGCTAAAATGGACTGGCTAGGCTAGTTAGCACCGGCTGGCTGGAACCATGTTAGCTACTGTTGCTGCTAATATGTTTAACGTAGAGTGAGATATTGAGGTGATTGCTCTCTCTCTTGCTTCTTTTGGCATCTTGAGACTGTATTTTCGCATTAGACTGAAAATAAACCCGCAGTGGAGTGCGGGCCTGTCACAAGTGGCTGAAGGGTTTGTTGCAAGCCTGATAATCAAGCTAATGTAGCTGGAGACTGGTAATTATTTTTTTAGGGATAATTAAGTGTACTAAGTGTTACAGTGCAGTCTGAAATCGCTCTGTGTGGCGTTAGCTATTTGTACCGTTTCTTTAAAAGAGTCTGCATGGAGAACAACCATTGATTATGGATTTCAATGTCTTACATCATGTGAGTCTTACCTGGCTGAGTCAGTGACCTAATGTTAGCCTGCCAACTGGCAAACTGCATGATCATGGTCTTTCTATGGACTAACAGGAGGGATTTCCTTTCTTGAGTGGACTAATGGATGTCAGCCTCTCTACTGCAGATGTCCTGAAGGATGACAACCTGAAACACCCTGACAAAGTTATAATAAATTCTGATGTAACGCAGACATGCAGGATCACACTGTTCTTTTGCTGCCGGTGTGGGTGTAACCACTTGGTAGCTGTGATGAGTGTGGAGACTGTGCAGACGAAATCCCATCATTTAGTGTTATTTTTCTTTGTTTCCAGGTTAGATCTCTGAGATCTGCTGCCGCTCCTTTCCAGTTTCATCTCCTCTCCCCTCCTTGCTCATACCAATATGGCCAGTGGGGATGATGATGACCCCATTATAGAAGAGGTATGTGCACAAGCTAAAAGTAAAGGGAAAGCTGATGTCCATTAACCCAGCTGTGCCAGTAACAGTGTATACAGCAGAAATCACAAACATCTCTAAGAAAGACTCTGCCATTAAAAGCATTCATGTCAGTTTGTGCATGACAGAATAACTTGGATCATCATTCCTGTTTTTTCAGATTGATGTGTACCTTGCTAAAAGCCTTGCAGATAAGCTGTATCTTTTCCAGGTAAGTTATTTTGTTGTTGTAAGTAAAGCTATTGAAGATGACTTCTTAGGTGGAGCAATTTCCTAAAATAACGCTTCTACCCTATAGACTGATGGATCTCTAATGTCCAGGGTGTCGCTAATCACATTTTTGTTATTCTGACACAGTACCCTGTCCGACCAGCCACTATGACCTATGATGATGTCAGTCATTTATCAGCTAAGATCAAGCCTAAGCAGCAAAGGGTAAAAGAGACTCATTTGGTTTATATTTTCTCTCTAGTAAATAACAACCCTTCTCTTCTAATGTTTATGAGTTTTTTGTGCTAATCATCGTACAGGTGGAAGTGGAAATGGCCATCAACACAATGAGTCCGAACTACTGTCGTAGCAAAGGAGAGCAGATAGCTCTGAACGTGGATGGCACCACTTATGATGAAACCAACACCTATTCAGTGTATGTCAGCTCGTCTGCACTCAGCCTGTCATCGTTTGTGTGTTTGACTGTGCCTTGGAGTAGTAGTTTTAACTAAGTAGTAAGTAGTTTAGTTTTAACCTGAGCATTTTTCTTTTACTTTTCTTCTCCAGGAAAATGATGGACAAACAGACCTTCTCCTCCATCCAGGCCACCACCAACACCTCCAGATACGCTGCAGCTGTGTTTCGCAAAGGTCTGATCTAATAACCAGTGGTTCTCTACTTTTACACTGAAGAAAGCCAGTACTGCTATTCAGGAGTGACTATGTCCATGATCAAAAACTTGGTGTGATATGATGGCTGAAAACCAGGATTTGGTTTCTGATTGGTTCACCTGTGTCCATAGGTGAGCTTCACATCACACCTCTGACAGGAATCCTCCAGATGAGACCGAGCTTTTCTTACCTGGACAAAGCCGACAGCAAAACCAGAGAGAGGGAGGCTGCCAATGAAGGTGTGTTGGTTTTTCCTGGTTTTTCAAAGAAATTAGTAAGATAGGGGAAAAAAAACATTTACCGCTTTTCTAAAACTGTATTGATTAGATGATTAAGCAACAATTTGGTTTGGCTTCAACCAAAATACCAACATTCTCTGTTTCCAGCTTCTCATTTCTACTTTTGTGTTTTTTGTCCTTATAAACTTAATATCTTTGGGTTATGACTATTGTTCAAAGAAATCATCAACATGGGGTCTGGAAAAACACAATAGTTTTTTTTTTTTTTGAATTTTTACTGTTTTTTTGTTGTTTGCAGGTGGAGACTCATCCCAAGATGAAGCGGAGGAGGAAGCCAAAGCCATCACGGTGAGACATTGTGCACATACTCACTTACATGCACAAACTTAATTCAACTCAAATCTATCGTTTCTTAAAAATGGTGCCTGTGTGTCCCATTCCAGGTGCGGTTTGCTCGGCCAGAGTCGGAGCAGGCCCGACAGAGGAGGATTCAGTCATACGAGTACCTTCAGAAGAAGCAAGCAGAGGAGCCCTGGGTTCACCTACACTATCACAGTGTCAAGGTGAGGGGGGAGGAGCTAAAGACATCTCATTTTAGTACTGTTGTGTTATGAGGAGCTGTTGTCATGAAGTACTAATTGTTGTCATGTTATTTGAATTCAGGACAGTCGCTCAGAGCATGAAAAGCAGTACCTGTTCTGTCAGTCTGTGGACGCCTCACAGAACTCTGAACTGGTCAAAACTCCTAAGTGAGTTTCAACATTTTAATGCATGTCATTAATTCAGTAAAGTCTTCTGTAAGTTTAAAAGTCCCTATATAACTTTGCCTCCTTCTGTACCTCACTCCCTGTGTTTTCTCAGGGAGTACCTGGCGATGCTGATGCCTCCTCTCGCAGAGGAAAAAGTGTAAGTATTTCTCTTCTAAGGAAAGATGCTTGATTTTCAACTTCTTCACAGGTCCAGAGATGAACGTTAACGTCATCTCCTCTCTTAACTCTTAGTGTGAAGCCTGTTGGTCCGAGTAATGTTCTCTCCATGGCCCAACTGCGCACTCTGCCGCTGGCAGAGCAAGTCAAGACCCTGATGAAGAATGGTAGGCCAAGACAATAACACAGTTCATATATAGAAACAAGTTTTGGTGCAGCACAGGAGTACTTGGCCTGTGTGCTTTAAGAGCAGTGATTTGTGACATATGGATTCTATAGATTTAAGTGTGTGCAGTTTTTGTTTCTGCTAGATGGAGTTAGTGTATTAGTAATTAATCCAGACGCAATAAACCGTTTAAAACATCTTCTACAAACATGCAGAGCATACGGCAACACATATACAGCATTTATTGCTAAGCTCTATTGCTCTTCTTCTGACATCTTCTGCCATCTCCAGTCAAACTGATGCCTTTTGCAAACCTGATGGGTCTTCTCGCCTCCGGCACAGACTCAACTGCAGTGCTGCGCTGCATCCAGCAGGTGGCACTGTTGGTTCAGGGGAACTGGGTGGTCAAGAGGTGAGTCCAAGCAGCTTTTATTGATCAGAACCCACCCTCTTGTACATGGAAATGAAGTATGAAGAGAGTATCTGTTCCCCCAGTGCAGTGTGATTTTATACTAACGCAGCCTACAAAGAGCACAGCTTATGAACTGATGCTGGACCAGGCAGCTGGTTGATGCTCCTGTGTTGTTTCTCCCCAGTGATGTTCTGTATCCTAAAAACACCTGCAGTGCTCACAGCGGTGTTCCTGCAGAAGTTTTGTGTCGTGGCAGAGACTTTGTGGTGAGCTTCTGAATTACCCATAAAGTTTAGAGTTTAAACCCTGATCTTTTTTGCATGGTTCTGACTCCGTTTGTTGTTCCTTTATAGATGTGGAGGTTCACTCTGGAGCGCTCTGTGATGAGAAAGGAGATTGCATCCATCATCAAAGTATGGCTCTATGAAAGAAGATACAAAATTTACCTGAGATGCTTAGTGCCAGTTCATCCTGATTGTTCAGATGCTGAGCAGCTTGTCTGGGAACACTTGCTGTAGCTTTTGTCATCTCCAGGTTACAGTTGTTTCCATTCATTCAGGTAAACAGGACTAACAAGCTCTTCCTTTTGTCTCTGTCAGCTTCCTCCAGAGGATGTGAAGGAGTTCCTGGAGCATGTGGCAGCTCCTCGGATCAACCGGGGCTGGGAGTTCCTGTTGCCTACTGATGTAGATTTCATTAAGAAACACCCAGATGTTGCCCACAGGCAACACATGCTGTGGCTCGGTATTCAGAGCAAGTAGGTTCCATGAGAAAGGTTTTAGTTTTTTTTTGTTTTTTGTTTTTTTAATCTAAAGAAGTTTTCACCATGCAAGTGTTGTTAAATGCTTTTTTTGAAGGATACTGGATCAGGAAGAATTTATACCAAAATATTTTTTTACAGGTTGGAAAAGGTCTTTAAATTCTCTAAAGACGACTTCATGCCAAAGAATTCCCCTCAGCCTGGTGTGTGTACTGACTTTTATTTGTTATATCCAACTGTTAATATATTACACATTAAATACAAAGCAGAGAAGAATTCTATTTGAGCTGACATCTGTTTTCCAGAACCTGTCCATATCAGTGGGGAGCAGCGTCTGCAGATGGCTCAGGAGCGAGCACAGGAAAAACAGCCATCCCTCCAGAAGGCCCTGGATGCCAGACGGGCAGGAGGCACCATCCAGGTCAAACAGGAGCCAATCAGTGACAGGGAAGATGAACCTATGGACACCTCCTCTTCCCCGTCCTCCTCCTCCATCCCTAACGGTGCTGTCAACGGTTACCCCTGTGCCACCTCCCCTGGCTTTGATCACACTAATGGAGGGAGTCCCGCCAACATGCCGTCCCTGGAGCTGCAGGACTTTGTGATAAAGACTTTCAGGAAACATTTTGTGCTGACACTGAATGAGTTGAAGAGGCTGTTTAACCTCCACCTGGCTTCCATGCCAGTGGGGCAGAGCGTCTTCCACTCCATCTCGGACCACATGCTACAGGACACCATACTGCTCTGCCACTGCAAACAGATAATGGTGCCTGTGAGTATTCAGGGAAAACATTCACTTTAATGGCCAAATAAGGTCTCACAAGGTTTCCAGTATAAAGCCACATTCACACTGCTCGTATTTTCATCTTCCTCAGTCTGTGTGTGTTCACGCATTTGTATTACAGTCAAATTAATTCGGATCTTCTCAGTGTTAAGACTGAGGCGCTAGACAAAACACTGCAAAGGGCTGCATTGTTTAAGTGAAATGCAAACCTGATACTGTTAATAGATCAGCAGCAGTTCGATGAGGTTGAACACATTCTGGTAAAACTGATCAACAGTTTCTGAGGCTTTGACACAGGATGATGAAATGACTCATTGTTTTTTTTTTGAGTCAGACATTGGTAGATTTAATTTCACAGGCTTGGTTTTGACAAAGGCAGCACTGCCAGTTCTTATGTGCAGAATAACGACATTAACAGCCACTTTGCTTGTGAGCACTTTACTGCTTGTAAAGGAGTAGATGATGTTCTCAGGTTCCAGCAGCCAGCTGACACCTCTGTGTGTTTACACTCTGTTGGTTTAAGATTGCTGTTTGAAGGCTTAATGTAGTTGGTTTGTTATCGCTCCACTTTATCAGCTGTGTTTTTCTTGGTGTGCTGTTCGCTCAAAGGGCAGGGAGTGGCTTGGTCTGTCCCACCGTGTCCTGGCTTAGACCTTATCCCATTTAACCTGAGAGGATTTTAACCAGCATGGGGGAGGGACTGGCCAGACACCATCTTTGTTATGCAACAGATTATCAGACTTGAAACAAAGATGATTAGAACTCAGGGAGGGGTAGCCTGGGTGCTTGTTGGTGTACACAGGCAGATCTGGAAGCAGGTGGCTTGTAGTCTTCGTCAAAGTAAACACTGTGTAGCTGTCTGACTGTTTAAGCATCAGTTTTAAGTCGGCGTGATGTCTTAAGGGTTAATCCCTGGTTTCAGGGGCTCGCTGTTAGTCCGTCTGGTTAACCTGTTCTGTTTGGCATTTTGGATAGAGGTAACATTAACAGATAATTAAAGTGTCTGTGAGGCAGATTGTTTGGCTCTGTGGTCAGGGGCCCCTCTAACTTGTCTGTTTCCCTCCAACTTTAGTTTCCTGCCCAGAGCACGGCAGCCCCCGATGAACAGAAGGTGTTTGGTCTGTGGGAGTCAGGAGAGGTTTTCGACAAGGTAAACACTCTCACATCACCCCTCTTATAACATCCTTCTGGTCTTGCTCTGCCTGCAGACATTTGCAGCTGCACCACAAAAAACATAAGTCAAAGCACTAAATTTCACACGAGCTTCAGGAAGCACATGAAGTGACTGGTTAGTTGTATTGTTGCAACATGATTCAGTTTTTTTTGGCCTGTTTCTCTTTAAATTTCAAATGGGAAAGTTATAATGATGGTTGTTGCTTTGTGGCCTCCAGTGCATTTGATCTGCAAATATCTGCAATAGACTGAGCATAAAGATGATAGTGTGTTTGTTTTTTGTCTAATAGCTGTATGCTAAACATGTTAGCTTAGCTTAGCACACAGACTGGAAAGAGAACAGCAGCCTGGCTCTGTTGGAATATGACCTGTCAACATTTCACAGCTCACCAATGTACAGTGTTTGTTGTGGTTATATTCACAGTCTATGTGCCATTTTGTGACCAGGCTCAGGGACTTATGGTTGTTACAAAAACACTGTATTTTTATCTGGATTTGAAAACAAATCTCACATATTCTTTAATGAGCTTAAGAGATGCTGAGAGGTGGAGTTTGTTTGTGATAGAATCAAGCTGCACTTTTCCTCCATTTCAGTCTTTATTCTAAGCTGAACTGCTGCTGGTTCAAGCTTTAGATTTATTCAGATGTGTTGATCCTCTAAAACTGACTTGGTAAGAAAGTGATGACACATGTCCCCATGGTCTCTCCCTCTGCAGCACCGTCGGCTGCTGTACGACGTGTTCACCAAGAACTACCGGGTCAGGAGGAACGTAATACAAGCCAGACTGGCACAGGAGCTTGGAGACATCCCTAAGTCCGACATCGACCGGCTATTAAATGTAAGAAGGCTGGTGGGACTGAACATCTGTCTTTCCCCAGCTGTCTAACCTGTTTTCTGTTGTCCAGATCTAACATGTCCTCTGTTGTTGTAGGAGTGCTGCAACAGCCAAGGGGGAATGTGGTACCTCAAGGGGACGATACAGTCCTGACACCGAGATCCTGCCCCCTGCAGTCACACTCAGCCAATCAAATCCTCTCCCAGATGTCCAGTGGGAGGGCAGTCAGAGACATGAGAGCCAGTCACAGCTCACCCAGCTCTGAAGGTAGGCGACAAGAGGACAAACATGTCAGCCCTGATGTCTGCTCTGCTCAGAACATGAAGCTTTTCTCGTTTCAACTGAAGCATTTGTGATATTAATGTGAGCACTCTGATGCAGCGCGGAGGACAGAAACTCCTCACCCTCACACCAACAGATGGAGAGTGTGGGGGGGGGGGGGGGGATTTAAAAAAAAATATTAAGAGATGTATAAATATGGTTTATCAGTAGGTTTTTGAATTGATTGATGAAGTGTTATTTTTGAATTCAGCTTTTACCACATCAGGATGGTGTTTACTGTTGACAGCAACCGGGGCTCAGAGTGCTTTCATTTTACTTCATGTTTTACTTAATTAGAAACAAAGCAAACATTGTTAAATGGCCTTTGGAGAGAATTTCTTAGAGCTGACTCAGTTAAAGAACATCTATTTAATACTCTTATTTATTCCACCCTCAGAGCTTTAAGGGTGGATGATAAAATTGCTGAGTTAAAAATATGTAAGTATGGAAAAGAAGGGGAAGAAATGATGCATTAACAATCCAAAATTCCCCAAATATCTTGACACTTACGTTGAACAGGGAAGATGAACCTATGGACACCTCCATTATGTTTTTGGCAATCATGGACCTGGAAGCTGCTACATCTGATGTGGCTTTTCCCACTTTGCTGAATTATTCAGTCGAAATACAGAAAGTTTAAGAAAACCTGGGCTAAATGGTTAATGCTGGTTTGTTTTTCTGGGTTGAATGTACAGAGATTCAAGTGGTTTTCCTTTTGAGAGAAACTTGAGTGACTGATTTTGAAAGCCAATAAAGATGCTAATGTGGATTAAAGTTTTGCTGTAAATCTGTTGGTGTTTAATCCAGTGTACAAACTCCACTACCAGTCAAAAGTGTGGACAGTTTCCCAAGCGTGCCCAAACTTTTGACTGGGCGTGTCTATGGACTGGGCCATAGTTCGGTAAGCACGCTGGACCGTCGTCTGCAGTGATGGGGGAGTTGTTGCTATGGATACGCTGATGTATCGCCATGTGCTGCTATCTTGAGCCTCCATCTAAAGTGCCTCTGCTGTTACAAGGCATTCAGGTCAAACTCCTACCATCTGTATGAGAAATAACAGGAACAATACTACTTTGATTTTCACTGAAATACTTTGACATTTAGACCTTAAAGATAAATAAAAACTACATTTACATTTTCCTACATCATCAACTAATGACAGTTGTATTTTTTCATTGGTTTGTTACTCACTGCTCAATAAAGATGATAATGTCAACTTCTATATGTTCATCTGTCATTTTTCAAAAAGAAGCAGGGTGGGGCACCCCTGGACTGACTCTACAAAAAAGACAAACCTGGTGTCTCAGCTTGCTTCATGTTTTTGTGGCTCAGAACAGTAACATGAACAATAAGGTCCAGCCATTAAAACAGGTAAATATGCATCATACATGAACTGAAAGTGTAAAACATACTTACAATAACTACATAGGACAGTGTCAGAAAAGCCCTGATAATGCCTGTGCAAACCTAAAGTGCATCTCTGGGATCCAACAGGATGTCAACAAATACGTGCTCAGCTTTAAAGCTCAATAAGGACACGAACAGGCAGCAAAAGCAACAAATGCTGCAGAAAACAGCTTCTATGTGGCTCTAATATATCAAGTGGCCATTACATTGTCAAGTACATAGAGAGTTATTATTGTGGTAAACCTTAGAGCTTACCTTTCATATAACATTCACAGTCAACTAACCTACCATACAATTATCAAGTATAATGTTAGAGGAGTACATGTGACAATTACAGCAATCTCACCAGTATAACATCTAATCCTATACTGGTCATTGTGGATTTGTTCTGTGTTCTGGACGCAGCCAAAACTATTGCTGAGACAACGTTTAATTTTTTTGTTGCACTGAATTTAAAAGTTCACATTAGATCACAGGAGCTGTAGACCAAAGGCAGCTAGATACAGCAGTGGTGCTGTTTCTATTACTAGAAAATTTAGTTTCTGTTTTAAGTAGCTGAATCAGTAGAAAATTAATAGTCAATAGTTTTGATAACTGATCAAACATTCAACTAAATTTATAGCATAAACATCCAAAAAGATCTGGTTCCAGCCTCTCGAATGCGAGGATTTGCTGGGTTTTTGTGTTTTACGATTGTAAACAGATTGTAAACTGATCGGCTACTTGTCTAATCATCAGATAAAACAAGTGATGCTCAGTTTTTAGAACTTCATATTTGCTGAAACTTTACAGCCTGACTGACAAGTTAACTGGAAATAAAAATCATATATAATTAGTTCAGCTGACTTTAAAGGTCACCAGCAATTATTAGACAGGCGCCATAGAATTAGAACCAAATTACTTCTTTACATCTAGATTTTTCCAGGAACCTTTGCTTCTCAGGTGTCAGGTACAGGAAACTACATCCTTGTCCAGAAATGATCTCCTTGTTTAAAACCCGGGTTGTGCAAAAGGAGGCAGGGTGAGTGTACAAATGGCAGCATTAGGCACTGGTGTTTCTGTGCAACATGAGCCATAACTGAGACGTGAGCTGCTGGTGTTTGGCCTTCTTGTTTTCACATCTCTCTAATCTCTTAACCCCTCTGTGTGGCGATCACCATTTCTGGGCAAAAAACAGAGTAGCATGAGCTTCATGTGCTGCTCTAAAAGTCCTCCAAGAGCTCTGTAACTGGAAGACAATAATTACTGGTGCAGCAGGTCTCTCATTTCAGTGGACGACCTATTGTAGAACAGGCAGCAGATGATGGTCTCCCCCTGTTTTCAATCAGGTCCTCTTTGGTTTTCTGAATCCGGGAGAAAATTTCCCTAAAAAGTTCCTTGTATGCTGGCTGGTGAAAGTCATCGTCATGGACCTCCATGTCCGTTACAACAGGAGAAGTGGTGGTGAAGAATGGCGTCTGGACTGACTTGTGGCTGAGCCTGTCCTGCATTTCCTCCTCTAGCCCCTGGTGGCAGCGCCGCAGCAGCTCATCGTACTTCACTTGCAGGGCGCTGTACTGGGCGTCAACCTCATTAAGCAGCGAGATCCCACGATACTTCACTACCTCGGCTCGGCGGACGCAGGAGCACTCGTGGTCAGAGATCCTGTTGGTGGAGTTGGGTGCCTCTTTCAGCCGCTCACTGTCCCAGCGCTTCAGGACATGGGGGCTTTTGGCTGCAACTGCCTCCGCTTCATTCTCCTCCTCTGGGGTGAGGAACATGGAGTCCCGCAGCAGGTTGTGGAGGAGGTCTGGCCTGCTGGATCTCGAGGAGGACTCTGACTTCCAGAACTGACGAAGCTCCTCAGCTTCATGCTCCAGCTCAGATACTCTGGCCTGAAGCAGAGAGAAAAATGATTTAGAAATGGATGAGAGCAACTAAACACTGACACATTTGATAAAAGAAGGATGGAGGGAGTGGGTGGTTATACTTAGGTTTAGAGGAGAATTATTGCCTTTTAAAATGACGTGTTCAGATAAAAACCTTAAAGAGGATCATAATTTATCTAAGTGATTTTAAAGGTTTTTATAGACCAAAGACAGTAGCTGGAAATGTTTAACTGGAAATTATTCTATAGCGACATGGCGTTTAACAAGACCAAAAGGAGATTAATACCTTGAAATCTTTCAAATAGTAATTCAGAGACTACAGCCAGGCTAGCTACTGAAAGCTGCTTAAAAGTTTAAAGTACAGAGCTCTCATGTGATGAAAATGGTGAATAATCTAACAGGATTAATGTTTTGTGCAATTCTTTCTATTCAGATATTTCCTCTTTCAAACTGAACTTTCAGACAACATGAGAGGGTTAGGGCTCATAGCTAGCAAACAGACATTTTGTGAGACAGCCATACCTGACATCCCTCCATCCCTGCCAGCTGCTGCTCCAGCGCTGCGTTCTCACCGGCGAGCAGCTCGGCCTCTCGCTCTGCCTCCTCTCTCCGAGCACGCTCGCTGGCAAAATTGGCCTGGAGGCTTTGGAGGGACTCTTGTAGTGACACCTGCTCCTCCTCACGCCACGACGTGTCTGAGAACTCAAGATTGTCTGAGGGTTCATCAGCATCATAGTCGCACCTGTACAGAAACACAGACACTTATAAGCATGTGCATCATATAAACATGAGGCCAGCAGGAGATCAGATTAACTTAGCATAATGGTGACCTGCATCTGTCCTGAGGTAAAAACAGTAAATTAATTGTTTTTGTGTAAAACTGACAGGGGCTTACGTGAAGCAGTAACTTCTTGGCAAATAAACACACGTCTAATTGTCCCTTTAAATGGACTATTCTTCATAAAAGAACAGTGGAGCTACAAAACTTACTACCTGGAAAATGTCCTAGAACCACAGAGAGCTTGAATATCTAGTACATGTGCTGATAAAGACTGTGTGATACAGTTAAAAGCTCCAGTGGAGGTTGAAGGGTCAAGATTGTTTCAACACCTGTTTATTTTAATCTTTATCTAAAAACACAAGCGGTTAATTTGTCCTTTCATGAGCCTTTATCGTTTTATGTGTCACAGGAAGAAGAAAAAGTTAAAGGTGACAGGGAAAGAAACGATGTCGAAATGCTCTAAAGGTCATGAGCAAAGTTCAGTCTTCTGACACTGAGGCAGCAAAATGTCAAGTGTGAAAAGAAAATGATAGTTTTGGCAAATGTCTAGCAAACAGTGCAGTGTTAAAATACGCAAAACCAATACACAGCTCGACGGAAAATAAGAAACACACAAAAACCAAAGTGCTGTCCAATAAGAGAAAAACACACTGAGCTGTAGACCCAAGGTGATTAGAAATCAGCTGAATAATCAGTCACAGCTTCAGAGACACATGGAGACGTGTTCACACCCGCCAGCTCAGACTTTGTCCTTTTCCTTCCAACCTCATCTGCACTGAGTTCACTTCAGACCAGCCTCATGTTTGTCTCTCATGTTTATCAATGAGATTTCCATCATCTGACCTGGATGTTTTGATGGAGCAGTCCTAACAAGATTACGCAGCACTTAGATTAAACTCAGGCAGTGAATGAACCCTGTTCGAGCCAACAGGAAGTGACCAGAGCATGAAAGGTTCAGTTTGCTGTGAGGCAGACGTTGCCGACTGCCAGTGATGAGGATTAGCACACATCGAGCACAGATAAAGGCAAGAGGTCTCAGTGGAATTTGCTGTTTCCCTTCTTGAAAAGTACAAAAAAAAAAACAAACATCTGCATCAACTGAGATTAACTTTACCAGGTTGAAGAAATTATAAATGATTATTTTGACCCTGAATATTGTCAGTATCTCAGTTTTTAGTACAGCGCATTCACCTGAGCTAGGGCTCCAAAAGCATTTGCTCTTTTCTAACTCCAGCACATCCTCATATTTGACAACCTGAAACTAATACATGTTTGGTGTTTATGCCTGATAAATGGCTCCAACACTAATAATAAATGAGTACAGTGTGTGGGTGTCGTCACCTGAGCGTGTTTTGCAGCTCTTTCAGGCAGGACACACTCTGGGTGCTGCGACCTGACCACATCCCTCTGTGTGGAGGCTTCTGAGGCTGAGAAGGACTCAGCTTCAGGTCCTCCACCTGATGCTGCAGCTCCTCCACCTGCACCTGCAGCAGGTCCACTGTTTCCATCAGCCTGCACAGATAAAAAACAAAGCTCTTTAAGGTTCCCAAAGAGTATTTTGGTCCTAAACACTATATCATTTATTAACATGGGGGAAATCTGGAACAATCAGAGAATCCACATCTCTCGTCTTACCCCTGGATCTTCTGCTGAGCCGACCTGTTGTCCTGAACCAGTTTGTGGTTGCTCTGTTCCAGCTCACGGGCCGACACGTCAAGCTGCTCGTACACTTTCGCATGCTGATCGTTAACCTGCCGCAGGAGGTCCACCTGTTTTGTCAAGTACTGGAGGACATGAAGAAGGTTGAGGACAAAAATAGACCATTTATTCTACATTGTCTGCTAAGGTGTCAATAACAACAGACATCAAGCATGAAAAACAAACAGGACTGGTTTCATAGATAAAAGACCAATACAATTACTAGTAAATGGAATGAAATTCTTTTAAAGATATTTATCAGGGTGTTCCTAATGTATCTAACACCTTTCATTCAAGTGACAGTGAACACAACACAAAGTTCATTGTAACACAGTTGACGAGCCAGAGTCAGAGCTGCAACGTCACAAGTATTGACTACAGGTCTTAAGAGATTAATTCTGTGTCAGCAGTGACATGTAGGGAAGGATTTAGTGTCACACACCTCAGACTGGAAGATCAGTAAAAGGATAAGTTAATGCTGAGTGTTCTTAATTTCTGTTTGAAATGATTTCCAACTGGAACCTGATCCCCAGTGGAAATTACACCCTTGTTCAGCAGCATATTGTGTTTTTCTTTTAGGTTAATTTAGGACCTTTGTAATCTAATATAATCGTGTGATGGTACAATTTCCTGCTGCGTTAAAGAGGAACTCATGGCCCCGTGAAACAAAGTAGGTTCTAAACTGACAGGTTCTCCATTTTTCCCAGAAGCTCCGTTTACTGTAGCTGTGGATTCTGGATGAAGACACCAACAGTTAGACATCTCTTTTACCTCGATCTCCTGCAGCTGTTCCTGGTTGGTGGAGTACATCTGCTGCAGCCCCTGCTCCAGCTCCCTGTTCCTCTCCAGGAGCGTCTTTCCCAGCTCGGCTGCCAGCTGCAGGTCTGCTGGGGAGACAGAATGAGGAACCATAACTGCTTTAGGGCTCAGAGTTGAGTCTCACTGAAGGAGACATGGGGACTTTACTGTACAAACAGCTTTGTGAGGTGATGGTGGTGTTGGCAGGAGTCCAGTCACCGTATTTTTTAAATTGATGCCACAGGGATTATCCAGTTTAGGTGCAGGGTCTGAGGGTCTGTTGGTTATTTATTATGTGCCTATTAATTCACCGGAAACAACTATCCAGCCACTGACTTTGCCTTGCCCTCTACCATCTAACACAAAAACCACCAAATAAATAGTAAAGCTGACACAACTGGTGTAGAAATGTGAGACATTAGGAGGAAATAACAAAATCTTCATTGTAAACGCAATAAAGAAAAAAGGGATGAGGTCAAAGCTACTACTTCATTTCAGATGGACCTTTTGCCGCATGCGTGTTCTGCTGACTCCTGCCTTTTTCTGCAGCCTGTCTCTGTGCTTCACTTCTTCTAAAACAGCTTGTCGACTCATTAGACATCCTTACTAAAACAACACAGATCAGAGCTTCTGAAAAATCACATGGAAATTCCCACAAATTGAGCCTCCTGTGCACCTGCGAGGCTTAATGCTGACACACAGATATATATACATTAAAAAAAACATATACAAAAAACACAGCTGCTTTTGTCTTTGGCTGTTAAATTAAATAGAGAAATGATCTTTTTCTTTAAGGCTTCGGAGACAAAGACTGAAAGGAAACTGTACCATGTTCAAGGTCTTGCTTGTCGTACCACGGTTCCTCCTCCTTAATCTCAAATTCTTCCTCCACACTCGTGTCTGTCAGCATCTTCCCGGCTCGGATCAGTCGCACAGTGTCGGGATTAGTCCTGTGTTAAAACAGGACACACGCAGAGTTTGATAAACGATGATAAACGACCCAACCCGCGTCCTTCCTGCCAGCGTCCGCTCTCCTGCAACCGGCACCGGTGTGCGCTCATCACCGGACAGACGGACCGATCATTGCTGATGCGACTCAGCTGCGTCCAACACAGGTTTCCGGATTAATTTCAGAATAAACGCGTTGTATAACTGCACATAACAAAATAGACATAAAAGAATGTAAAAACTCAGTAGGCCTATGGGATGTTTACAGGTAAGATAAATGCAATCAAAGATGGTGCTCCTAAAAAATAAATGCATACATAGAAATATTATTTCATTATAACATCAATAGTTTAACTTAACATGATATGAATATGATAAAACCACTCCACTATTTGGATTTTTGTAATTTCCTTAAGGGTGGGGTTTATTTTATTTTGAAAGTTATTAGCGCGGTTTCCGGTGTACACCTGTCTGTCTCTCGGTTTGAACACCAATTCACCTGCTCCTCCCTCCTCTGACAGGAGCAGAGTCTACGTGACCACACGGGGGCGCTGCAGCTACAAAACACTCACCACTGACAGAATATTGACATTCACAATCAAATAATCAGGAAATCAGTTTGAAACAAGTCAGAAAGTCTCTACAGATGGAAGAAGAGCTGCTTTGCTGTGGTTAATTTTAAACAACTGATATCACTTGGTTCTATAACTTCAGGATAATCCAAATCCAACCAATGAATGACTTTCACTTGCCCAAACGACGTGGACTGTGTGACTTTGTCTTGTCAGATGAACATTTTGTAAATAGTTTTGTGCTTGTTGCTTTTCTGTTTTGAGTTTGTAGTTTACTTTATCATCTGTGCTGTAAATATTTTTTAATGTTTTTAGATGTTTAACATGCAGACATGATTATCCATCAGTTGGTGGCAGTGTGAGCTCACATTTTGCCCTGACGCTGTTCAACACAACAAAGCCTAATGTCTGCCTTTTACTCTGACAAAGAACATCCACAAACACAAACTGATTCACAGTCAATTATTCTCTGGAGCACCGAAATAAATACAAATGAAACATACATGGGTTTCTGCTTGTTAAAAAAATGAACAGGATCAAATAGCTCAACACACTCTGTGGTGTGTTGAGCCTCAGGACAGATAACCTAAGGCATTTAATCAGCTGCACTGATTTTTTCCTCTGATGCCATCACCAGGTCAAAAAGTAGAAGCATTTGTTATAGAAAGTTTGTTTTTGAATTAATGTTGGTGCTGAGGTTTCATTGACCAAACATTACCACCCATGAATAAGTCAGAACACACTCTGGCTGCTGGGACAGACATCATGCTGTAACGTCTCACTACACTAGGCCATATTATTCAGACAGGTTGAGGATTGGAGGCTACAACATCATAAGCTCTCTGCTCCAGCCCTTTCATGTCCTATTTGCTTCCTCTTTTTGTGCTTCACTCTCAGTGTGTCCCCTCTTTTCCCCGCCGTCCTCCATCATCCTCCTGATTTCTCTGTCTCTGTTTTTCCACTGTCAGCGAGATGAGAGAGAAGGCAGACCAGGAAGCAGCAGCTCTCTGCGGGGATTTGGCTTCTTAGAGTGATAAAATAGCTGTGATCTTTTTTTTTGCAGAATCAACACACTGGTTGTGTTTGCCTCCTATCTGTACTTACACCCGTGGCATTTTTGCTTTTATTGATGCTATATTGCCGTTTCCTTTTGAATTTCATGGGGGGTGAAATGGCAGAATGGCCCCATGTGCTCCTTTAGCCTCCCCCGTTTTTTATCTCCCTGTCAGAAAAATGATTAGAAGTGCATCTCAAACGCAAAACATGGTTTCCAGTCACATTTGCTCTGTGGCAGTAAAGGTGTCTTCAAGCAGCACAATAATGGGTTTGCAAGCAAAAGGAAATCAGATAAACTAAGGGAGGAAATTGAAATATTACAGAGAAGAGTGCAAGCAAACAGGATGATTACCACTGTGCTACCAACCCGCTGACACGTTCCTCCCTGCAGCATTCTGGGTTAGTAATGGTGTTTCCTTAACATGAACGCAGTGCCGTTAATGTTTTGCTGCTAACAGTAATGAGTCATTAAAAGAGAGATTTGGAGCTTTACTGATCCGTCGCTCTACCAACTGTCTTAGCTGTGGGGATTGGATCGTCTCGATGTTTTGGCAGGGGGGTGAGCAGGAGCTGGGGAGTGGTGTAATGGGATTTAAGGAAGTGCTTCTGGGTACTAACTTCAACACACACATGTACAATACATATGAAAAAACCTCTGACTGCTGTGTGAGCGCTTGTTTTAAGTTAATGTTCAAAGCTCTTTCTTTTTGCAGAAATTCATCATGACAGGCAGAGAGCACTGAGCCTGCAGTGATATTAATTGGTTGGTTTTAGGATTTTTTTGTGTTGTGTTGCCTTTTGTTCTGGACATGTGCACAAACAGTCAAGGATACTGAGAGCCGCTGTGTTGCCATGACAACCAGGCGTTTGCAAAAATCAGCGTGATGCCAACTCTCATCCAGGATCACATATGGACTCGTGTGGGGGGAAAAAAAGACAAAGACGTTGGCAGAAGCAAGAAAGCACACAGGCTGAATACTGTACATACATGCATATGTATAGCAGGCATGACTGTAATGCTGCAGCGGTCTCTTCATGTTGTTTACAGGCACTGAATGCAATAAACAGAAAATTAGGAATGAGAGAACTGGGAAAAAGTGACAGAGATAAACAGAGAGAGAAAAACAGTGATGGAAATGATGATGATGAGAGAAATTGGATTTGGGTCAAAGATAGCAAACTGTTATCAACTGAGCACCGACATCAAAGGCATCATTGGCAGGGAAAATTATGAAACTTAAAAAAAAAAAAAAAAAAAAGTTTAATTTCACGAATAATCTCCCACCCTGGGGCTCATGGGTAAAACAAAACTCTGTGAAGTAGATGAGTTTAGCTAATCTCTCTCACGCAGCTTCAGGGGATCACAGAGGCCTAGTTTGGTAATTCTGGGAAACAGATACGTCTCATGCCTTCGTTTCTGTGCGTGGATGATGGTGCACTCAAAGAAAAGAAGAAATTTTTTTTTATTAGAATCCAAGAGAAAAATCAGCCTGTGAAGATGAACAGCCAGTGTAGGGAGAGGTTGAAACGACAGATGCCTGATGTTGTGTGTAGATGAAGACAAGACTAAACGACAAGGCTGAAGCTGCTGCTGATGATTTAGCTTAAAGCACCACTGTGCCAAGGTAACTCAAATATAAATGTCAAACATCCAGTTCCAGATTCTCAGACATGAGAATTTACTGCTCGTACTTTGTCTTGTAAACTGAACATCTTTGGGTTTACATGATCACATGAAATGTTTTGGACACAAAAACTGTCATTGGCATTTACACCACTGTTAATACATCTTAAACCATCAGGAAAAGTGAACTACATATGAAGAGTGGTGGTCACTGTACGAGTTGCATCCATGTTTTTCTGAGTGCACACAGCATCTTGGTGTTTACAGTATTTCTGGGGATCTGATAAGTTTAAGCACAAACACGCATGAGCAGGAAAAAGCTGAGTTGACCACTTCTCTCCAGCAGTAACATCCAACTGCTGAGTGAAGACAAAACGTCCTGGCAGCTGCCTCTGTTTTTAGCTGCACTGATCTGAAACGCATCTTACTGGATCAGCCTCAAACACAACATTTTGAAGCAAAACATTCAGGCTATTTTGTCAACAGCTACAGTCAAATCCGTATTTCTTTTTCTTTATGAAGTGTGTTTGACACTTTCAGCCAAAACTGCTGCTGTGCTGATTTTATTTCATTTGACAGTTTGCATCTTTCCTCACGAAGCGGATTATGTTTTATCAGGTCTATGAAAAGGAGCTGCAGCAATAACAAAGACAAAACAGTTTTAATTACAGATTATCTTTTACCTGGTTTACTGCAGTTTGGTCCCTTACAGCTACTTTACATCACATATATTTACAAGCTCATTGTTTTGCAGTAACTATGAGCTCCAGGTGGTAAACTTTGTTTTGAGGTTGAAATCATGATGCAATCACAAAATTACATCCAGTCTGAAGACTGGCACAGACACACCTGAGCACACCTGATAACACCCTGCTCCTGTTCCAGAGACTTGTGTGGACTAAGAGTGGAGTGTGTGGAGTTATTCTTTAATGCTTTACAGATATTAAAAAAATCATGCTGTGCATTTCGACTGGTCTAATGATGCACTCTGCTGTTAACAGTTTCTGTCACTCAGCTTGGAATGATCTTGACTAACTGATGCTCTGATTGCCTGCAGGCTCTGAGAAAAACTTTATTTTCACTGTTACTAAGAGGGACTGTGTGGAGCATCCAAGGGATTCAAAAGGCCACAGGACAGTTTGTATTATTGGCATGTGCAGATTACTGAACAGGACCATCAGGTGAAGAGACAAGAAATGGTCAAAAAGAGACAAAAGACTACGACAGAGAGACACAAGATGAACAAAGGACACAATGACTAAAAAGATGTCTTTGTGAAACTGGGACTCTTGCTCTTATGTAGGGGTGTGGGGGCTTTTACATGTCTGCACTCAGGGCCCATTGCCTCATAATCCCTCCATTATTACTGGACACTGACTTTGTTCTCCAGAAAAGAAAGACATGGTTTGGTTCAGTCTGTGAATCCTCCTGATCAGTTCATCATAAAAAATATGGAAACACAAAAGAACACAACTTGGCATCTCTTCCCCACATCATCAGATGATTTTCATGCCATGCATATATCAGCTGAAGAGATAGTTGTGTCCATACAACAGTGCAACATAAGCCAAAGTGATTAATCTCCAGAAAACAAAGTCACATTCAACGACTCATCCATAATGAATCTCCCAGTTGGCAGAGGGAGTGTGTGAGGCAGAGACAGACGCTGTGGCACCAGCTTTTTGCAGACCTCACCATTATTTCACCCAGGACTGGATCAGTGTGTGTGTGTGTGTGTGTGTGTGTGTGTGTGTGTGTCTACCATCCCGTAAACGTTTATAGTGCCGCACCCTGTCTTCTGTGCGTAAAACCTCCCACGTAGGCTGCATCATCACTCCCCACGTTTCCTCCAGCAGCGGGACAGGCGGATAGCGGTTCACCTCACGGACAGGTTGGTCACAGAGATGGGAGTGGAGCGGCGGCGTTTCTGGCTATGACACGGACACACCGGGCGGGAAGGATGGATCTAACCAGCCGGGAAATGTTGTGCTTGATCGGAACCGCCTGCCTCTGGCTGCCGTTGTTAGCGGAGGTACGTATCCACTATAGACTGTGATGATGAGGGGGATAAAAGCTTTGACGTTGCAATGTGGCCTATTTTTATGCTTTCCTTTTTATGGAGCCTGCCACGCTTTGATGACTTCTGCTGGGTTTTACAAAAAAGCCTTAATTAGATCAATAATTAAATTGATTATTAGATGAATAATCCTATACCAGACAATTTAAAGACTGCCCTGTGTATGTTTTTCGCAATAAATCTACCACACATTTATTCTGGATGCATTTCCAACAAAGCAGGCGGAGGCCGGTGCGTTAAAGGAGCATCGGACACCTCTAATCTGTTTTTTAGCCAATTAATGGGGTCATCAAAGCGCATTGTCCAATTACTGCTGCCACACACACATGCATGGTTTCAATCACAACCTCTCCATCCTTCAATCATCCTCCATGCTTCTCCTCCCTCCTCCTCCAGCCCCCTCGGCGGGATATCATGAGAGGAACCCGTCGGTGGCTCCTGTGCCCCCGCGGTGCTGTGGGATGAACCCTGCACGGGCTGTTGGAGCTTGTCACACCAAATCTAGTGAAGCAGGTGTTGTCAGGTGTGGGTCAGAGCATCCTCAGTATCAGCTGCAAGCCAGATTCAGTCATTTCGAAGATAAAATTGGTTGGAAGTTGTGTCTCTGCAAACAGCCAATAGTCAATGAATCCATTAATCATCAGATTCATTAAGTTTCTTATTCTTTACTCCAGTGTGCGCGCTGTGGAAATGTGCAGCATATGAGCTGTGTAGCCTGTGTAGAAGTCATTAGTGGAGTACAGCGATGTGCAGGATTTAATTAGACCCAGTAACACTGGGAGCAGCCGCGCATGCAGCACAAATAGCACACTGCAGATGAGTTTCAGCTTTTGTCTTTCTTATTTCGACTTCATTAAACAAATCTTCTCATCGGGAGAATCCAGAATGCAGCAGCTCTTCCTTTTGTCGGCAACATCACAACAACATGTCAGAGATGTTCCCAGGAAAACAGGGAGAAATCTACTCTGAATCACATCCAGCATCACTTCGATTTCTGAGACCAAAACGCGTCTGATAGCTCAACTGTAAAACTATAAGTTGTAGTTATAGGATTAAGTTCCCAGCATGCTCAGATCTTCCTATAATTAGACAAATACAGCATCGCACCAAAGACTGTGTGTCTTTGTATCGGCTAAATGATTTTCCATCAGTCCTGTCTCCTAAAAATGATGTTACTGTTTTATATCAACTAAATCTTGATGCTGTTTTTTCACGGTTTAGGTGATTCCAGCAGCAGGTGGAGATGAGGGAAAACTGTTTGAAAAGTAAAAAGGGGCTTGGAAATTGAGGATGTAGCCAATTTACTGACATTAAACCAAAACCAGAAGCTTTTGCTTTTCTAGAAAACACGCCGACTGACGCATGTACGAGGCAAAATAAGCAAAAGGGATAACAGGAAAAAGAAAATCACTTAATTTTGACAGAATTACCAGAATCAGAGGATGCACACAGCTTTTGAATAGAGGAAAATGTAGACTATTTTTAAACCACTAAAATGAGCTATACTGTAATTAATCAGGGGGTCTGCAGTAAGTGGTCACAATGTCACAAAGCTTTCAACACCGTCATTTAATAATGACATGTTGTGGGGCACTTACGTACAAAAAGAGTTCTGGGGTCTGAAGCTGACATTTAATGAGTGAAGGCTGGAAATGTCATCTGAAAGTGATTCAGCACTCAGAAATGATGCTTTGCATGTTTGTGGACCTTTCAGGTTAAAATCACCTACGGAGCATGAAAAAAAAAAACTAAAAGCTCAGACTAAAAACCTCACTGTGCATCTGTACACATTCTCCTCTGAGATGTGTGTGTGTGTGTGTGTGTGTTTATGCCTGTGTTTGCACGGCCACGCAGTGGACGCAGCTGGGAGCGCGTCATAACCGATTAGCTCCATAATCGAGCCGTGGGATTGATACCGATGAAAATATCAGCACCCATGTTCACTACCAGAGGTCACCTGTTCCTGCTCTAATATCATTAGGCTTGAGCAGAGCCTCCTGGGAGGAAGTGTTTGCATGTTGGTTTTACATTTGTGTGCGTGAGTGTGTGTGTGTGTGTGTGTGTGTGTTGGAGAGAAACAACCAGGGAGCAGAAGTCACCTGTGTGAAGGTGAAATGTGTTGTATTTCACTGTTCTCACTAAGGCTACTCCAGCAGTGCGTGTGTGTGTGGGCATGCATGTGTGTGTCCTCTCCTCTTCTGTCTGTCCCCTGCTGTGTTAAGGTGTGACCTGATTTCTGAAAATGAAACAAACACTCTGTCAGATATCATCTGATGCTGTCTACTACTGTTTGTGTATGTGTGCGAGTGTGTGCATGGCTGGTATTACTTATGTTGTGGGGACATAAATCTGTAACACTGTGCAGCCTCAGTGTCTTTATGGGAACAAAACGACTTAGTGTGGGGTTTATGTGATTGTGTGTGTTTGTGTACTCATGATGTACGATACACTCTCACACCTGGATGCTGATCCCTGCCTCATTTAGAAATGCGTGGAAACTGTGAAAATAATACAAAGTTTTCAATTTTACCTTTTGACGACGCAGCCTTGATTCTCTGGTTTCTGACTTTGACGTGACAATATTTCACATTCAAGAACGAGTAGAAACCACTCAGTGAGCGCACACCTTTGCCAAGGCTGGAATAAAAACATTCTTAAATTTAAACTCTGTGTGAACCTGGATCTGCAAGATGTTTGGATAAAACCTAAGTATACACGAGAGCTTTGCAGGAGAATGAGTCGGACCCAGCCAGACCTCATGGTGCAGAGAATCTCTTTGGGATTATTCTGAGTTAATACGTACCATCACTATTCAATTCAATTTACTGATACAGCAAAACAACCAGAGTTGTGATGTGCTGTACACATAATGACAAACAACATTAAACAATAAAAAGCATTACAGGAAAAAATAAATAATAATAAAAATAAAACAGAACAAATGTCGTCAAGGAGAAACACTACAGTGCAGGTTATTTTTCAAACATGGCCCTCACCTTATGTCGACCTGACGGGGACTTCTTACAGCTGTGCAAACAATCACTGACGACTCCTGACAGAAGGAGCAAAGATGGAAAAAGCAAGACAATATTATTTGTTAGAGTTTGGAAGTCACTGACAAAGAAGATGTTCATACACACATGAATATTTAAAATCTACTAACCTTTTCAATCTGGTTATCACAGAGATATGACTTGAAAATGTTTGGTGTTACTTAGCTCAGCATATAGACTGGAAACAGCTTCAGTCTCAGAGTCTGCGAACTTGGCTCTGTCCAATAGCAGTAAAATCCATCTACCAGCACTGCTAAAGCTCACTAATTAAGACATTAAATCTTGTTTAAGTTGCACAAAAATCAAAGTGTAAAAACAATTACCTGGGTACTGTGAGGGGTATTTGCTCAAATAGTTCTTGGCTTGGAATCTCCAACGAGCCTTGACAAGAAGTCGAAGTAAATGTTGCAAAAGCAAATGAATATGTGCATTTTCCAGTGTCAGACTGGGCATTCAAACACTTTACAAATTCATAACCACAAATAAAATCCAGATGTAGTCTGTGAATAAATGAAGGTGATTATATTATTGAACTGGAACATGGAGTAATATCTGTACTGTATATACTGCATATGGAAAAATTAACTTAAAGATGGCTGATGGTTTTTTATGTGGACTGGAGCATTTCAGATTACCATCAATTATTCACATTTCTTGTTTTTTTCCCTTGTATAATCATTTGTCCTTGGGCAAATGAAATTCTGCTGCTGACTAACTTGATGCCTATTTCTCCTCCTAACTGCAGGTGGTGGCTGAGGACAGTTACTTAAACGAGGTGCAGAACTCAGGTAGGTGGGAGATAATAGTCCAAACATCAGTCCACCCCTGTCTTTACACACACTTTCTCCCTCCATCCTTCCTCTCCTCATACACCCCCTCTTCCCTTCTAGTTAAACAGCATCTGACTCACACACTAGTATAAGCCCTTTGCTTCCATCACTTCTTCTGTTATTTTATCCTCCTGCATCAGCTCTGCTCCCACACCCGGCCTTACCTCTCCTCTTCTCTCTGCACCCCTCTGCATTTAATTTTCCTCTTTGCTCTTCTTTCCCACCATCCCTGAGAGGAGTGGAGGCCATGATGGTGATGATGATGGGGGGTGGGGTGAGAAACTCCTCCTTCTTAGTCTCCTTTCCAGCACGAAATATCTGCCCTGCACACATTGACAGACAAGTGAAAATTACCCAGAAACACACCTTTCATCAAACAGCAAACCCAGCGTTTATTAGCACGTGGAAATCACCACAAGGCTCTTCACATAAATAAATAATGCATAAGGGGAAAACAAGTTGATATTTTCTAACAATAATTCAACAAATAATCTGTTGCAACATTTTTCTCCTTTGTTGCAGAAAAGTGTATTAAAAGAAAATTAAATAGTTAAAATGGCAATTTCCCATATTATGTATTAATGAGAATTTGTGTGTTTTGTGTAGAAGATGCAGATGCCTCACACCCACCCCCCATACTGTGAACCTCCAAGTGTGAACCGTGTCAAATACTCATTGTAGCTGGGAAATGGATTATGGGAGCTGTGAGCCTGAATGTTCCCATGGCGATAGGCAGAGTACTGTTGTCGTGGCAATGAAGAGGGTGTTAGCGACGCGAGTGTTGTATGTGTGTGTGAATGAGTGCTGTAGGTGTTGAAATGAACTAAAAAGCTTGAATGATAATTGCAGGATAGGGATGAAAGAGGAACTGAAATTTAAAGAATTGAATTTAAAGAATTGAAAAATTAAAACATGCAGAGTGAAAATAAAAACAAAAAGAAATGTTTGTTTTAAGATTTAAAAAGCTTAAAGTGGTGATGGAAACGAGGATCAAGAAAGATACATGATGGAAATGTTGACTGATTTCATTATGTAATGCTTTCATACTTTATTCAAATTTAACTAAGGAGAATAGAAATGTTTTATTACCATTACAGATCATATACAGCTGAAACACACAGGCTGATCTGCCTCCATATGAAGGCACAATGAAGATCACATATGAGTGGCTCATAGAGGCAGGTTTGCTCTTCACTATTCATCTTTGCTGAATCTTTGCTGAGTCCTTTTCATAGTGAAAATAAAAGCCATTAAAGAATGGATAACATTTAGCGCTTCTTATTCTTTAACTCATAAATATTAAATAAGGAGCTCATAGCTCAGCTGTTCGTAAGCCGGTATAAATGTTAACTCCTGTAGGCACCATAGGTGGAAACTGCTGTATGAAGAGATAATGCACAAGATTATAAAACCCAGTTGTAAGAATATAAAATATGTTATTAACATATATATATATATGTATATTGTTTATGAAAACTAAATGTGGTACATAAAGTAAAGTGTTACCAAAGAACAAACTTGGCATGACTGTGCTACTGTTTAGGTCTGTATATAAGTGAATAATAAACCTTTAGTGTTTAATGATACGTTTTCAAGACACAAGGATGTTTTTCACAGCAGAGCCTTTGACCCCAGCACAGACGTTACTGGTGGTTCTGTTCTGTTCTGTTCAGGCGTCTGAGCCGTGACTGGGCTAGCACAGTGTCAGCTCTGAAACTAAAGTAGTCTGAGTCGGAGCTCCAAACACTGCCTGAGGAACGAAATAGTACTTCGCAAAGTCACATTAACTGGAAGCATTTATGTGGAAACTAAATTAGAAGGCTGACATTTCATAGCATAATTAATTTTGTCTGTTTGTTGTTCACTCCATGTTCAAAACAAAACAATATTACTGAATCATATAAACATATTCTGAAGTCAGCTGCCGTAAGTTAACTCTAGGGCTGCTTAGCAACGTATGTAAAACTGGAACAATATGTAAAAATTTTAATAATCATATCAATGCTTGATAGCTTGAGGCACTTTAAATGTAATCTGAGTTGGGAGCATTTTAATTTTAGTTTCTATGCAGTAATTTTGTAAGACTTCCCACTGTGTCGTTAAGGAAGCATAAAGCTGAAGATATATAAAATATAACAACTATAAATATTCACCAGTCTTTAGCTGTAGTCAGTCCAAATGTGATGACAGAACAGACTCATGATGTAAAAGATATTCACTACATATACATAAAAATAGAGCAAAACAATGTGAGATCTATGGCCAACACGATGAACAAATCAACAGTGTTATATCTTATGATTATAGAAATCTAATGTAAGGTGATTTTGTAATTAAAGGCATCAGGGCACTTGAGTGATTCGTCTGCAAAATACTGAGGCTCTAAAACCTGTTCACAGGAACAATCACCATTGGATCCAAGTTTGAACCATATTCATTATCACAAGGATTAAAGTACGGATAGAGCTTCTCATCGAAGAAACAGTCAGTAAATGAGTAAATAAGTGTTGCTGCCTGTACGTCATAGAACGATATTTGACCTTGATTATAATCCACAAACACTCCGACCCGCTCCACTTTCCCCAAGTGTACCGGCACGTCTGGAGAGCTGAAGGTTTCAAACCTATCTCCTAGGAACCAAATGGCCCAGAGTCCACAGTCAGGACTCCGAACAAGCGCCCCCCTCCTCTGAACCGACGCTTTGGCCACACCCAGACACCATTCGGTCTTTGGACCAACGAACACCTCAAAGTAAAACTTTGATGAGAAGCCTATCTGTCCTAGAACAGCAAGATGCTCAGTAAACATGTTTGGGTTCAGGTTCTGGTTTACCCACAGACCTGAACCCATACCGTATCTCACCTTCTTCCCATCATCAGACAAAATGAGCAGAGGGTGAGCTGTATCTGAATCGAGCAGAATGTTCACTTCATACGCCTGCATGTATCTCAGCGTGGCTCTGTTTGACACATCTGTGCTGTCAGAGAATTGACTTATTTCAGTCTCCATTTTATTCAGTAATGTTCGCAGTTGAGACACTGAGCTGCTCAGAGATTTTTGTATGTGCTGTATCTCCAGGTGTCGGTTAAAACTAATTGTCGACAAGTCCACGGTCTGTGGTAGTGGAGGTAGATCTGGGACATTCTGGAGGAAGCAGAGCTGGTCTTTAGTTTGTTTTAGCTCACTCAGCTTCATCATTGTCCTCTGGAGCTCTGTGATCTCCTGCTCGATACTACTGATGAAACCATCTGCCTGTACCTCTGCAGCTTTTTGCTTCTCCTCCATCACCTTCACCATCTCTGTCTGACTCTTCTGAATCTCACACACCAGAGCTGTTAGGTTCTGCACGGTGTTCTCTATCACATCTTTGGTTTGTTTCTTGCTTTGCTTTACTGATTTCCTCATGGCTTGCACCTTCTGTTGTCTTTCCTGGATCAGACTCTGCACTTTTGCCTCTGTGTCTTTCAACATATCTTTCATATCTTTGTACGCCTGCTGCACAGTGACAACATTGTGGTTCACATGCTGGGAACTTGCACAGACATCACACAGCAAAACTTTGTCTTTTCTACAGAACAGCATAAGGAGGCGGTTATGCTGCTTGCAGATCCGATCCTCCAGGCTTGTCGAGGGGTTGACCAGCGTGTGTCTCTTTAGTCCGGCAGCTCTGTGATGGGGCTCTAGATGAACGTCGCAGTAAGAAGTCAGACACTCCAGACAGGATTTGACAGCCTCTTGCTGGGTGTCAGTGCAAATATCGCACAGCACTGCACCCCCAGAGTTAGCATGCTGTTGCTCAGTGCTCCAGATGTTAGCATCTGACACTTGAAGTAACATGAACTGCGATTCGAGCTCTGAAATGAAAGTGTTGACCTTGAGATCTGGTCTCTTTTCAAACGTTTCCTTACAGAGCGGACACTGGCACACTGGTGTGTCGTTCCAGTAGGATGTGATACAGGACATGCAGAAGTTGTGTCCACATGGAGTAGAAACTGGTCGAGTAAACATGTCCAAGCAGATGGGACAAAGAAACTGCTCCTCAGATAAGAGACTGGTGTTGGAAGCCATTTCTGAATAACAAAACAATTAGATGAAGGCAAAAATAGAGTCACATGTCACCACCTTGGTAATAAAAAAGAAATACACATAAAAATAATCACTACAACTTCTACTATAATCTACAGTGTTATACAAGTTATACTACAACCACTATAATCTTCCTCAGCAGATGTTTGTCCAGTTGTCATAAATTTGTAGCTGTTAAACGTTTTATTTTATCTGAGCACAAACAAACACCAGGAAACATCTGTCACCGTCTCTCACCAAAGGGCCAGTGTGAGTCCCTGTGGCTTAACAAATGTGAATTGATTAGCTGACAGAAAATAAATCAGCAACTCTTGGTAAAACATTAGTTGTTTATGTAAAATGGTCAAATTGCATTGGGTCCACTTTCGCTGTTGTGAACTTTGTGACGCATGTCAGAGTAAAACCACATACATGGGCTGGATTTAGTTATGAGTCATTAAAATCAGACATTGTGACAGGATCATTTTAAAAGTGGACAGCAAATAGAAAGCAGCAGACTGCTGACCTCAGGAAATCTGCATAATCCTAGAATGTTAGGAGAAAGTCGTAAAACATAAGTTGTTAAAGTGTCTCCACGGAGCAAAAGGTCAACTCTCAACAACTGGACAAACCCTGATAACATGTAAATAGCTAAACACTAAATAGACCTTGTGGTTGGATAATTAACTACACAATGTATTTACAACTGTGCTTACGCAAGCAGCAGTATTTCTCAGCATAAAGCTCCAAATTAGCTGAGAGTGGGATTAAACCAAACTTCCAAACAACATAAACCTCTTGTGTCTTATAATAAAAACGTGGTTCTACTTACTCCACATACGTGTGTGTTGGTCTGTAAAGTAAAAAGAAAGAGGAGAGAGTGTTTGGTGATTTCCCAAGAAGGAACTTCACTTTTAGTTTCTTCCTGTGTCATGTTTCTTAAAGGGCCAGACACACATTTGTCTCTGTAGCTCTTTCGTTTTGACACTAGTGGGGGTTGTCTGACTCTGCTCTCTATTATTTATTATTTGAGGATATGTTTCTGCTTTAGTTCAGTACATTTCTCCATGACTGAGTTCCACTTTCTCAGACTCTCCAGTGCTTTCACTTTATACCCCTTCTGCTCTTCCTCTTATCTCCCCACAAAATGAACCCTGTGTGTGTGTGTGTGTGTGTGTGTTTCTGCTTCTCACTGTAAGGCATTTGTGTGTTTTTTTCTCCACAGTGCAGCAAAATTTGTGTGTATGTGTGTTAATGTGTGAGGTGTGCATAAGGGTCGCACCGCGTAGATAATGTACCAGGACGGCCAAGCTGTGTGTGTCGAAGAGATAAGACTGTTCCTGGTTACTGAAGCAGCCCCAACATTAATCATAATTTAGTGGCTGATTGGCCTCAGAAACTGTTAAAGCTCCAGTGTGAAAAAGTGCAAACACCACAAGGGGAAATCCTCCTATTACAGTCTTCATTCACTGTTTTTTTTCCTTTTTTGTTGTTGTCTGGTTTAGGGGATTTTCATTCTTACCGATTAGCTGAGGAAGATGATGAAGTCTTCATACTCTAACATCTAACGTTTCCCAATTCACACTAAACACAAAGAACAACTGAAGCTGGTTGCAGTGTCATTAGTGCTGCAGGTATTTGGCCATAAAACAATAAATGCAAATGTTGACCTGGTGGTGGTGCTGGAGACAAGCTCAGGAGGGAAATGATCATATTGAGGGTATCTCCTGTTCTCCTAATGGTGGACATTAATCTCTGTATAAAACTTTATGGAAATCCATCCAATAGTTATTGAGATATTGATAAAACTACTCATATCTGATTCTGTCAGTCTGTCTAAGCTTCACTCACACGGTCCCTCTCCTCTGAACAGATTACTGGAAGATCCTGGTCAAATGCTAAGTAAGGGCAGTTTAAGGTTATGGAAATTTCACCAGTTTAACATGAATCACTTGGTGTGAATGCATTAGTCTGGTTCCTACTGTGGCAGCAGAATTATCCACGTAGCCTTTTATGTTCAGATAATACAGACATGGGGATAATGTGATTTGAATAAGAGTAATTCCATCCCTCTTTCCTCTCACTTCTCCCTAACTTCCCCAATTTCATTCCCTGTTATTCACATCGTCCTCTCTGACCCAAATACTTGTCCGAAACATCTTATTCTCCCATCTCCTTCAAGATTTACTCACTCTCTTTCCACCCTACCACCCTGTCTCTGTGCAGTGCCTCTGTCCTGCTCTGAGGGCTTCACAGAACTGGGATATTACAATGGCACAGTGTCCCAGACGGACTCTGGCGCCCCCTGTCTGAAGTGGACCGAGTTCCCAGACTACGTTATGCAGTACCCGGGCCGCGGGCTGGGCGACCACAATTACTGCAGGAACCCAGACCGAGAATCCAACCCCTGGTGTTTCTTCAGACAGAACTCAGGAGCCATTGGCTGGGCCTACTGCGACTGTCACCAGGGTACGACCATAGATGATTTCTGGATGGAACGACATTTTTACATTATTTATAATAAACATGCTTCGTTTTTATAGGACTCCTAAAGGTTCTAAAATACTTTAAAATTCAACACAGATAAAAACAACAACACATATGAAGAACAATAATATACTGAAGAAACAATATAAAAACAAGGCATTAGTAACGTGGGAAGAAGAGGGGGTGCATTATTATTGATAATTTGTTGAATTATTTTTTTCACTCAATCGATCGATTGGTCGTTCAGTTCACCATCTGAGGGGCGTATAAGAATAAGAAAGAAGTAAATGTGTCTCTGCTGCACTAATGTTTTTCTAGCTTTGAACCTTGTTTGAACATGATTAAATTAAAACTTTATTATGTGAAGATATATTCATTTTTTGTAGCTTATTGTGATGGCTCCAAGTGGTTGAAGATCAGTGAATGCAGCTTTAAACTAATTTACTGATTAACTGGTTGTTATTTCATCTTTTGTCTGTGGATTAAATCATTTGACCCACACTAGTGATGCAGGTTTCTGCTTTATCACATTGTAGACAAACATCATAATAGTACTGATGAATTACACTGTATGTGTGTTCTCATCTCTGTCTGGTTTTTCAGGTGCAGCTCGTCTGGTTGGCAGCTCGTCCTCCAGCAGTGGGCGTGTTGAGGTTTACTTGAATGGTCAGTGGGGGGCGGTGTGTGACACTCATTGGACAGACAGAGATGCCAGTGTGATCTGCAGGCAGCTCGGCCTGGGGTAAAAAAACAAAAAAGAAAAAGAAAAAACACAAGTGTACTTAAAGTACTAACAGTAAAAGCACAGAATGTGAAAATGTACACCCAGTTTTGTACTGTTCCATTTTACATTTCATTGCTTGGTGGATAAATTCTTTCTGGTGATCTTTGTTGGTGTTGTTTTGACAGTGACATTGGCACAGCATTGCAGCACTCACAGTTCGGCTCGGGCTCCGGCCTCTTCCACTATGAGCGACTGGGTTGCCGTGGAGATGAGAACACCTTGAGCAAGTGCCGAAGCAGGACGTTCGTCACTGGCGACTGTAACCATGGAAACGAGGCAGCAGTGGTGTGTGCACCACCAGAAGGTCAGTGTGACTTCCAGAGTTTAATGGCAAGCAGACCTGAAGACGTTCTCCCACACACCTGAGAGAGACAGATTTAGTTTTTTACTCTTTTACTGTGCAGTAATACTTTATACACTCTGTTCTGGCAGTTATAGATGCTATTAGATGCTTATGTTCATATGTGAATTAAAAATAAATGTAAGGGAGACAGATACAATCTACAGTGCAGGATGTCATGTATGTGTATTTCTGCATCCTCTGCTTTGTAGGCAGTGGCCCTCCCCTTCGATTGGTCGGAGGAGAGGAAGACTTTGAAGGTCGTGTGGAGGTGTTTCATGCGGGAAGGTGGGGCTCTATCTGTGATGACCAGTGGGACGACAGCGATGCTGAGGTGGTGTGCAGACAGCTTGGCTTTGGGTAATTACAGCTGGGATTTTCCACACTTACACACCACAACCGCTTGTTCTCAATATTGGTCTTTAAATGTCATTTAAAAGCAGTGGATTTCTACATTTAAGTGGAATATTTTGGAAACAAATCACATAAAGAGAACAGAAGCAACTGTGTACAGAAAAACAAAATAGCTTCAGCTTTTTTAAAAAAAAAGTGACAGAATTAATGCAAATGATTTCAGGCTTCAAACATATCAAAGGTATCTAGTATGACAGTGGTAGATACATGTGAATTGAGGTTTTCTCACTTGGTTGTGAACAGAATCTGTTTAGTTCGTAGCTCAATCTGTGCAGGTGTTTCCCACTTACACACAGACTGCATAACCTGCAGACAATGTAACAGCACAGACAACTTCAGGTGTCAAACTGATCAAGTTGTAGCTGTGAAGAAACATTAGATTGTATTTCATCTCCTCACCTAGGGACACCTCACCATCTGTGTTTCTAAATAGATGTCCTGTGCGTCACACAAGTTCTTACACAGCCGCACACAGGCACTGATGTGTTTGACACTTTAAAACAAAATGAAAAACAATCATTTGGTTTTTTTTTTTCCCACCTGGGTAGTGTATTTTTCTGCAATAGGTAAGTGTGTCAAACATTTAAACTCTTTTTCCTGTTCTCTACAATCAAAACAACTCCTTCCCAGTGGGCATGGTTTAAATTCTACTGCAAATTTGACAGTAACCACCCATTTGTTCACAGCTTTCTGTTCTATAATATTTCTAAAATAAAGCATCTTTTGCTCTACAACCTCCATGTTATTAACAATAATAAAATAGACCCTACTTCTCCTGAGGAATTCTTGTTTTATTTCCTTTGTGCTCTTAACAAACTAGCTGGATGTTAAAACATGTAGAGACATGCAGGTTACTATCATGTTTCACTCACACCCAGTGGAGTCCTTCATATCCACAAAATCAGTATCAGAAACCAGGGCAGCCTCAGACATTCCAACAGAACTACCTGTCGTTTCCAATTTAGAAACACGGCCTCCTCCTCTGTGTGTGTGTGTTGCAGGGGTGTGCCGAAGGCCTGGTCATGGGCTCACTTCGGTCAGGGTTCGGGTCCGATCCTGCTGGATGGTGTGAAGTGCACAGGAAATGAGCTTTTCCTGGATCAGTGTCCCCATGGGGACTGGGAGCAGCACAACTGTGACCACATGGAGGATGCTGGGGTCTCGTGCAGCCCTTACACAGGTACAAGTACCATACACGTGTATACACACACACACACACACACACACAAAAACACAGTGCTCACTGTTAGGCTTATAAAACTGCTATTTAAAGCCCCTGAGCATCAATAAATCATTACTGCATGATGCAGCAACATCTCCTCTGTGGCAGCCAGAAACAGGATTTATGAGAACTGAGGAGTAACACGTCTACTGGCATAAACCGGCAGCTAGCATTAATCTAAGATGTACAATTAATCTGATACATAAATGTTAATATTAATGACAACTGTAGCTTCTATATCACTAAATCTTTCCTTGTGGCTGCATAAAGAACGTTTCTGTAGTCAAGTATATCTGCCTTTAATCACACTTACTTTAAAAGACTTAATATTGATCACACTTTGAAACTGTTTCAGATGGTGTGGTGCGTCTGGTGGGAGGAGACAATCCCTGGGAGGGTCGGGTTGAAGTTTTCCATAACGGTGACTGGGGGACAGTGTGTGATGACCACTGGACCCAGCAGCATGCAGAGGTGGTGTGTAGACAGCTGGGCTACAGGTACAAACAGTCTACCAACACTTATTTACAAACCTATTTTCACAGTCAGCTTCTTATTAGGAGTAAAAAGGTTTATTTATTATGAAGTGTGAAAGGTTTTGGTTGTACACCGTAAGATATTTTTATATGCGAATACTTACTACTTCCCTATTCACTTGAATGAAGTCGTACACAGTGGTTTTTATTTTTAGTTGGAATAATTTCACACCATTGTCAGAGTTTTGCTAGTTTTGTCACCAAGTTTCATTGCCGGCTGCTGTTATGTACAGTGGGCCGTTTGAACAAAAGAATGGAGTTGGGGTTGTTTTACTTTTCTTTGTGCTCTCATTGATTATATACAGTATTTTCTCAAGAAAAGTGCAGCCTGCTTATTTCCCTGGAGTGGCTGGCCTATATTAAATATCAACTCAGAGCTCCAGTAAAAAGACACATTAATAACATCTGCCTCACTTTTAATATGCTGGAGTTAGCTCAACAACTAATATTCCACTTGAAGTTTTGAGAATTTGGATAACGTTCCTCTAAAAGCTGCGTGATGAAACTAAAAGGACTGCTGTCAACAGTATGAACAATGTAATCACACTTTAAGAGAAATAATCGTATTCTCCACCTTCAGGGGTCATGCTGAGGTCGTATCGGACGGGATGTTTGGTGAAGGCGTTGGTCTGATCCTCCTGGATGATGTCCACTGTGATGGATCTGAGACGTCCCTGCTGGACTGTCAACATGGGATCTGGGGGCGAACTGACTGCTCCCACAGTGAGGACGTTGGTGTTCGCTGCAGGGGCCGATCCAGCCCAGAGACCAATGAGGTGCCAGTTATCGCACCTTCCACAGGTGAGAGAAGAGAGATGAGGTTTGTCCTCTGTGGTCATGCAGCCAGGCTCTAGCTCTAAATGTAAACATTGAGGTGAATAAATTAAAGAATTGCAGACAGTGTGTAAAAGTGTCTCACAATTTCATTGTCACATAAAAAGTGATTTACAGTCTTTAGGTTCACTTTAGAACTTCAGACGGTTACAGATCAAAATCTTAGTTTAAGTAGTTTCACTGCTGTGCAACATTTTGAGAGCAAAGAACAACAGGCTGCAGAAGTTCGGTGACCGTGCAGTGCAATTAATTTTGTACCAAAAGGGCAAAGTGTCCCTGCAGACTGCAGGAGTAATGACAGCCTGTGAGCAATTTACTTCACTTTAGTAAACTCTAGCAGAACCAGAATCCACTCTTCTGTCATATATCAATGCAAAAGATCATCTATTATTCCATGTATCTGTGCATAAATAACAGCAGTCCTGGCTCCTTTTGTGGCTACAGTACCTCAGTATGAAATGTCTGTCCAGAGAGTTTAAATGCCACATGTTGACAGCCGAGAGAAAAAAAGTGGTGTTTTCTGTCTCAGTGCTCCCGAGGCCCTTCGCCTCCTGTCGACACACACAGTCCATCACAATGAGAATAGAGGCTGAATAAAGACATGCCAGGTTGCGGATGACATTTAACACTGTTGGCGGACATTTAACTCGCTCTCAGTGAGTGTAGACTGCACAGACATGAATATCAATGGGTTTTTTTTTCCTGTCAGGTCCCCTGGTGCGTCTTGTGGGTGGCAGCGGCAGGAAGGAGGGTCGAGTCGAGGTGTATCTCCATGGTGACTGGGGGAGTATATGTGACTCAGGCTGGAATGACCTGAATGCAGTCGTGGTGTGCAGACAGCTTGGACACAGGTTAATGATTATGTGCATAAAAAAGTAGACAATGTGTTGAAAAATAAACTGCATGAAAATTCTTAATCTCTCCCACAAAATTACTTTTCAGTGGTGGAGCGGTAGCCGCCAGTGGGTTCGGTCAGGGGAAAGGACCCATCCACCTGGACCAGGTAAGGTGCACGGGGAAGGAGGAGTTCCTGGGAGAGTGTCCTTCTCTGGGCCAGAGCATCCAGGGATGCAGACGAAGGGAGGATGCAGGGGTGAAGTGTGACGTCACACCACAGGAGCCGCTGGTACAGGCTAAACCTCAAGAGCTGAGCTGTGGGCTGAGGAAGTTGGTGGAGGAAGAGAGCAAGAAGAAGAACGAAGGAGAAGAAAACATGATCAGGTAGGACTAAGGACCTAATTTGGCAGAAGTACCAACATTTTGAACACTCTAATATTTATTGCTTCAAATAATTTGTGCCAGTTTGGATTTTCTTGTTTAAAATTGCCCAGAACTGAAAGTATACTCCATTTCCTGTTATAAAGTAACAAGTAAAAAAAAAAGTCTAATTAGCAAAAGCAGTGATACTATGGTTACTTTGCTTCATTATCTGAATCTCAAACAACTTACTTTTTTTTCCTGTTGTCTGTCAGGACCACATGGCCATGGCAGGTATCAGTGTGGCTTAAATCCCAAGGAGAAGAGGGCAGTCCTCTCTGCAGCGGCACTCTGATCAGCCCCTGTTGGACCCTGACGTCAGCCCACTGTGTCAGCAGGTGAGCCCAGCTCTGAACTCAAAGTCAGCTCCTTCGCTGGAGGCATCGACTCTGCAGTATGACCTCTGCACACCAACTCCTTAACTTAACTCCTTAAATCAACCTTTAAGTTTGTTCTTTAACTCCCTCTCTCCTCCAGGTTTGGCAGTGATCCGTCCATGTATGTGGTGCGTGTCGGGGCTTCGGCGCAGACTCTCACTCCAGAGCAGGTGGTGGTTCACAGGAAGTTCAAGGGTCAGACCGGAGGTCACGATTTGGCTTTGTTGAAGCTGCCCAGCACCAAGGGTCACTGTTTGACCTTTGACCCAAATACCAACGCAGCATGCCTTCCTGATGCAGACACAACATCAGGGGGAAATACTCCATCTTCTTGTGTTGTCATGGTTACCGCCAGCTGGACTGGAACAGGTTTGTGTTTTTTCTTGGCATAATACATACAAACATTCAAAGTGCAGTCCCTTTGATCTCCTGACTTTCTCACGTCCCTGTCATGGTTTGACGTAAAATATCTCAACTAATGAATGGATTAATATGAAATTTGGTTCAGACATTCACCTTCCTCTCAGGATTTAAATGTCTTTATATACTTTGGTTTAAGACCAAATAACTGTCAAACTACACAGTCCAATGAAAACCTGCTAACCTTTCACTTAAAGCAACCCTGCACCTGAATAGGTCGGTATCTGAACAACTTCTCAGAGTGACTCAGCGTCATATTGCTTAATAAACCTTTATATCAGTTATTATAAACTTATTGTTTCAGCATTTCAGACCTGCCACAACCTTTACCGTCTTCATCCTTTTTCCCAGACTCAGTTCTTGCATCCTGGGTCCCTCTGATGTCGTCATGGCAATGTAAGAAGCGCTATGGTGATAGCTTCTCCAGCCATGGCACCCTGTGCGCTGGCAGTCCTCCTGACACCAGCCTCCTCCATGGTGACAGTTGTCAAGGCAACTCTGGGGGTGGGCTGGTGTGTCAGGTGGAGACGGGTCGGTGGTTCCTCACTGGGGTTGTTGCCGGGGGTTACGGCTGCGCTGGCCCCTCCTCACCTGCACTCTACACCCGGGTCAGCCGTTTCAGAAGTTGGATCGACGAGGTCATCAACACACGCCCAGAGGAATCACATGCGCACACACAAAACGATCTGAAACACAACGACCTAACACACACTCACGAGGAGCACACACACAGCGAGGGCAAAGATAAGTACTTCCATGTACATGGAAAGCTCAAAGACACACACGATCAAAAACATACAAATGAAATCAATGAGATTAAACAAAAACACACACACACTGGTCAGCACGTTAGCACACACACTAAAAACACACATACCCACTATGTAGGGGAATCAGACACAAACACACAAATTCTGGCCTGATTGAGGCCATGCCATTGGCTTACCATCTGTGCCATGTGACCGCCTGAGGAAGAGAAGGGTTAAAGGAAGATGAAACTTAACTTTAACAGAAAAAAAACCCAAAACAAAAAAAGAAGGATGCCCCTAACTTAAGTCAAACAGCCGTCTCTGTGCTCCTTTCAAATCTGAACTCAGTGTTGTGAAGCCCAGGTGTTGGCGGATACTAATCGTCAGATGAGTTCAGCAGTGTGGGCAGACCTTCCTGAGCTGCCACGATGACAGAGTGTGTGGGTGATTTGTGGTGTTTTACATGTGAGTTACAGCCTGTTAAGAGGCAAAACAATGACTGACTGGGTGGTGAGGTTTAGGATGAGCCTGGCAGATTTATTAGCATGGGCCTTTCACTGATACCAAGATCAAAAAAATCAGCATGGCATGTAATTTAAAGAGTGGCAGCATTAAAATACTTGAGCGATGTTTTTGAGGTGGTCACACAAGAATCTATGCTAAAATTCACCTATAAATGTGTGTGCGGTAACAAAATGAGCAAACCAACCACCAGAACATCGACTGCATATCATCACTGTCCCTGTAAGATTATCAATGTAGATAAACCTCAAACTCCTACAGTAGGTCCATCCCAAGTAAAGTTTTTATAAAAATTCAGATGTGAGTGATGTTGCTTTAACAAACAGGGCTCGTCTCTTCAGGCTGTTGTCTTAAACCTTTACTGGTAAAAGTGCTGTTGTTCATTTAGACCTATGACTAAGCTACTTAACTAGGACCATACCAGTGCTTTATCTGTGTATTTATTAGTGTTGTGTACTTTACACTACTGCTGACTGTATCTGACATCATACTGTAGTATTTCAGATGTCTGAAATTATTTCTGAATTGCCCAGCCCACCAGACTTCTATCTTTGTAATAATTAACTATTAGGACTTTCCTGTCATGAAAACCAAAAAGTACATTTATTTTTGTCACAGCTACATTATTAGAAAATTATAGTGTGATATAGTGAGCTAATTGATATCTGCCCATAAGAGAAAATAAAAAAGTAAAAAAGGGACATTACAATATGGTTTTGTCAGCAGTTATATCAAGTACATAATTTGCAGTATTTGACATTAAAATGTGCAAAAACACTGGTATGGTCCTTTAAAACTGTACAGATAATTCTTTACTTAAAAAGCCATTGGAAGCTGACTGTCGGGTCCTAAATATCTTTTTGTACTGACTCCAAGCAGATGGCTCTAGATAAATAAATCAGTAAGTAGATATAGGGATAGATAGATACTACTCCAGAGTTTAGCTAGTATGTGTAATGCGTTAATCCTTGACTGAAGTAGATAGCCGAACAGTTGAAGTTAAATGTTGTCTGTTCTGTCGTCCTCTGAGCAGATGTGAGATCTAACCAGAAGATGGCAACATTGCTCTATTTTCACGGGGCCGCCTGCTCTTGGATAACATGGCCCTGATGGTTCTTTTTATACTGTTGCTATAAGTGTATGGACTTGACTTGTGCTCTGATGTACTGTGAACCATTGTGTCGTGAAGCATCTTGTAACCTGCAACTGCTGTTTCTCCAACATGGACCCGCCCGATGCCTGTTGTCATAACCCTATACAGAAACTCAAACCCACCACTGCTCCTTGGTGTTTTACCACACAGATCTCGTTGGTTAATGTAAATACTGTATGTGGGTGAGGGAGCAGTGTAAAGTGTTTAGGATGTAGGCCTACTTTACCTGTGTTGAATCCATCAGCTGTTCCCCAGTGTAATGTGCTGTATTAAAACCTGGTGAGAACAAATCGACAGTGGTGGTGTGGCCTCTCTTCTGATTAACTCTGTTTTCCCCTGCGTCTTGGTTTGGGCGTGCTAACATGCCAAATAACAGTGATCTCTGGAGGGACACAATCAGCAATGCACCTGAAACACAAGCATCCTTTCAGTTCTTTCTCTAATGTGTATATGGAACATGTAATATCAAGTGAACAAATTCTTAAAGTTTGCCATTTCCCCACTCTGATTGCTTTATGAATTAGAAAAAATGAAAACAAAAAGATTGCTCACAAAACGTTTATTCTCTACAAGTAATTGCAATAAATCTGCTTAGCTGCTGCTCTGTGACCCATGAGTGCTGTTAATCTTTTGTTTTGTTTTTGTTTGGATGGGTTTCCCTCTATAAAAAAGGGGGATCAGAGGACACCCTTGCTGCAGTGGATTAAATACTTTATTGAAAACAGACGAAATGATTAATGGTGAGCCTAAATGAGCCTAAATCTGCTTTTGGGGTATGGCTGAATATTTATAGGTATTTATAAATCTGTTAAAATATTAAAATTCTGAATATATATATGGACAATAGTCAAAATCAGAAGTCCCAATATTGGTTCAATATTGTTTTGTTTTTTTTGTTTTTTTTTTTACACAGTTTGACATTACTACTTACATTATATTTGTGTGAGTCATAAAAACTGGTAAGTCACATCTTGATATACTAGATCTACAGCATAGCAGCATAAGGGGTGGCAGGAGTGTCATGATAGAAAGAGCAAAGTGCACACAGTTAACACAATGGCCCAAAAATAAACACTGCCTGCCTGCCATTTTAGGAGGGATAATTACTATGTCACTGCTAAATTTACACTCACAGAGCAGGTGAATCAGCTGTCGTCATACACATTCAAAATATCTGTGTGAACCAGTAAATGCTGCACACAGTCCTTGTTTGTTGACTGACATTAAGTTTGTTGTTTCACCTTTAACCCAGAGTCAGAAGTCCAATGATAGCATAGTGATTTTAAATGAATCTCCCTTTCTCTGTGTGTGTGTGTGTGTGTGTGTGAGTGAAAGAAAACACACACTCAGTGGCTTGAGATGAAAAACTAAATCTGATCATTTCTGGGACTTAACCTTGTGGTTTATGTAATGTTGCAGTCAACCAAGAAGTAGTTTCAGCGCTCAGAGCCCATGTCCATTGCATATGGCTACTACTGCAAGGATACTGGTGCATTGAGAAAGAGACCTGAGTTAAAAAACAGCATGACAATCTGAGAAGTCTCTAATCATTGTGAAGGGCTGTGAGAAAGGTGATGAACGAAAAACTATGATCCAGGTGAGCCTGCAGAGGCTGTAAGAGGTCAGACACCTGGTGGAGCTCAGCAAGGGGAACACTCCAGCAAATATCAGACAGTGTGTGGTTTTCTCTGCTCTTGCCTTGACTGAAGGGAGCCAATCGGGTTATTTGGGTGATTAAGGAGCAAAGGGCAATCAAGAGTAGACTTGAGGGATCCACTTAAGCGCTTGACCAAGAAATCAGTGCACCACAGTGAAGATGAGAAGAGCTGGAGCAGCTCTCAAACACTGACGATTGTTTCGCTGCTGTCCAGCCTTGAACAGCAAGAGTTTAACATCCAGAAGTGCCAGTACAAACATTACGGAATATAAATAATCCACTACCATTTTAGATTGCTTTACTGTGACACGCACACCACTCCAATGGAAACCCTGTGACACTCAGCCAGATGAGCATCATAGATACAGTATGTTGTAGACTGATGCTTACCTGTCTGGCACAGATGAAACGTCATCCACGGTGCCCTGATGCTGGAAGTCGCTGCCATCGTGAACTTGATAACAGAGATTTCATCACACTGAAAAACTGTGCAGACCTACATTAAAAATAGCTTCACTGATTTTTCTCTGCCATTTTTGGTATTATACTTCAGGCTATGCAGTGGTGCTTCACTGAAATATTTAAATGAATGCATGTTTTTTTTTTTTTTTTTGGAGACAAGCTGAATGAATAATCTGTTAAATCTTGACAACACAGACCAAGATCATCCAGGTTTCTTAGGTAAATTATTCATTATATGCTTACATGTTAATATAACAGCAAAGTACTTGTGACTACAGCTATTCTCTCTGCATCTGTAATGAAAAGGTTAAAAAAAAAAACATTTTCGT
The DNA here is from genome assembly GCF_900324485.2 of Mastacembelus armatus. NCBI lineage: Eukaryota > Metazoa > Chordata > Actinopteri > Synbranchiformes > Mastacembelidae > Mastacembelus > Mastacembelus armatus. Next base: position 15,103,192 of record NC_046651.1, on the reverse strand, counting down.
GATGCTTGAGGATCACATTGGTAAGGTCAAATAAACTATTTATTATGAAACGAGCCTGTCCTTCATATCCTCAGTCAAAAATGAGCTTTTCTCCAAATTTTGACATTAGAGTCAGAGGTCAGACAGAACTAACAAGACATTCCCCTCAAGGGCTTCTCTCTTTCTTGTGTCTTTGAGAAAGTAAGTGAGTGTCTAAGTTAACTAACTGCTGAGCTCTCCTCATTAATCACACAGAGAGTAGAGGAACCAGAGGGAGCTGTCCTACATCCCAGAGACACACACACAATCCTTAAAATAACTGGGACCATCATAAATAACACCATAAAACCTTTTTAAATAAGACTGCAGCATTACTCAACGCTTCACTGTGCTCAGTGCAGCTAAAATAATAGCACTGGAAGGCAGTGGTGAGACGGGACAATGCATAGCAGTGATTGTTTTATCCTATGTGTGTGTTAATGGCCTTGAAGCTATGTAGTGTTATTCAAGGGCTTAATCTGACTCTGTTATGTGATGACAGAGAAGTATGAAGGGCAAATATTATGCCAGCTGTGGTGACGGGTGGTGTTCCCACCAACCACAGGAGCATGTTTTATTTTGGAAGGATCCAGTTGGTTTATTTAACTTCAACAGGCAGCTTCTTTCCCCTAAATGTCACCTGAGAAACATGTTTCCTAAAACTGGACAAGAGACTATACAAGCAGATATTCAGCATGACTAATCAATGTGGCCCAGTTACATAACATATGTGAGTTGCATATCTCTCTTATCTCCAAATTTGGCGATTTCAGGGTGAGACTGCTGATACTCTCAAAATCCAAAATCCACACACACACAAAATGCCAAAGGTCTGTTATGATGTACTTTTGGAGATAGATTTTTCTGGACAGTAGGTTTGTGGCACCAGACAAGCGTGAGAAACCATCAGTCCAGAAGCCATGGTGCAAAAAAGCATTGAGGTGAACACAAAACTGTTCTGGCAGGTTATTTAGTCTGAGGATGGATGGAATATCATCCAGATATTTAATGGAGAAAAGACAAAAATACTTCTATATGTTAGAAATAAGATCAAACATGGCAGCAAATCTTTAGAAATAAATGGGTCAAGAGAGACAACCCAGTGCTGAAATAGTATTTTTATTAAATACTTTCAAGATCCAAGTTCAAAGAATAACAAAGCTATGATGAAGACCAACTAACACTCAGACAAACACTTGATAGTCGTCAATTCATGGTTGTATTTCATTGTACATCATGATCATGCAAAAAAACTCCAGCATCCATGTGAAGGCTGGGGGAGAAAGCGCAGCCCAATAGTATATCATTACAACGCAGGGAAAACGCTAACATCGAGGGCCTCATACCAAGCTACGGCTCCTGAATCCTTTTTTTAAAAATTTTGTTTTTTTTTTTAATATTCATGTCACCTATTCAACATTCTGGACGGAGGAAATTCTTATTTCAAAAGATGCAAATATATATTAACACTAGGCTCCATCCTTATTCAGGTAGGTACATGGTAGAAATGCGTAACTGAAACATGCATATAACTAGGTCTCCCACTCTGGTTCAACAGTGTAGGTCACAAAAACCTGCACACACCCACCAACACACTCTCTCTCTCTCCGGCTTTCATAACTACTCTCCATGAGCAGGCACGATTAAAACCACCAAGGGTAGATTACATTATTAACTGAATCCTGGTCAATCTATGATCATACAATCCATAATTTTATGTTGTCTTTACTTCCTCCATTTTTTTCCTTTTTTTTTTTTTCTGTGTGCGAGGGAGAGTGCAGAACTCCAGCTTGGCTGATTGGCAAATTACTAAACAACAAGTTAACAGCAACAGCAACGACAACAACAACAACAACAAAAAAAAAAACTCAACCCAGTAACACAGGGACAGAGAAACAACAGACAGGGGCACAAATAAATATGTGGAGCAGGGACTCGTTGGTGCGCAGGGGGAGGGTGGGGAGTTTAAGATACGACTGTTGTGGATGGATGGAGACAATTAAGCAGCACAGCGAGGGGGGCACCGTGGTCGCACAGCAGTGGTGCAGATATGTAACAAAGCCTGAACACACCAGGTGTGCATGTGTGTGATATGAAGAGATGGCTCACAGCACTGTGGGATCACCATGATGAAGGTCTTCATACTTTAAAAACTCAGTTGTTGGGCAGAGGGGGTCAAACTATTTTAAAATTGTTATTTCTTTTTTTCCCCCCCATCAACATAAAACAGTCTTGCGGCCACACGACGAGAGCTGGTAGCCTACACACGTCTGTGTTTTGGTTTCTGTGTGTGCTCATGAGCTACCAATATTTTAAGGGTGGAGAATTACAGCAAATTGAAGAGAGAGAGGGAAATTTTGCTCCTTAAACTAGAGGGTCACAGAAGTCATGGAGTGGTTCCCATAACCAGATGCACAGGATGAGTGTCTCTTAGATTGATGTACATATATTACAACTTTCTACATATATCTATACATACACTGTATTTACACAGTGATTATAAACAAATCAGGCCCTTGCAGAAAGCAGATAAAAGGAGCAGGGGGAAGGTTAAAAGAGGCAATGGTTAAAGATAGAGAAAAAAAAAGAGAGAAGGTGGGATGGGATGAATGAGGGAGAGGTGGCAGGCAAACATGCAAAATCCAAACGCCTTACCTGTCACTCTCTCCCTCCACTGCATACAGACACAACAGAACGTGTTAACACGCGCAGGGTAGCTCTAAACTTGCACAATAAAATCCCTCTTTTTAAAAACGTAGTTGCTTTTAAAAGGAGCCTCAAACATACGATCAGTCAGACCAAAAGAAAAAAAAAAAAGTTTAAAAAGGCTCCAGATATTCACAGGAATGCAAAGAGAACAGGACGCTAAAACACAACAAAACACCTAACCTCAAATCAGATGCCCACTGCCCCAATCCTACAACAACACGACTTTCCATTTTGTCAGAAAACAAGCACACAAACGAAAACACAAACACATAAAAAGCCTAAAGTTCTACACTTTGGTGCTTCTTGTTTTTGATATCAAGTTTCTCTTGTAACCATGTTCTCTGTCTTGAGTCAACTTGATTTTTCACCCCATTATATTGTTGCTGGGGAAAGTCTCCCTACATCTTAACATCAACGACCGGGTAGCGAGCACAACACTTTATACCCAGCAATCCCTAAATTTCCAAAAATATGTCAGAAATCTCAGCTGCTAGCTTCACATTCTTCTCTGTTCCTCCCTTATTAGATAGTTAATATAAATGCTTGGTTGGGTTTTGGTGGTTTCTGGTACATCTAGTCATAATTTACACAGTATATTCATAACTCATACTCATAAACTGTCACAAGTTCAACTGTAAATCCTCTCCTCCCCAGGACGACTCATCTTGCGCGGGCAGAAAAAAGATGGCTGCCAGGGGAGGGACAGAGGGCAAAGACGCGCCCTCCAATCAGGCGCCAGATGCATGCATCATCCCATGGGGGCGGTGTCTTGTGTTCAGCCGGCCCCCAGCAGGTCAAAGGAGGGACAGGATTGTTGGTATCGTGGACAGGGATGCAATCTCGCCCGGCCGGGCTCCTGGCACTAGCCAATCCACGCAGAGGACGTGCCTCTTAAACACGCTCGCTGAAAAAACACTGCCCCCCAAAACACCCACTCCAGTAGACTGGAGGCTCAGGACCACTGGGGGGAGCAGAGGAAGGAACAAATTAGTCTTCATTTTGTAGCTTCAGATGAAAAAAACAAAAAACACAAAAAACACTAATTTACTGTCAATTTTCATATCTGCGAATAAGCGGTGGAAAATAAGTATCTAAGGTAATGTCTTTATGGTAAACACAATTCTGAGGTATTTGTATTTTCCATTTTCTGCTGCTTCATACTTCAATTTCACTACATTTCATATTGTACTTTTTCTGCACTGTATTTTATTCTCTGAATCACACTGATAAAACAAAACATAGCAGAGGGAGCTATACAGCAGTATGTGAAGAACATCAAATATAGTATAAGATGTCAACATTAGCTCCACATTTACCAGATACAACATAAAAGTGATCAACACAATAATGCATCAATAATTGCAATAACATGAACTAATCCTTTATGCACAATAAGTACCCTTGGTACTTCAAATATATTTTCAAGCTAAAACCTTTGTACTTTTAAGTACAAATATGAAAGCAGAACTTTTACTTGTAACAGAGTAATTTTATACTGTGATGTTGCTTTTACTTAAGTAAAGGTTTTGAATCCTTGGTGATTCCATCCCTGCTGGGAATGCAGCTAAAAAAAAAAAGTCCAATGTGGCAAAAGACTCGAATGTGACCAGACAGGTTGTAAATAAACCCACAGATGAGCCAAACCTACTGGGAAGAAGTGAAGACAGATTTTTACTGAACCTATCAGATGTGAACATCTATCTCAGTTCACAGACCGACTCCCTGGTTGCTTTTTTACTTGCTGTAGTTATGTGAGCATCATCCTATGCAGTTAAGAATTCTGAAAGCAATTCTGATGCACTCCTTTCAGTATTACCTCGAGATCTAGTGGTCTAACCTGTCTGATCACCTGATACTTCTGTTGACTTCAAGTAATCAAAAACTTACAGATTGAGGCTTTAACATCAGTTTTAGATTTTAAACATGCGGCTGTAACACACACAAGACATCTGACGGTACAGGTGACTGTAGGCAACGAGCAGATGATTAAAACGTACTGATGTTTACCTGATTTAACTTAGAAGTACCTGATCACTGTAGTGGTGCAGCAGGCGCTCCTGAGCAGTGGAAGTGAACATTGAGCCACTTGCCATCGCGACGATGCCACACCCTGGTCTCCTCTGATTGGCTGGAACGAGGGCGGCCCGTGGAGTCCACAAACTGTGTGAGTCGGATGTAGGCGATGCATGCGGCATCCTCACCGATCAGGTGCACATGTGGGTTGAGCAGGGTGGTGTGCACGGGCTTGCTGTTTTTGCTCAGCACTGGGTAAAATAAACAGAGACAGACAGCAACAACTGGTTCAGTCAACCTTAAAATACTACACAACCTTAAATAGATTTTCTTTCCCTAAGCAAACACGGCAAAAAATGTGAAAAGCTTGATATTAATAATAACAATAAACTGAATAACTTTTAGTTTAGACCTATAGATAAAGCACTTTTCTGACATTTTACAGATAACACATAAGAGTATGGCAAATTAACAAATAATGAAAACAACAGATAATTGCAGGGTAATTTACCACAGTTGGATATTTCAGATGCTGTTGTCAAACATAAAAATGTCATATTTACCCATTGTTTCTAGTGCCCCTCATCATATCTGAGGAAACCTCAGCCAGCTGATATTCAGATTCAAATAAACAGATTAAATGTTTGTACACTCACAGTTTTCAAAGTAGAACTTGTGGAAGTCCATGCCCTCCACCAGGTTCCCCAGGGCCTCGGGTTCAAAAGAGGTGAGTCCAGGATCACAAATCCTCCTGAGAAAGAACAGTGGGTGAGAAAGTGAAAGAATCAGAAAATCAGAAAAAACAGATGCTAGAACTGAGTTGTGAGAAATAAGCACAGATAAAAATAATTTCACATCAACTCTTTTTACAAGGAAAATCCTGATAGATCCACTGCTTTTCATTCTACACATGTGGTTGAACTCACGTGTAAGCATCAAAATCTCCGTTGTTGATCGCTTCAATCAGCTGCTCTGTTATCTTGATGATCTCCTGTTTACGGGCTACAGACACAACAAGAGACAGAGAGACAGATGGTAAGTGGTGGGAAACCAGTCAGAAGTAGAGACAACAATTAACTACATGGTGGTTTAGTTTGATGACATTTCTTTTGTCACTTCAGACCCTGCTTTCCTTCAGGCTCTTCCTCTCTCTGCTACAGCTCAACACTCGTCTTTAACCTCATCACTCGGTCCAAAGCAGCTTCCTAACTGTGACTCGCCCTCGTCACTGTCTGTCGCTCTGCTTCTCACCTTCTGTACAGCACAAAAACTGACTAAACGCTACACTGCTGTGTGAGCACACAAACTGTCAGTAAAGCAAGAAAAAAATAAATAAATAAAAAAATCATCTCAACGTCTACTCAGCAGTTATTTTCCATGGCTTTCAAGCACATCTAGTTATGATATGACTGATAATTGATCACAGAGATAAGATGATGTATGAAAATTTAAACCTTTTAGGTTTTTCCTAAACTAAATCTATCCACTGAGGAAAACAATGGAGATGCAACCAGACTGTGTTATATATACAGTTCACTAATAAATGCAAGACAAAAACGATCTTTACATTCACCATTTCTCAATAATTGTGAATTTTCTGAGAAGTTTTTCTAACTCTTCCAAAATCAAATAATATTTTTAAAACACTGATGAACCCAAATAAAAAGGTTCAACAATAAAATTATCCCCAACTACAAAAAGCCATTTAAAAAATAAGTTTGGTGATATTGTTTTTCTTCTTATCAGTTAATCCTGTGAAAACATGAAAACCAACAACGACTTAACAAGTGGCCTGATATTTGATTATTTTATGTAACAGAGCTCTTTCTGCAGTGCTGTGACTAAAGCCGATGCCTTAAATACTCCACTAGAATGTGTATTTATCTGCTACTGAACACATCCATCAATTTACTCCAGTTTGAGGAAATTGAGTCTTTTTAAAAGGAAAAACATAAAATAAGATTGGCCATTTGACCAAATGTTCAGCCTTTCAAATTTGATCATTTTTATCCTTCACTGTCGCTAAAGCTGTTTTTAGAATGGAACATGTCTCAAGCAAACTGTGTGATACACAAAGGTGACCTGCATTTTAAGTTGCTTTTGTCTTGAAAAAGGACAACATGAAATGTACAAGCACCTTACTAAATAACTGAAGATGGCCATAATGTATGGCCTGCTTTCTTGATTTCCTCAGAAAACTTCCATTTCAAAGATGCAGGGTTTAAGTGTGCTGCAGTGAGTGGAGGGTGGAGAGCTGAGCTCAGTTAGATGAGGTGTGTTCTTACTCTGCTTAGTGTTGTTTTTAGCAGCGACAGTGTTGCTCCCTAGTGGAGCAGCAGGCATGGAGGACTGTGAGAGCTCAGAGTCGGGGCAGGAGCTGTTGCCTGTGCTGTTCCATGCCATGCGCTTTACGTCATGCGGTGGAACTGAAACACACAACGAATGGTCAACACACACAAACAACATGGATTTGATGGCAAGATGACAGAAATCTGTGTGATCACCCAAGCGCAGCTCATGCAGTAACAAGAAAGAAAAGTGACAAAACTGAAGATGAGGCACAGCTGATGTGGGTCAGTATTCAGTATAATTAGCAGGAAATAAACAGAGCATGGCTGTGACAGACATGCAGATGGGTAACATGAGGACAGGGTGCCCGCTGGAAGCAAGATCAGTGCAGCTCTGATCATGATGCTGTGTGATGTGGAAGTCACTTAACTGCCTGCTCTGCTCACATCTACTCTAATCTTAATGCTCATATACATTAACAAAGCCTCGTCTGATTTCTGCAGCGCTCAGCAAAGAGAGGATCGAAGCAATTGTTTATTAGCTCATGTTAAGCCTGTGGGGAAAGCTAGTATGTTCAGGAAGTAATGTGGGAATACAGGAAAAGGATGTAAAGGAGGAGAGGGAAAGAGGTCAGACCGTCCTTTAGTGCAGGTGTGTCTGACGAGAGCAGTAGAACAAGGACAGGAGGTCAAGAGATGAGAAGAAAGATCAGAGTACTGTCGGAGGATGATTTATGAGAGCAGAGATAATGAAGAGTTTTAAACAGTGGTGTATTTAAGAGAAATCAGGGATAAACTGGAGAGAAGATTAAATAACATAAAGCATTAGAGCAGAGAATGGAGGAGAAAATGTGAGAACGCTATGTTGTGCATAGTTCCAGTAAAGTCTAGTTCCAGTCTGACTGGGGGCTGGTTTAGGACAGACAGCTGCAAGGTAAGCAAGGCTTCCTGCTGTACTTTAGGAGTACAAGGGGACAGATGCAATGATCACCAAGAAACAGACAGACACAGACACACACGCACACACACACGCACACACGCACAAATTCAGGGTTCCCACAATGGCCCTGATGACAAAATTCTAGAGCTTTTTTCAATGACTTTCCATTATTAGGTCAGTGAGCCTCTGTGTCCTGAAAAATTAGCCCCTTCTGTTTTAAAAAGTTTGTTCTGAGCACAAAGACATTAAATTTAGCTGCTGAAGTAGCTGAAGTGTAGAAGTGCGCACACACACACCGTAAAGTATAATGGAAACACAGCAACAGGAAATGACCATATGCAATTAGTGTGTGAAGATGTAATGCAACTGTGATAAAGAATTATTCCAGTTATTACAACTTGACTCGTCTGGCTTTAGCCTTTAAATTATAACAACAAGGCTCTCAAAATGATTTCTTCTGTATAATACAATGAAGTCCAACATCAACATAAACTAAAATTCTTCTCTATAAATTAAACATTTTCACCTTCATGAAGTGAGAATTTCTTTCAGAACTACATTATTTTTCATTAAGGTTTACTGTGAAAATCGCAATGATTACACCAACAGATGATAACAGCTGGTGTTAATGGTTTCACAGCATCTTCTCTAAATTGTCATTTACCTAAAAATGTGTTTTGCAGGTTTCAACGTGTTGCTCAGACAAAAGCTGCAGATAAAATATTTCTGAAGAACTTAAAAAAGCAGACTTGTGCCAAAATAGTCATGAATTAAACAAAGCTAACTCAGTTACTACTGCACAGAGAACAATGACCTGGAGTTAGTTTAAAACGTGTCTGACTGCTTCTGTTTCTTGACCCAACAGACTTGTTTCTCAGATCTCAATAATTAATATGGCGTTGTTATTACCAACAGGAATAAAATCCAAACAACAAAAATATTTTCCAAGCTGTAATGAACCAGAAGTACAAATAACAATTGTTACTTCTATTATGTTTCTTGAGTTACTTTAAAAACTTTCTGTATTTTACTGATTATTAAAATTTAAAACAACAAAAACAAATCAATAGTGTTCCAAAACCAGTGGGAACCCTCAAGAAAAGCTTGGTGGATCAAAGTGAGGGAGCTCAGGGATGTAAGACGTCACTGCCAGTGATTACAAAAAGCCAGGGTGGGGATGGGGAGTAGGAAGTGGGTCCTTGCCAGGGGCAACCAGATAGCTTCTGGTTACCATGGATAAACTTACTGGCAGGTGAGCTTTGAGGTGAGGGCAGAAGTGGGGGCATCTCCTCTGTGGCACTGCTCTGACTCAGCGCCGAACTGTCCGCTAGAACACACACACAAAACGCAGCCAGACACACAATAAATAACACACACCACAGGCACACAGTCAAGACTGTGTTGTAACTCAGCACACCTGCCAGTCACTACACTCAAATACACACACTTTAGTAGATGGGGGACAGAAAGAGAGAGCGGATAAGAACAAGAAAAGGGGAATAAAAGTTTAGTACCTTTCCTACCTTTCATTTCCTCCTCATCATTGGTGGCGTTGCTCTCTGTTGATCCCTGGAGTGCAGAGATGAACACAGACATACTATTAACAAAGCCAGTGTCTAGTCCAAGAAGCCTGAGCATGACAGTCACAAAATCAAATCCTACCTTGACTCCATCAGGAGGGTTGTGCACCACTGTGCTCTGAGATTCCTGCGACACAGAGCACATCACTTAGTCCGACATTTCGTAATCCTGAGCTACCAGTGGCTCAACGACGACTGTACCAACCTAACACCGCCTTAAACTGAACACCACTAATGGCTAGGGCTGGGGATGAATTTTATTATCACTTAGGGCTGCAACTAATAATTTTCACTGAAATGATATTGGAACAATAATAAAAATGATTAGAAAATGTTAATTAAAGCAAGTTTTTGTTTCCCATGTGCGAAATATAAATGATTATTTTTATTACTGGCATATTTATCCAACCAACAATCCAAACCGTTCTTTAGATAGGAAATATTTTTTAATACATAAAATCTTTACAGCCGTATCACCCAGCCCCACCCACTGTCCACTTTGGGGTCCTGCACCACTACTTGTGAAACACCAATAGACCAGACCATATAGTCCAACTACACCTCTACAAGGCATTATATATAATGCATGCTAGTAAGGCATCTTATCACAGCAACATGCTCGTCCTACATAAGAAGACAATGATTAAGTTTGGCAGTGTGGTAAGGATCACAATGGGGATGTTAATGCCAGCAAGATAAACAAGGTATAGCAATAAAACATGACTGCTAAGGCTAAAAAAGGTGGATGATAAAGTAGGATGTTAGGAGATGTTAGAGGTTGACATTACTGAGAAAGTTAGAGGATAGCTGGAAGGGAAGGATTATATAGAGAGAATAACACGGAGGCCATTACACGATAAGGCTAAATTCTACATAGATAGCAGCAGCTGCAGCTTTCTGGACCAGGACTCTACAGTTCTCTGTGCTGCCACTTTAGAGGCATATAATCCTGAAGATAAGGGCATGCTCCTTAGAAACCTAAAGAGGTGCATATGTGGAGCCTGAGATTCAAAGTAAAAATGAGCATTTTAGTAATTTCCAAAAAGTGTTATCTGCTTGATTTACAATTCAGGAACACATGTGCACGGCTCTAGTTTTGCCCCACACACATACATGGGGGAGAAAATGGCCAGAGGATGGGTACTGCCTGGGTGGGGAATGTGACAATGCAACACCTCCTGGATGGTAGATGAAAGATGACAGGCGGCAACTATGACAATGGAGAATGATGCACAACGAGCTGTAATGCAACTGCTTGGGGGGCGGGGTTAAGAGGCATAAACCAATACTGCGGCGGCCTACTATACCATCTGGGCGTTGGTTGCCATGTTGGTGTCTTTCAGGGCATTGATGGCGCTCACTATACTGTTCTTACTGTTGTTGGTAGAAGGCTGGGACGAGAACGCAAACACTCAAAGTGAACACATGCGTTATGCGCACGCATACATACACACACAGACACACACATAGATGCATTAGAATTACATGTCTTTTAGGAAATGGGGCTAATGTTGGTCAAGGCTCCCAGGCTGTTGAGAGCTAACAGGGTAAATGAGAGGGTGAGTGTCACAGAATGGCCTCTAGATCATCCTTTTTACTGCCTCACTAACTCTCTATGCCTCCGCCACTTAACTGCACAGAGACCTCTGGGGCAGAGGAGAAAGTGAGGGAGGCAGGGATGCTTAATAGCAGCAGAGAATGATGGGAGACTGCTAGGAAAACAGTGCTTGTGGAAGGGACTACAGGAATTTTGGTATCTAAAAACAAGAAAAAGAAGTTTAAGAAACAGACATAAAGCATAATCCAGAGCCAAGATAACAACTCCACTCTGGAAAAACCACTACTGCACAAACGAGGTAATACTCAAAGGAATACAGGGAAGAAAGTGAACTTCAGAGACTGAGAGGCACAAAGAAAAGAAGGTAAAAAAGGTGGTCAGCTAATATAGGAGAAACAGGAAACAATGTAGTAAATCATAGGAGTGCAGAGAGGTCACAAAACAATCTTACCTTAGCAGAATCTGATTTCTTGTTGAGTAAACTTTTGCATGCTGTAAAGAAAAAGGGATAGAAAGGGAGAGAAACAGGTAGAAAACTGAGTTTTACTGTTGACAGCATCTATGCTAATCCACCCAGTTCTCTATAGAAACTCACAACTTAAGCAAAAATCTGCATCTACAATTCGTCTTATCTATGAAGCCCCAGTAAGTGAGGCAAAGTAAGCCTAAATGTTGCCAGAGAATAATATGCATTTAATGGATTTCATGGGTGTTTTTTTCCCTTGCTGTACAGGTTGCTACACTCTGCTAAACCCATTCACATCATAATCCATTCATTGCCATCTGGGGATAAAGTGAAACCTGAGAGCAAAGTAAACTTCCTCAGTCCATTTCCTGTCTAGAAGACCCCAGCAGATCTAGAAAGAGAGTGATGGTCAGACTCTAACTGCCGCCAGGACTGACGGCAATGAGCTAGGTTAATGTAAATCATTGATTTCTTTTAAGGGCCACACTCACTTTTCCTCTCAGGCTAAAGCTCTCAACTGTCTTTGCTTCCTTTTCTCATTTTATACTAACACACATAGGTTCCAAAATCTTATCGTGATCTTCTTACCTTCCAATGGGAAGGAAATGGGAATGGGAGAGGGAGAGTGGGGAGGGAAGGGTTGAAAGAGAGGGCTTAGTATTTCAATACAAGAGAGGGGAGATAAGGGGCACAGCATTTACAGTAGCAAACAATATCAAGACAACTCATGCTCCTGAATCTTTTGCTGTTGCGTTAATATGTGGCTTCTATTTTTGCCTGGCCATGCAGCATCCAAATGAAAAAGAACCAAAAAAAAAAAAAAACAAACAAAACAAAAAAAACCCCAAAGTTTTCATTCCACAACCAGGGAAAAGAGAGCTGACAAAATGCAAAAGTCCGTCCGTCATTCGGTGACACCTTCTACAAAAGAAAAAGCTGTTAGGGTGCTAACTGTGACAGGATGGGACTACCACGTTCATATGTTCTCTAAATACAACCTCCCCCTCTGCCATTTAAGAATGATCCTCAATGCCATATGACAGATCAGGTAGAGTCAAGATGACCCACAGCTGGAGGGCTGCAACACTTGAGCCAGCACCGCTACACCAGCTCTGTGATGATAGAGGAGGATGTGTTAGAAAGCAGCTGAAGGTGTAACTCCCGAGAACATTTCATTGGATATAACCACACAGGACACCCACATGCGAAAGGCGGCAAGGCAAATACCTTTTTAGAAACACAGAAATGCTTCAAAAGCACTCTTCTGTCACATTTTTCCATAATGTCATTAAAAGGAAACATAAGCAAACTGCCAAGCCTTCCCTTTGCCATTCTCTACAGAGAGGTGCAAGGAAGCATTTACAATTAAAAGTGAGGATTTTGTAGCGATAACCAAAAAAAAAAAAAAAAAAAAGTACAAAAAAATAGGAGAGATTAAGAGTCCAGTCTGGAGTGATGTCACACAACATTCACAAAAACTTACAACCGGGCAACTTGGTCCAGTCTGTGAGGAAGCTCTAGCTGACAAGCAAATTACCACAATCACGCCGATTCTCAGCGCACCAATCATACACCTGCCACCCCTTTCACATTTTACCTTTACCCTAGGATTTCTGTGCACTGTAGAGCAACGATTCTCTCATCTGAAGGTGACAGAGAATCCAGTCTGCTCTACACTGTTATGTACTCAATCCATGGAGCCACCATTGGAATCGCCAACCTTCACCACCCGCCCCCCACCCAGCAGGAGGAGAACTAAGCCTGATTTTAGCACTTTCAGAACAAAAGAATCTACTCTATTCCTGTTCATGGTGAATTAAGTGAGGAAATATGTCACCAAGTTTTTAACAAAGGTAGCAGCTGCTTTCCTGCCATGCTGTCTTTGTGGCATTTCTTTAAGCTTTATTGAAAGTACTAAAACAGACCTCAGGAGGGGGAGACGAGACATGGGAGGTTTTTAACCTTAAGGGATTCATGAGAAAGACTGCACAGCAGTGATGGTTTCAACAGTTGGCTCTGTTAGCAGCACTGAAGACAGCACTCACATCCTCCGTCTCAGTCTAAACCTCTCTCCCAGATGCTCAACATCCACCTCCCCCCCCTCTCCTCCCACCAAATCCAGGTCTGACGATGGCAGCACGCCAACCCAGCTCTTGCCGGCCCCCTGCAGTGTCAGTTCCCGCCCCCAGGATACATGCCCCTCCTCATCCCCTGCCCCAGTCCGCTCTGTGCCCATCCTCACAGCCACGGCTGGGGAGAGCACAGCAGTGTATGGGGTCAGCTGGAAGCCAGGATGGAACCTGCTAGAAGTGATGACTTAACTGATTTGGGAGATGAAATGGGGGTTACAAGGTCGAGTCTGAGTGATGGTGAGATGTAAATGTAAAAAGCACTTTGGAGTACAGGCTGAACTAAACCGATTACCATTATGCAAAACTGATTTACGCAACTATGTGTAATCTGTTGTCTTTTCATTACAGCAAAAACAACACACATACCTCTTAACCTAATTTAGCAAAATTTGTGCCGATTGGCATGCATGTTTGTGATTTTTGATGAGATGGCTGGCAGAGGTCGCATGCAAGAGTTTGGGGGTAGTAATGAGGGCCAACTCTCTTCAATGAGCCAAAGAAGTAGCTGTGTGTATAGAGAGGAATTGGATGGGCGTGTCTCTGGGACGTACCTTCCTGAGCCAGTGAGGCCGTGGAGGAGGCGGCAGCAGCAGAGTTGGTATGCTGCCGGCCCACTATTGGACAGAAATGCTACAGTTGGGAGGGGCTTTGCAAATCAGGCAGGCCTGTCTTACACTCTTCAATCATGGGCCTAGAAAGCTACAGGGCATGCTGGCTATAGCCTATATGCATCACGCAGTTTGACCAGAAATAGGCTAAAGCAAAGACGTGCACCCCTGTGGTTTCCTAGGCCCAGGGGTGAAATCATTAGCTATCAATTGGCCAATTACTTAGAGGCTGAGAACAAGGCTTCAACAAAAAAAAAAGTCACTCTCGGCAGAGTGAGATTAAAAAACAAAGAACACAGAATCATAGCAACCACTTTTTTTTTTTTTTTTTAACACCACACTTGTCCCTCTACATATAATCTGATAATAGTCTAGGCATCCCTTTCTCAAACATGAAAATGCTCCATGAGCAGCAAAAAGGAAGGACACACAAATACAGACACACATACACACACAAACACAGGGAGAGATACATTAGCATGGACAAGGACAAAACTGGCACCCACATATAATCAGGTACATGAGAGAATATCATTTTAGGCTGCTCACATACACAGTGCACTCAAAATAATTTGTCATTAGCAGTACATTATTTCTACATGACAAAGAAACTTCATGTTTTAAATCTAAGCAAGAAAACTGTGCACACACAAAGACATATTGTTATTTTGAGAATGAGTGGGTGAGTGTGTGAGTGTGTGTGTGTGTGGTGAGGGGGTTAAAAGAGGTGCAGAGGACTCTATCCACTCTCCTTCTTCCTCTCCCTCTGCATGTGCTGCGTGGGAGGCTAAGGGCGAAGGGCACACCCACCTGAGAAGTTTCTGGACACCAGCATGGTGGTGAGAATGGCTCCCTGGAGGGGGATAGGAAGGAGAAGAGAGAAGTGAAGGAGGTGTAATGAGTGCAGGGATTTTTGTTGTATTTACCAGTTTTTCTTCTGGACTGTTCTGAATTCATTCCTAATGGGACGGCAACATGTTTGCCTTTGCTTTTTTAAGAGCATTACAGTGCAGCTGTTTTTAAACAGCTAAATCGAGTCAATGCAAACTGTATGCACTGTATTACATGGGAGTTAAACCCTCAACTTTATGACTTCACATTTCCAAGTCCCATACTGTAGTCTTCCATGCAAATTGATTTAAATGATGACAAAACCTAACAGCTGCTACTTGATCCATTAGTTTGCATGTAGGATATGAATGCAAACTACAGCAACTAGATCTGGGTATTGCTTGGAATGCTTCAATACTGCTGAAGAGACATTTCCCAAGACTTTTTGTTGACATCTTAGAGAATTATAAATATGTTTTCTATAAAACTCGTTTTCCTCATTCTTTAAAAGAAGCCAAAGTTCTAGAAAATTGTGTCAATACAAGCAGGCATATTAAGAACTTTAAAGGAATAAAGCTTCGAGTTTGATTGACTACAAGAATATACTTATTCCCTAATGTCTCCCTGGTTTTCTATAGAGGTTAGGGCATAGGACGCGTACCTTGAGTTTTCGACGAGCGTTGAATTTGCGGAGACACTCAACAGTTTCCTGTCTGTGCATCATGGATGCCACTGTAGAACGGTGCTGTGGGAAGACAATATTAAAAACACAAATTCAACTTTGACAGGTGGTGTTGTGTTAGCATGTGTTTTATGTCCAGATTGGACAATCAATACATGTTTGTGTAATTACAGTAATTCTCTTAGATGGGTGAATAATACTTACGCAGACCCATGGATGTTTGAGGGCCTGTTCGGCAGTAATTCTCTTGGCCGGGTTGATAGTCAACATCTGGTTGATCAGGTTCTTTGCCTCTGGAGTCACTGTGTCCCACTCTGGGGATGGGAACTGAGGAAAATTGAGAAACAAACGAGCATTGGCAGGACAGAAAACGGAAAACAACATGTTTTTTGAAGGACTGGTTAGAAGTTTGCATCTTTCTGGTTAATCCACAACATATGGGAACCTGGTCTAGAGTTAATTTTTCAAAATCCAACTGACATGAAAACAAAACTGCTTCTGTTGCATGTCTGTAAACAATTATTACTAAGAGTAAATTCCCTTCAAACAGACTACTTGAGACTTCTCCAGTCAATGCAATGCAATGCAATGCAATGCAATTCAATGTGACTTAATTATCCAGAGACTGAGAGAGGAGGATACCCCTTCTCCAATTCTCTCTCTTTCTCTCTCACACATACACCTCTGCAATGCGTCAGGGAGGCCCTGATAGGATCAATAGCTTTGGAACAGCTCTCAATTGGACACTGTTAAACATTCAGAAACTGCTTAGCAAACCCCTGCACTGCACCCTTCACCAATGTTCACCCAACACCCAGAGGTATAAAGCACACTTACATCATATGCTCCGGCTTTGATCTGCTGATAAAGTTTGTGCTGATCTTCATCCCAAAATGGAGGATATCCTACTAACAAGATATAGAGAATAACACCTGACAGAAAAAAAAAAAAAAATGTTTGCATTATTTTTCATTCAAACAGCAATTTTATTTCTATAGCACATTTCATTACAAGTAAACTCACTCTGCACCACTTTAAAATGTATAACAGGTAGCATTTACAGAAAAAAGAAAAAAGACTTTAAAGCAAAATTAAGACTTTTACTTTAATATGTATTTAGAAAAGCCTGGTTCTTCCAACACTAATTTTACCATTAAATACTTACTATGGCTGTTGAACTGGTTAATTTGAGTTAAGACGAACATGGTCAGTCTGGTGTTTGTTCCCCCCAAACCAAGTAACAACTTCACTGCAACAGGTCCAAAAAATATCAGGCTCAAGACTCACCACAAGCCCATATGTCCACAGGCTTGCCATAGGGGTCCTTTCTCAGGACTTCAGGGGACAGATAACCAGGGGTGCCTGCAAACCCTGCTCAGAAGAAAAAAAAAAAAAAAACATGACAATTAACTGACGACTTTTATTAACATTCTGATGAAAGCTATTTTTGTGCAGCATGTGAATGGGTGAGATGCTAGTGACCTGCTTCACTCCAATGAAAAACCAGATTATGACAGCGTAGAGTCACAAGCAAATGGCCATTAATCATCTCGTTCCTGCAGGAGAACCAGCCAAAAGCTGGTTGCTTGGCTGTTAGCCAAGACACAATGACCTAAGCATGAATTGTAAAGTGTCTGTGAGCCTCTTAAGCAATGCTCCCACAACTGTTCTTTAGATACCTAATGGTCAGACACATGATTGACACACACCTACTGTATATAAGAGGGCTCATTCAATAATAATTTAAATGTTTAAGTACAGAAACTAAAAAGACAGACAGAGCAGATCAGGTAAGGTTCTACACATATGCTCTGTCACTGTTTGTGTTTTCTTACCAAACCAAGCCTGCTGGTCTCCCTGTACTTCAATAGCAAGGCCGAAGTCAGCCAGTTTCACTGCAGCTCCCTTCATCTTACTAGCCAACAACAGGTTCTCGGGCTGAAAGAGCAGGAGACACACATGGTGAAGCAGAATGTAGGACAAGAGATCAAGACAGTAAGAGAGACATAGTGATAGGCACTCTTCAATAAAGCTCCTTAGAAATATTTATATTTGATGTATTCAGCACAGCTCGTGTGGGGGTGGGGTAAAGGTGTGAGAAAGCAATGGAGAGAACGAGGAGGTAGGGAGCGGACGGCTGGTTGAGAAGCTCCACAACACCTTATATGGGCATGGGTTCGTAGCCATAGAAACTACTCAGGAGTTATTTAGGCAGCGCTGCAGACTGCATGCTAAATGGAAAGTGTACTCAGTGAGAGGCAGCGTGTGTGGCAGCATTCTAAATGGCCGATGTTTGGGCAGTAGGACATAAAGGGCTGCAGTAAAAGCCCACTCAGGATAAAAGGCCAACAAATCAGACAAGCAGCGCTCCAAGTAATACTGTTATTTTCTGACACAGAACACATGCACACGCATGCAAAAGCCACCCACACATCCCTTGAGATTGATTTTTCCACACTTTGTGGTCTCTGCATGAAAAGGTGCAATTCAATACAAATTATCATTGCCCTTTCTACCAGGATTATTATCATCGCCTTAAACGAGGTTAAGCAGAAAAAAAGCTCTCTTCCTCTCTCATTTGTGCCTATCAGCAATATGGGACAACTCAAGCCCCTCCCATGCTGCTCCATGGGTGGTGGGATGTCACATGGGTTGTCCTGGCAACTCCCGAGGTTCATCTTAACTACTGCTCTCATAATAGACTCCCTTCACAACAGTGCAGGGTGTGCATGTTCATGCACGTACATATCGCTCGAGTCTGTGTCTTTTCCTTGCCACAGGTGAGGGACAATCCCATCCACATAATCATGACTCACCATCTTCACGCTCAACATGAACACGCATGCATACGTGCACAGATGCACACGATGCACACAGTTGTGGCCAAGGACAAAAAAGCTGACAGATCTGAGAACAGATAGAGGAACAGAGGATAAAAACAGCAGATAGGAGAAAACCGCAAGAGAAAAATAATAGGGATGGAAGCAGAGAGGGGAAAAGAAAAAAAAAAGAAAAAAAAAAAGAGATGGAGCAACCGAGAGCCATCTGTGTGTTGCCATGGCCACGAGCAGAGGTGTGTGAGTGTGTGGTTGTCATGGAAACGGGCAGCCACTCACCTTGAGGTCTCTGTGCACAATATCATGCTGGTGGATATGATTGACACTCTCCAAGATCTGACTAATGCAGTGGCTACCAAGAGAGAAAAAGGGACAAACCGAGAGAAAGACATGTCTGTCACTAATCTTCATTAAAAAAGACATTACATATACTCCACATGATTTGTCTGTCGTGTTTTATTGAAGCCTGGGAGAACGCAGGTTATGGTCTTGAGAAAAAAAAAAAAAAAAAGATCCATTTCACTGCAACATTTTCAGCTATGGTGTGGAAGAAAAACCTGACATCACTCTGGATCACTGCAAGAATAATAACATGAAACTAGAGCTGTTGTACATTTTAATGAGCTGTTAAAAGGTTGGTGTTTCCAAATGCAGTTTATATTTTCTGAGGCTGAAATATGAACTTTAGACACCTTGTCAGGGAAAAAAAATAAACCTGTAGGGCCAAAGCAGAAAATTAAGTGGCAGAGACAATTGTTCAATCATTTAAGCCATTTTCCAAGCAAAAATGCCAAACTTATCTTCTAGCAGCTTCTTAAACATGAGGTTTGGGATTTGTGTTTTACATCATTTAAAACCAAGTATCTTTTGAACTCTGGATTGATATTTTATAATCTAAACAATTAACTGAGAAAATAATTATAGGAGTAACCAATAATGGAAAAAAACCAAAAAAAAAAACCAAAATGTGTTGAATTTAGCAGTAAGTTTCATTGCAAACATTTACTATAAAAATCATGAGTTTTCAAAGATATTATTCAGGTAGTGCCGATTAAACAATCAATACAAAGAAATGCATGTGGTAGGCCTTACACCACATAGTCAATAAACTATCCGAGTAGCAATTTTAATAATGGGGGCGTCAATTCAGCTGCTACTAACACCATTGCCATTATTTCTCAACTCTGGCTGGTGAGCATGCTTTCACACTAGCCTGGTGAGTGTCTTGGCTCATGATGGCTCTTGTAAAAAAAATTTTTCTGAGCCAGTACATGACGACCACCTTACTACTGTCCTACGCAATGTGGTGTCAGGCTTCACGACTCCACTATTTGAGGCTCATGTTCCTGTCACGTCTCTGGAAAGGTTAATGGGTCAAAGGTTGGGCCCAGCTTGAGAAAGTGTGGCTGGGACCTAATCCATATGGGCTTGGTTAGTGTCTGAGTGTGTTTGCAAAGCCCTGTATGTGCATGAAGTACATAACAACCCCTAATCCAATTGTACAACAGACTTCAAAAGGTGAACATCAGAGCCAGAAAAATAAAGGAGGGGAACAGGGAAAAAGATGAAATAATGAGAGCTTAAATGTCACAGGGTTAACAAAATATCAGAAATTGTGAAAAAATGCTTGATAAGGGAAGGGACAGATAGGTGAAAGACGCACTTTCTTGCTGATATGAACACAAACAAACCAATTATACCCACCACAGTGTGCCTGTGTAAAAAGAGGAGTTTTCATATACATATATGATGGCCTTGTGTTGCATGTCTGCAGTAGGGTATGTGTGCATGTATATGTTAAGAGCTGCTCAACATGAGGCACTCACCTGGCATCAGCCTCACTGTAGTACTCCCTAGCTACAATATCTTCAAAAAGCTCTCCTCCTGTCACTCTGGGAGGGGGAAAGAAGAAATCAAGAAAGAGAGAAAGACAGGGAGAAGAGAGAAATTGTTAGCATACACAAACCACAAGCATATGCATCTATAATATGTAGGGCTGTGTTTGTTCAAAATATACTCACAGGTCAAAGACTAGGTAATGAAAGCCTTCCTCTGAAATGCTGTCATGGAGTCTCACTGCAAGAGAGAGGGTAGGCAGTGAGAGACACAAACAGAAACATAGAAGTGAAAGAAATAAAGAGTTGCTGTAGTGTTTGGCTGTTAGAATCACCATAAACTGAGGCTAAGAAAAATGTCAAATCAAACACAGAGACGAGAATAATGATCCAAAGCGATAAATGGCTTAACTACGGCTGTAACATATTGATTTTTCTCTCCCCACAGAGATATGAAGTCACATACAGTGGTTAGGTGACTAACTACCATTTACTTAAACTCCACATACAGTACAAAGTGTGATTATTGAAACTGATCGATTTTGTTGGAGATGCATTTTTTGGGGTCCAAATATCAGCATTTTTCTAATCTTACCTTTATAATAAAGATACACCCCTCATAAACCAAATTTCTGTAGTGTTGGGACACTGGTGCTGTAGTAAACCAAACCACGAGCAGTGTGCAACATGAGTGATACTCCACAAAAGAGGAAACTGTATATCAAACCCAGGTGATGTGTTAGAGGTTCGATGTTCATTAAAACTGTAGTAAGTACCTGTGATATAAACATATTCAGCACATCAAGTTGATTGTTTCCACTCTTACCAGTATTGCCTGCAATATTTCAAGCATATTAGCTAATAAAAAAAGAAAAATGACAAAACATTAGCGTAGATTAGTTTTGGGGGAATTATTGTCTTTATTTGAATAGCTGACAGTGAGATAAATATGGAGAGGAAAGAGAGGGGATGGCAAGCAACAAAGACATACAGCTAGAAATAAATGATTTGGGTCATGTGGTCACATAGCATGTGCCCTGGGCTATTAGAATGATCCCATATAAGAGCATTTTGACCTAATTAATCACTAGTAACAGGCATATCTGTTTCATGTTTATCTTGGTAATCAAATAAATATGGATTGTTATTTTTGCAAGCTGGCTTACAACAATTTGTTTTGCTACATTTTTGCAGCAGTTTTTCCTGTCACCATTTTTTGGCTCTGGAACAGTACAGCTTAATCCCACATACAAAGCTCTGCTTGGATACTGGGAAAACAGCCGTCAAGGAGCACAACATAAGACTTGTGTGAAAAATAAATTGCAGATGTGGGTGGAGGAGGTCTGCAACCAGGCTAGGAAATGTTATGTTTACCAAAAAAAAAAAAAAAAAACCCAAGGTGCTTGTTGACAGCAATGTTTTGTTATTCCTGATGGAGATAAGTGAGCACTTGGTCAAGGTGATTACAGTAATGAGCTCATATTATCATGATACTGCAGTTATGCAGTAACTATCCCAGCTCAACTGTCAACAAAGCAGCAGCAGAATGACAAAGCAGGAACCAGGCAGCAGGAGCAAAGTTTTAAAGGATGTGTCTGAGATTTAGCTTAGGTTTAATGTCAGGGGATCCACAGTTTTATTATGTAAAATGAATATCAGTTGTATAATAAAATGAAGTAGGATGGCCCTGCAGCAAGTAACAAGTGACTGCTCTTTCCTCCTCCTCCTAACTTCTTGCTCTCTCTCCATCTGTCTCCTACTCCTCCTGCTTTGGTCTCTCCATCTGGCTGTTTTTCGTGCCCTCTTTTGTCTAAAGTTTGTTTGCAGACTATGCTAAAATATGTCAAAAAGGCGAAAGAACAAGAGAGAGACTAAAATCTATACAGACAGGAGAATAGGGAAAATAGGTGAGGGGCGAATGAGCGTCTGGGGCCAACAAAACTGGGACATGAGGAATAGAGAAATAAGGCGTGCAGTGGTAAAGGTGTCATTGATTTTGTCATTTGCTCCTTTAGTGCCCTTTAACACCCACAGCCCTTCGAACATCTTTATTAGAGCTGCACAATGTGTTTTATTTTATCATCATATGAATTTCAGTGTGCATGCAGGCAAAATGTCTTAAAACCAGAAACAAAACCTGGCATACAAAGCTTCTGTGACATCTCAGTCGATTTGTTCAACATAGCAATAGGAAGCTTTGAGCCTCACATTCTGACTGGGATCACCCATTTTATTTATTTATTCTGTGTTTGAAATAGATACTGTTGATGTCATATACTTATCTTTTTGTCACAACTGATACCAGTTCATAGGACTAATGTTAAAACACCAGCTGAAAATAGTGAAGCTAGTGTCCCCTTTGCCGTATAACACACATCCCTGTATTTTTTGTTTCAACAGTATAATCTTAGGACTACCCATACCATCCTTCATGTAAGCAGCATGACATTGTAGGACATCATATCTTTATACTGATTTTAGTACTTTGGTACTTATAGAAGCAACTGCACAGCAATCTTCTAGATAACATAAAAATCCCTAATTTGTCTCAGAATAAATCAATCAGCAAGCATATGTAGGTTCCTCATGCCAGAATATTTGGTTTATTGGTTGCTCCTGTAAAAATCTGCTCATATGTACATTAACACAGGCTCCACCACGAGCCCCCCCCCCCCCCCCCCCCCATTTTAAACGATCACCAAGCTGCTATTTACACATTAATGCTGATTAATAACACTTAGGAAATGCTGCATGTATGCACGATATTAGCATAACATTTTCCTAAAAAAAAATTTACAAATGGTGTTGCCAGCACCAGCACTGATGCACTCCAGAGCAGATGATCATCCAATAATACAGAACCACACGTCACATTTAGTCAAAAACTTACCAATGTTGGGGTGCTTCAGGAGGCGGCAGATACGAGCCTCTCTTTCAAGCTTCTGATGGTCTGGGGGGGGGGGAATAAAATTTTAAAAAAATAAAATAAAATTAATCACAGTGTTAACTTCAATCACAGAGAAAAATAACATGTTTGTATATTAGGATGTGTTTAAGCACCTAATCAAGTTAGGAAGCACAATAATAAACAGTTAATGCAGATGAAGTTTTTATGCTTTTCATTTAGTGGTTAAGATAAATGTCATAATTAACCACCATTTCATCTCCAGCAGTTTGTCAACTGTTAAATGGAACAAAATAACAGAAACAAATAATTACATATTCCTGCACTATATATAAGAAATTAATCACTACAATGTTCTTGCAGTATTCACCAGTTTATGCATTTAGCTTTTATTGTATAGAAAAAGCAGGAGAGGGTTGAAATCAAAATTAGGACATTTACCACTAGGCCAATGCGCCAGTTTAGAAATATCATATAATAATGTTTTGTTATTGAGGCTAGCAAACATGTCAATTCACTCTCTATAGTGCTTAACAGAACACCCAATAAATGTCTCAGTCAGTGAAGCTCTAACTGTGATGCACAATCAAAATCCAATCTAGAAAGCAGTAAGTATGGAATACGTCTTCATGACTCCAGAGATCTCTCCACCCCACATATAAATTTCACTGTCTGACTAACGCACAATAGTACTGAGGCAATTGCTTTGCCTTAAACACTTGCTAAGACGCTAAGCCTTTGATTAAAACATGTACATACTGCTAACTGGTATTAAATGCAGTGTGACTCACTTGTCTAGTTCCTTATGCAATACTGTTTTAATGGAGCCGCAGTCACAAGCAGAGTAAAGTAAAATTATGTATTTAAATACTTGAACTGCAAGTACTGAAATGCAAATATTTGAAGAAGGATTTGTTTCTGTGTACATGAATGCAAATACTTTAGGCTGTGGCACTAATCTATTAGTTCGAGATGAGTTGTTGCATTTGCTTCTGGAAGGTAACGGTCACAAGCAATACTGGACTAACAGAAGCTTGGTTATGACCTTACTGAAAGTGTGTGTGCAAATTATTGAGGTTCTGTGTAGCAATAGGTGCACATGCATGCACATGTGCGCATGTGTGTGTGCCTGTGTAAAGGGGTTAGAGTGAAGCTTGGGTCATTTATGGGACACTGCAGTGTTTGCATTTGTGGCTGGGAGTGGATGGTAGTAAGAACACACACAGCTCTAGCACAAATCAACATCCTGGTTTGAGGATTTTAAAGAATCCTGCAGCAGTACGTGTGCATGTGTCTTTTTATGAGAGGGTGTTGTCTAAACCACAGTACCACAATACTCCAGGACATTAGAACCACAACAGCCACACAGCTGAGATCAGGGGTCATTAGGACTAACTGCAGTAGAGATCGATACCTGGATGTATGTATGTCTGCTGTCAATGTGGGGAAGCCAACTCAACCCTGGAACTCCATGGCAATTACACCCCACACATGCAGTTTTACTGAGATTTACATTCATTTCCCCTGAACAGCTACAGCCTCAGATAAATTTAACTCTACCCAGTGGTTCCAAACTTTATGTACAGGCGAACTATAAGAGCACAGTATTATCAAAAGCAATCAATCGCTTTCTGCATCTTGCTACACCATCTCTGCCTGTTATGACTTACCTTTCTTTGCTCGATTTCATACAAGTTGTTGCCAACTTAGATGAGTTTTAAACCTGCAGTGAGGTGTTTTTGGTTTGTCTTCTGGAGCCCAGCATGGTGCTTCACACTCCACATCTACCTTTCACTACCCTCCCTGTCGCTTCCCTGAAGGTATAGATTGCCCTCACCTGAGAGAAAGCAGGTAAATAAGGAAGAGACCTGAACCTCCTAAGTACCAGTGACGCAGGACGAAGACACCGCACAGGAGGAGGATTACATGGAACGTCCATTTGCTAGAATAGAATCACAGCTCCCCTGTGTGTGTGTGTGTGTGTGTGTGTGTGTGTGTGTGTGTGTGTGTGTGTGTGTGTGTGTGTGTGTGTGTGTGTGTGTGTGTGTGTGTGTGTGTGTGTGTGTGTGGGGCTGTCTAGCCTGGTGCAGTGTCACTGCAGCAATTGCTAATTCGTTCAATCTCCTTATTTGTTGGTGTGAGTGTGTGTGGTAGAAAAAGATGGGAAAGAGAGGGCTGGAAGGTAATTACTGGCACTTCCTGCTGCTCTCTAATTGGCCATCTGCTTTGCCATGGGGCGGGCCCACAGCCATCTTACATCAACTGAGAAGGATGGAGAGTACACAACATTCACAAACTCACTCCTCTTTCTGCCACACAAAGCTGACAATCTGACTGGAGCATGAGGATCTCATTCAATCTGTTTCAGGCAAGTTTACATAGTTTTCATAAACTGTTGGGACTGTCAGACAAATTCCACTTTATAATACTAATAATGTGCCAGTATTTTGGCAGCAAATACAGATGTTTTAAGACAAATATGGCAGTATATCACATTTTATTCCACGTAAACAGCAGGGATAGCATGTTTCTGCTCCAATATCTAATAATCTGTTAAAAATGCAATCTTAATCAGTTGCCATTGTTTCACATTTTCCACCAACAAGATGCTCTCACTCAGTTGCTACAGAAGTATAGCTG
The DNA here is from genome assembly GCF_900324485.2 of Mastacembelus armatus. Taxonomy (NCBI): domain Eukaryota; kingdom Metazoa; phylum Chordata; class Actinopteri; order Synbranchiformes; family Mastacembelidae; genus Mastacembelus; species Mastacembelus armatus. The sequence continues at coordinate 15,077,150 of NC_046651.1, read as the reverse complement.
TGATTATGTATAATATTTGTGTTTCAGAATGAATAAACTACTTTTTGTGTTGTCTAACATTGAGGAATATGAAAACTTCTAGTCATCCCAAACCCCCAAGTTCTCAGATAAGTGATCTATTTTGACTTCAAAGAAAACAACATTGAGGTTTGATGTCTCATTTTAGTGACACAAGTTACTTCTTTTCTCAATGACACTTGACATAGTGAGGCTATGCAAATATTAACATGCCATCTTAGGTTATATGTCAATAGTCCATATTGCTTTCACTCTATTCAATAAATCGTATCACAGCAATGCAACAATTGCTGCACTGCCATGTAAACTAACGATTTCTAATACATTACACCCCCATGCACATTTCTCTTTCTTGTTTTTCTTGAAAAAGAGTTCTTACAGATGATATGAACTCAATTTATTACACGGTTTTCCTTTACGTGAAGCTATTTCATTGGACTATCTCATTACCAGTTATCTCCATCCATTGTTGACCTCCCTCCCTCACTTCCTTCTTTCATTTCCTTCCTTCCTTTCCTTTCTTGCCTCCCTTTTCCCCCTTCCGCCTCCTCAGATTACTGCAGTGTTTACCAGAGCTTTGACAGGCTTAACCCACCAGGCCACGCGTGAGGTCACACTCGCCCCATCAGGCTAAAAAAAACCCACCCAAATCCTACTGGGCAAGCTGCCTGCTCACGCACTGGCTGCCTGTGTGTGCGGACATTGTGTTTTGTGTGCGTGTAGGTGCATGGTGCGTCAGCCAGGCGGCCTACCGCAATTCTCTCAGGACAAAATCTCTTGTTCCCTCCTTTGCTCACTCTATTGCATCTCATTCGCCATCTCATTTTGCCTTACTTTCTTGGTGTGGAGTGTCACTGATCTCACTGCAGGACTATACTAAAATCTCCTCTAGCTGGCTTCCTCCTCCCCTGGCAAACACATACATACACACAGGCCTACATTGTACTACCTGTCTATGTGAAAAGCCAACAGTTTTCTGCTGAGCCCTTATTTTTCATGGTGAGACATTAATACCAGGAGCTGCCCTACATGGATGCTTGATGGCAGACATAGAACAATAACAGCATTACAACACACTCACAGATGCCTCACAATACAGACATGCTCTATTAGCATTACTCCCTGCTCAGTCGCTTGCTTTCACACACACCATCAGACACAGACAACAGGGCAAACAGGGAGGCGCCTATGGAATCCGTGTGGTCTTAGTGTTTGATGAGATACATTTAGCATAAATGGATTAGCCTCAATACAAACCAATCCCCTTCGCAGAGAGACAAGAGAAAGGCAATGAGGGAGAGATGCTAGCAGAGAAAGGCAGACACAGACGTAATGAAAGAGAACGTACGAAAAGAGAATGTGTGTGCCAAAAAGGGGTGCAGACCTAATTTGTCAGATACAAAAAGGAGAAAGCCATTAGGTATCTTAGCCAGGGAGGTTCTGACACACTGACACGAGCTCACGTCAGCGATACAACATGGCATACCGCATCAGGTATGTGCCGTGGGCGTGGATCTATGCAGACACACAGCAATTCAAAAGCAGGAGAGGACTGTAGAGCTACATGACAACACCAAAGTAACAATTAACAAGATAACAGACAAGTAAAACGTCATGTCTTGCAAATCTTGATGTTTGATGGCCTCTCCATGCAAACCCCACAGAAATTTGGATCAATCTATTGTATAGCAATGGTCTAATAACACCACAGAGCAGTGACAGAGTTATTCAATGCAGTGAAGACAGAGGTTGCTGATAAGAACTCCCCACAGACAATGAAAGAGTTCCTCTGCTATTTGAAAACTCCAGTTTATATGCATACTTTTCAATCCAACACACAAGACGACCATGCACATATCAGTCTGTGTGAGTGTGCACGGTGTTACCATACCTCTTGCAGAGAGCTTCTTAGTGTTGATGATTTTTGCAGCATATTCCTGTCCTGATGACTTCTTTACACACCTACGCACCACTGAAAAAGCTCCCCTAAGAAGAAAGAACATAAACAACCAAAAATCAGTTCCATTTCACAGGTTTCTTCCATACACTCAATGTGACATTTGAAACTGGATCCACATGTGTGGCAGTGGTTTGTTTGTGTATGCTAACAACCTTGATCTCTTTAATTCTCTCTCTCTCTCTCTCTCTCTCTCACTCATACACAAACACAGACTTTACAGTCAATACTACAAAAGCATTAGTGTATATAACTTGAAAAGGTGAGCAACAGCAAAGTCAAAAAAACAGCACCAAAATAACAGGGTTCTCCAACATCAGGTCTTGGATTAAAAATGAATGGCCAAGTACTTTTGCTAATCTTTGAAAGGCACAATAGCACCAGCACAAAGAATGGGCTGCGTCTCACGACAATGGGTGACATTTAATATATTCACAAGACAACATTCAGTTATAAATCTGCTCAAGCAGAAAAGGAAGTGCATGACATGCTATAAACCAACTCCTATTCTGAGGGGTGTCATATTGGCCTAGATGAATGCTTCATATTTTTCATCTACTAGGTGCTGTGGTGGTTGTACAGCATTGAGGACAACAAAACAAGTAACTATGTATGATTTTCGTAGTGCCTGTTCAACCCACACTATCTGGGCATCCAGAGTTTCCTGCAAGAGGAAGGCTGCATTTTACTACTGTTGATAATACATATGGAGGGCTGCTACTTTTTGCTGCACTCTAGTCCTACCACTTTGCTCTTAGTTTCAATTATTTACCAGCAAATGAGAGGTGACAGGTAACAAAAGTACAACTCAGTGCCTTGACATTAATGAGCTATGATGGAGAGAAATGCATTAATAAGCAGGTGCAGAAACATACGCTGAGGTAAGACCCAGGAGCTCTAGAGCCCAGCTCCAGTATGGAGGATGTGTAGGTGTGTATATGTGTGTGAGTGCACTGGCTCTGCAATTAGTGCCATCGATTAATGTCAATTACAAGACAGAGAGTGGAAATGGCAGCTGGAAATTAAGGCCGGTGTATCTTTATAGAGCCAATATCGCCCTGCTGCCGCTGGTTTGGGTACAACAGGAGAAAAGGCTCCTCCGGCCAAGAACAACAGATGTTGCTGCTGATGGTGATGAAACAGATGAGGTAGTGGCCCGGTTTTCTTGCCGTCATCAAAATACCGAGAAAACACGTCACTGGCTCTTACACAGCAACACCAACAACACCAAATTACCCTTGTAACTAACCGCCAGTGCTTTACAAGGACCTGGATTTTAAGACCCACTACGCCAGCACATTTATTGATAAGATGATGATCGGACCAGCTGGTGAGCGGAGGGTACGGGCCATAGAGGACGAACATAAAGCAGCGCAGCCTGGACTTCCTCGTTAAGTGATCCAGGGGTACTTAAGGTTACTCAACACGGTTACACAAATCATCTGCAGCTGCTCGGAAAAAAAGTGGTCGGCCTAGTTAGCCAGCAACCGCAGCCCATGGTCTACCGAGCCCGCACGGAGCAGTCTGACCCGTGGGCCGGTGAAATGTCACAAGGCTACGTCTCTCGGGGCCCCGCTGGCGGCTCCAGCAGACCAGAAAACACCGGTTAGAAAGCACGGAGAGACTAACTGTACTCAACACACCAGCCTTCGTGAGGAGACTTTATCACGACTGAAAGCCAAAACGCTAGTCTGCTAACTCGGGCTGGGTTATCAATACGAGCACGGCGGCTCGGAGGCTAGTCACCGATCCACAGTGCGCTTTCCCCGGTTTCCGCGGGAGGAGCTAACGTTAGTTAGCCGATAGCAGCGGTTATTTAGCCTGGCTGCTATTTCAGACTCAATTTAGCTCAATTTTAGCTACTGTAAAACGACTAAAGGGTTCAACATGCCTGACCAGTAAAGCTATTCTGTCCCTCTACCGCCTGCTAACTGGCTAACCAGAAATAATGCGAGGCGAGGTTGCGGGGGTGGGGGACAAGACAAACAGTCGGTAACAGAAAGACCGCCGCTTACTTCCCGAGCTCCTCGTACAGCTGGTACTCGTCGGTAAACCTGGTGGAAGTAGCGGTGGTTGCCATAGCTGGAGCTGTGAAAGAGAAGCCCGAGCCTTGGGTTACGACGGCGGCTGGCTCTCGTACAGGGTCCGGGAGGACGGTAGCCTAGCCTCCAACACTGGAGTACCTTTCTGACAGGCAGGCAAGGCTGAAGAGGAGAGAGGCGAGCAGGAAAAGGAGGGGCTGAGGAGGAGGAGGAGGAGGAGTGATGTGAGTGTGTGTGTGTGCGGGCATGTGCGTGCTTGCATACGCGTGTGTGTGTGTGTGTGGTAAGAGGAGGGATTCTCGCGAGAATAGGCTCATACAGCATAAGACTAAGGCCTCTGGTTCACTGAAGTCACTGTAAATTTGGTGATATGAAGCTGAATTCTTTGAAATACTGAGATGAAATGAACTTCTTTTGCAGGATGGTAAAACATAAACAGGCTGACATGTTGTTGAAGAGTATATGGTGCATATGCCTGACAGAAAAAAATAACACTGACGTGCAGTTCCTGTCTCATCTCGTACCTTCGAAGTTTTACAGTGAACATCACAGCAGCATTTTACTGCGCTGGTTTGTATACACCCACCCTGGGTCACACCTCACTGCAGCAAAAAGCCAAACAGTGACACACACACACACACACACACGCACACACACACACACACACACATAAACATACACATATTCATATACTATATAACTACATGCACATACAAATACGCATTCAAGGAATCAATATTGATTAACATACAGTCTTGCTTTTAACACAACAGGCCGGTGTGATCTGCTGATTTTGTATGTGCACAAGAGAGGTAGGGATGGGTAGAGGGAATAGCGTGACTGCTGTATCAGGTTTCCACCGACAAACATGCACCTATGTTTTTCCACGGTGTGAGGATGGTTTGGCTTGACGGTGCTAAAAGATGGTGTCACACAGATCCAGAGTGGCTCGCTAAATGTTTAATGTGGCATGAGAAGGCCATCAGAGTACAGGTAGGTGGAGCTGGGCGAGCCACTGAGCTTGGGAGTTAGAGGTAGAGGCCTTGTACTGTGTGTGGTTGCCTGCTAAACACTGGTTTAGAGGTGGGACAGCAAAAAGCACACTGACACTGTCAGAGAAATATGAGCAAAATATTCATGCATGGTTGTCAGTGTGGGAACACATCACTGAAACACTGAAAAGTTTAAATATTATGAAGACATACCTGCAGGTGCAGCCTGCTGATTCTGTGACGGAGAACATGTGTACGTGCATGCATGGTTGTGTATTATGTGAAGACAAATCAGCACTGCAACGTAGGCTACTGGCCTTCTCATGCCCTCCTTTTCCTACGTGCTAACCCTGCTGCCTCGCCTCCTCTTCCTCCACCTCCTCAGCCTCCACAGAAGTTATATAATGGTGAACTCCTCAGCCTTTGTTATCTCACACCAACCACACACTTTGCCTCGCCTGCTTGGAGAGAGACAGAGGAGGAAGAGCACAGGAGGCAGAGAGAAGAAAAAGTAGGACGTTTCATCTGAAATCTGCATTCAGTGAAGGAAAGAAAGAAAGTCTGTGTGATATTGTAGTATTATTACTCTAGCACTGTGATAGTCTGTCCAGGGTGTACTGTGTTTCTCGTGTAATGTTAGCTGGGATTGGGTCCAACTTTGCCTTGACCCTTGATAGAAATAAGTTGTATTGTATAGATAATAGAGAGATGGATGTCTTATTGTACCATTTTTACTCAAGGTCAAGCTGACTATGAATGCACACTGACACGGAAAAGAAATCTACCCCTTCAAGCCAACTCCTCTCTTGATTTTGCAATGGAAAATGTACATAAAAATAACAGCTGACGTCACCTACTGTGCTAATTAGGAAAACTGATCACTATGGTCACAGGTTTTTAGGCATGCTTAGAAACTGAACGTAGACATTGCATTAATTGGATGAGCATGAATCACTATATTTCATGAGTTTTTGGAGCTAAAACAGTCTTATTGTTTGATCTGTGGTTTTAAAACATTCCATGTATGTTTGTGGTGGACTCCCATGGCTAACTGGAGCTTGGTGTGTATCCAGAATGGACTACTTGTGCAATCAGTGCTTCGGTACCATTTAGGCATGACTTTTTTTTGTTGTGACTAATGAGGGTGAATATGCCCTCTGTTACATCATCACAACTGAGAGGGTGGATGAGGCCAAGAGCTGAGTCATGACAGCTCTGCTATCCTCTGCTTTGGAGAAATAATCTGGCTGGAGAAAGTGAATGAGTAACGCTCTTCCTTCCTTCAGCAGATAGTGTCGTGATGCCCTGGGGCAAGAAGCTACTGATCCCGAACTGCTAGGAAGTCAGCCATCGATGGTCATGTTTGGTAGCACCTGGGGGTCAGTGTGTGTAGCTCCATGGGTGAAAAGCAGGGTGTTGGTGATGATATGTCAGTGTACTCAGCACTCAGTCAGCTTGGGCAGGATGAATAAATAAATGGTAAGTTTTTGAACATCACTGCAAAAATCAGGGGTGACATGCAGTCAGCTCCTTGTCTTGATGATTATAGAGTTTGATCATTCAAAGTGCAGAGTCTCCCTTTAATACCTTTTGCTCAGGAAAACCTAGTCATGGATACTGCTGTGTCATTATTAGAGTTCTGAGGATCTGTTTTACCACCATCAGCAACAGCACGTAAAAGTTAGTGTAGTAAACAGCAAAAGCAAGAGGTAACAAAGTGCAATGGAAACAGACTTAATGACTAGATAACAAAGTACATGACACATGATTTTAATGTCCACTGAGGAGGGTGTGGAGCATTAACGAAATAAATGTCATATTTTCATCATGTTTGCGAGATCATTTCACATTTGACCGGTGTGATTTTAATTGACTGGATGTATAAAATCTAAATACAGGTTGGATTATCTATACATGATGTACAAATCATGATTTTCACTGTAACATTGAGAGACATCCACTTGATTTGCCTAAGTCAGAGAGCTGAAGGTTAATATTGACCTCAGGAGCTTTAAATACAAAAACTGGATTTTGCCCTTTTAAGACAGACTTTTGTGAACTTCATATTATTTATATGTAACATTAAACAAATTGATGTATAATCCAATTTTCCTCATGCACAGTGGAGATGCACATTTATAATTTTTCTCTTTTATTGGAGAATATCCAAAAAACAACTTTGGTCCAGACAAGCTTGTGTCTGTCTGTAGTGTCACTACTTGCTTGTCAAAGGATGTACTGCATATAGAGGTACTAAACTTGGACTTTGCCTCCACCAGCTGTTCAAAAGGCAAAACTGCAGCACTAGCATTGGCACTGGAATAACAGCAGCTTCTCATAGAAATCTTCATTTCAGCAGAGAGATGGATCCTGACCCATCTTGAGATCATAGCTGGAGGAAGGCTACTCAAGAGGAAACTGTGGACAGACTGGTGCAGAGTTATAAGGAAGACTGCAGTGGATGTGTTCTTTAGCATAAATCATACTGACCTCACATTGAAGTTTTCCTGCCTGTATGTTATCGTAGGAATTTTATGCATCAAAGTTTTACAATTTTTTTTAATAGATAATGAATTTGTAGACAACACCAGTGTGAAATATTGTGTACTTCCTGTTCAGAGGTGTATGTGGAAGCAGAAGAAGAATTAACATTGCAGTAAAGTATTAAGTATAACAAATATTGTAACTCCCTTTGAGAAACCTTTGAATGAAGTGTTCAGAGTTTTGGATGATATCTGGCTCTTGCTCCTGTGAGGTTTGAATGCACTTATTGTACTGTAGGTCACTGTGGATGAAAACATGTACGACATTAATCTAATGTAAAAAGAAAAAACAAAACATCACAGAAATACTGAAATACTGACAAAATTTTTTATGGCCAAATAAATCTGTTTACAACATCAATGTATGGCTTTTAATAAATAATAACGAAAATCAAAATAGCTTAGTTTTAGCTGTTTTTTTAAACAGAAGCTCATTTTGTCGTAAATGAAACTGATTCATTAAGACAAGAAAAAGCAGCTTCCTGTTTTCAGCACAGGAAGGAAGCAAGACAGTTTCTTAAGTCTATGCAAATACAAGCAGCTGCTGTCAGAGTGTGAATAAGATATAAATTACAGATGATAGAATGGGCCATTAATGGAACAGGTAAGCCCTTTTTCATTTTTTGATTTGCTGCATTTGAATAACCTTGACAAAACATCATTCTGTATCTGAAAGAATGCTATTAAAGAATGGTTTAATGTAGCTCGTGTCTACAGTCTAGATGAGAACCACTGATGAGTATCAGCCGATAGAAGCCACATAGAGATGAAGGAACTGATGTGAATAAAATGGAGCAAAAGAACTTTGATGTTAAGACAGACGAAGGTAAGGTCATCAAACTAGAACAAAACTTCACATAGCAAAGAACTGGACTTCTAAGTAATTAAAAGAAAAAATGGTGCCAGTTCCAATATTGTAAATGTACAACTAACACACTAAGAAAAATAACAAACAAACCTGTTTTTATAACAAACTGCTGAAATTGAGTTTTGTGGTTGTTCCAGTTTCTTCTATTCAGGCTGTGCTTCACCATTTTCATCCAAGCATCACTGCTCAGAGCGGTAGCCAGGTGGTTGCTCCTTCTATCATTGGCTCTAACATCGGCAACCTCAACATCAATATCACCTCAACAGGTGAAGGGAGATATATTAAATACAGGTGTAAGTGGAACTGAGGTTTGGACTCTGCTCATCTTCTTTCTTCTTTTGCAGGATCTGTTGTTTCATCACAGCAAGCACTGAACCATGACACCGACGACTGCTTGAAAGTGCTGCAGCCCAAAAGTCAGTATTTCTAACCACCCTTTATTTTATCACACTTACGAATTTGACATGTACACAGAACATCTTGAAAACTTAAATAACCTTCAAATGCATTTTCTCTGTCAGATTGTAAAATCGCAGAATGTCAAGAGAAACTGAAAGCTACTCTGATGCTGAGGTTCAGTAATTTGCTTGAGAGGACAATGGTGACAAAAGCAGACAGGATACCTCTCAATAAGATCTACACAGAGCTCTACATCACTGAGGGCGCAGGTGGTGAGGTCAATAAGGAGCATGAGGTGAGACAGATTGAGATGGCATCCAAGGTGCGTGTGGCCCAGGAAAAATCAATCCACTGCAATAACCTTTTTGTTCCTCTCCCGGGGCGTGACCACCATATAAGAACTGTCATCACAAGGGGAGTTGCTGGTATTGGAAAAACAGTGTCTGTCAATAAATTTACTCTAGACTGGGTCGAGGAGAAAGCAAACACCACCCTGGATTTTGTATTTCCTCTATGTTTCCGAGAACTGAATCTAATGAGTAAGAAAACAAACCTAGTGGAGCTTGTCAATGTTTTCTTCCCTGAAACAAAAGACACAGGCATCTTCACTGATGGCAAAAACAAAATACTCTTCATCCTAGATGGGCTGGATGAGAGTCGCCTTTTTCTGGACTTCAATGAAAGTGAAATAATATCTGATGTGACAGAGCCAACCACGACTGCTGTGATTCTGACCAACCTTATCAGAGGAAGACTGCTTCCTTCGGCTCTGGTCTGGATAACATCTCGCCCTGTAGCTTCCATTCAGATCCCTATGGAGTACATTGATCTTGTTACTGAGGTGCGAGGGTTCAATAACCCACAGAAAGATGAGTACTTCAGGAGGAAAATTAGTGATGAGGGTGTAGCAAACAGAGTAATTGCACATGTAAAATCCTGCAGGAGCCTTCACATCATGTGTCACATACCAGTTTTCTGCTCTATAGCTTCAAGTGTTCTCGAGAAGAAGTTGGCAACAGCAGACAGCAAAGAGACACCAAAGAATCTCACGCAAATGTACCTAAACTTCTTGTTCATGGAGAGGCACCCTGGAAGAAGGGAGTCAAATGCTGACTGCCTGAGAGAAAATATCATGTCACTGGGTAAATTGGCATTCAAAGAGCTTGAGAAGGGCCACCTGATCTTCTATGAGAGAGACCTCATCCTGAATGGTATAAAGATCACACAGGCCTCCATCTTCACAGAGGTCTTCACAGAGATCACCAATGAGGAGCTGTGCAGGGAGAAGATGTTCTGCTTCGTGCATCTGAGCGTTCAGGAATTCTTTGCTGCTTTGTATGTCTTCCTCACATTCCACAATGACAACATCAATGTCTTGGTCAAGAAGTCGTCCGCTTCCAGACGTTTCCTATTTCGAGACTCTTCAGAGCTCATTCTCTACAAAGAAGCAGTGGAAAAGGCTTTGAGATGTGAAAATGGACATTTTGACATATTTCTGCGCTTCCTTTTGGGTCTGTCCATGGAGTCCAATCAGGCTCCATTGAAAAGTCTGATGACCTGCAAAAGAACAAACCAGAAAACAAGAACTGAGATCATTAAACACATCAAGGAGAGGATCAGGTCCAGTCCATCCCCAGACAGGTGCCTCAATCTCTTCCACTGCCTGAGGGAGCTGAATGATCATTCTCTTGTGGAGGAGATTCAGAGCTACCTCAGCTCAGGGAGCCTTGACACAACCAAGCTTTCTCCAGGCCAGTGGGCGACTCTGGTCTTTGTTTTACTGACTTCAGAAGAAGAACTGAGTGTGTTTGAATTAAGCAACTACACCAGATCAGAGGAGGGTCTTCTGAGGCTGCTGCCTGTCATCAAAACAGCCCGAGTGGCAAAGTAAGTATTTTTTTAAAAGCAAAGATATGCTCCCAACATGAAACAACGTGACATTCAGTTCTCACAGTCATTTGGGAAACTTTAGAGTTACAGATCTATATTCACTTCTCTCATGTCTTTGTTATTGCAGCTTAAGTGCATGTAATCTTACTGTGACCTGCTGTGACGTCCTGTCAAATGGAATCAGCCCATCCCAACTCAGAGAGCTGGACTTGAGTAACAACAACCTGATGGATGCAGGAGTAATACTGCTGTCAAGTGGACTGAAGAACAGCAAGCTGAAGGCACTAAGGTCTAAATCCTACATTTGATTTGTTTCCCCATAACAAATCAATACATTTTTATTTATAAGCTGTGAGCAAAAGATTTTCTTTATTTTCTGTTTGTTTAGACTGAGGGGTTGCAACCTAACAGAGCACAGCTCTGATGCTCTGGTCTCAGTTATTAGCTCAGATTCCTGTCAGCTGCAAGAACTGGACCTCACTGACAATGACTTTTATGATGAAGGAATCATGACTCTTTCTGGTGGACTGGGGAGTCCTCGTTGTATGCTGGAAATACTCATGTGAGTTTTCTGAGTGAAATTTCAAGACAGGAGTGTGATGCCAACATGCCAGCTCACTTGTTGCAGTCATTGGATGAAATATCTGCTCTTTTGTTTTGAAGTTTGGCCCTGTGCAGAGTCACAGAAAAAGGCTGCACTTTCCTAGCATCGGCCTTGAACTCATCTCGTCTGAGAACGCTCGACCTGAGATACAACCACCCAGGAGAATCAGGCCTCCAGCTGCTGAGCATTCTGCTACAAGACCCAAAATGCAGCCTACAGAATCTCAGGTAGTGATGGTGCTGAATAGAGCCTGAGTAATAAATAAATTGCCTAAAATTAGCTTATTAAACTAACTAAATACAACAGCCCAGAAATACCTGACCTGAAGTAACTTTGTGGCTATAATGTCAACAGTTAATTTCATCTTGTTTAAAAAGTTATTTCCTGATGAACAACCTAAATCTCCAAGATGTTTTGCATATTTAACTTAAACATTTATTTGCGAGATTATTATTTCATGAAAGTCTACTTATATTACTGAGTACTATATGTGAAAAAAGTTGTATAAAGCCTTTTTGTGTCTCCAGTGGGAGCTTTGTGTGGTGAAATGTTAAATGTCAAATGACAGAATACTGTGGTCTTTTGTTGTTTTAGTGTGGAACAGTGTGGAGAATCCAGGATTCAGCCAGGACCAAAGAAATGTGAGTAACCAGCACCTCTTTTATTGCTACTAAACTCATACCCCAGCCTGAAAATCTCAATATGTTTCATCAGATATCAGCAAACTCACCCTGGATCCAAACACAGCACACAAAGATCTCACATTGACCGAGGAGAACAGGAAAGCAAGACGATGGACCGAGCAGCCCTATCCCGATCACCCAGAAAGGTTTGATTCCTGGAGACAGGTGTTGTGTAGGGAGGGACTGATTGAGCGCTGCTACTGGGAGACAGAGTGGAGTGGGAGAGTTCTCATAGGTGTAGCCTACAGACAGATGTGCAGGAAGGGAGAGGGCCACGACAGCTGGTTAGGACGAAACGACTTCTCCTGGGGCCTGAACTGCACCAAAGACGGCTACAGGACCTTACACAAAGGCAAGAACACTGCATTAAGCACCACACCCAGCTCCAATAGAGTAGGAGTCTATCTGGACTGGTCAGCAGGGATATTATCCTTCTACACTGTTGCCAGTGGTGTTCCCACTCTCCTGCACACCTTCCATACCACATTCACTGAGCCTGTCTACCCAGGGTTTCACCTTGGCTGGGTGGACTCCACAGTGTGCCTGTGCTGAATAATTACCTGGACAGAGCATTCATGTTCCTCTTGACCACATAAATGAGAACATAAATTGTAATATAGTCTTTTTTTTGTCCTGCTCCTGAGCCTTCAGTTTAATTAAATGCAAAACATTTTATTTACTTTTTAACATACAATTATCCCTTAAATTTGCTGAAGCCATGTCAGCAGTGTGGCTGTAAGGGAGGCAATGTCAGTCTTTCCAACACTTTGATCCAGATTAAAATACTTTTTATTGGGTTGCCAAGTAATTTGGAACACACCGTAAATGAATGTAAAAATGTTCACTGCTCTAGTTCCACAAATGTACAATGTTTTGTAATTAGGGTAAACCAAGACAATCTATACAATGATCTAGACATGTAGAACAATATGAAAAGAATGTACTTTATTGTAAGAGTTGTAAATAATGTGCTTTATAATAAAAACCGCCCCCAGTGAAAGCACCACCAGCGAAGGAAGAAGCACAATGTGGAGTTTCACTTTTAACAATCATTTTATTAGCAGTCCCACGATGCAATGAGAAAAAATAAAAATAAAAGGGAACAGAAACTGAGATTACAGTCAAGACGGTGAGTCAATCAAAATCAGTGAACATAAAGATGGAACAGAGGGCTACACACACACCAAACAAACCCAAGTCACATTGTTAAAAAGGAACAGAAAGTGATAAATGAAGACTGAATTTTCCCAATGGGTAGTGTGTGTGTCTGTTGGCTGATCCCTCTGTTCCTCATGAGAAATTCACCAGGACCGACCCCACATTCACACACACCACACAAACTCTCATACCTCACACACTCTCCCTCTCTCACACACACACACACACACTCACACATATCAAAAAGCCAGTCTCCCCATGTCGTCCTCACTCCAGTAAAAGCCATGACTTTATATTTCATCTATTTATGACCAACCAACAATCAACAAACCACAGCTGTTTGGGCAGGTCTTTAAAATTGTTATTTTCTATTAATTCTGTACACATATTTTATTTACACACTGAATACTATCAGTGCGGAGACAGCTCAAAGTTTGCAAACATTAGCTGATGTCCATTAATCTGCATTCATCCTGTGCTCATTTCTGTCTGCTGGAAACTGATTTTTTTGTACAACTTTGGACATCGACATCTCTGATTGATATAAAGTTTGCAGCACTACATATCACCAACAGAACTATCCACAGTTAAAAGTGATCACTTCCCTCACTGTGAAGTTGAGACCAGATGTTCACACATTTCCTTTTTTTTTTCTATTTTAATCTTTTTTTATTTAATCTCCAGCTTTTTCTTCAGTGCTGCATAGGCTTTAAACTCTCATAATCACAACAGCAATTTGCCCTGCACATCTGGCACAAGTGACCAAACATCAGCACCAGATGTTTGCATGAATAAACTGAACTGAAGCTGATTTAAACAAATCTGGATTATACCAATTACTGTAATCACTGCTTAGAAGTGCACCTTTATTTTCAATATATTTGTGGCCACTGAAACCAGACTTCAGACATTAAATGGTGTCTGCAGGTGAAAACTCATCAAGCTCTAATGATCGCTTTAAATTTGGATGCTCACACCTGCAAACACACCAGGAAAATGAAAAATAGGGCATGGGATTACTAATCTTTTCACATGTATAAACACACACACTATGGATGATTTGAGCAGCATGGGAAAAGGTACTAAGGCCATGATTAAAGGGGAGGCAAAACATAAAGAACAGCATTTATTTATTTCCACCGATGTCGTGGTATGGAAATGTCCTTCAATCTACTGGGATTTATTCATATAAAAAGTGTTTGCTATCTGAGGGCCGTTTACGCACCCAAAACAGCTTTTCAGTGCTAGTAATACAGACAGTACAGCGATTACAGCCAACATCAGCCAACTCCATTACTCACTCACTCTATTGCATACATAATTGTTCACTCACGTATATACATCACCCTCCCTCGTCAGTTATTTCACTCCTGCTGTGCTGGAGCAGTAGATCTGAGGCAGAGTAAAGCTCTATTAACAGATCCTCTCTCACACACGCTCTTACACATACACAACGGGATCCGCCAGCTGGTCTCTGGTGCTCAGCTGACAGACAAGGAGAGCTTTAGTTTATTAGGTTTAACAAAAAAAAAAAAAAAAAAAGATAAAGCATGTTTTTTTTTTCCTTAAAGAAAAGTGAACCAGGTAGGAGTCAGAGGTGGGGTTTTACAGGTGATGGTGGGAGCCTGGGGGCCTAGCTGAGAAGCTGGCGGATCTCCTTGTGCATGTGACACAAGAAGTCCACGTACGAAGCTCCCCCACTGACGCTCTTGTCCTCGACCAAGAAATGCTTGAATATCAGCTCGGCTCTGTCTTCCTGTTTCACCACCATCAGCTGCAAACAAGAGGGGGAGAGGAGTGTGAGAAACAGAGCACAAGGAGTAGGGCTGTCAAATAGGGCTACAATAAAAAAAAAAAATTATTAAAAAAAAAAGTGATGGACTAATAACTTTATCTACTCAGTGGACTAATACATTTCTCTACACAAGTCAAGAAATGTGCATCACAACTGCCCAAACCCTTTGTTTTTTAAAATGGAAGTGGGCGAAATAGAAAACAGGAACTTGTAGATGTGCTACAAAAAGCATAAAATAAGCACTGTCAAGGTATTCACATTGGTCAGAGGGCAGATGAAAAAGAACCGCAGGATAAAGTGTTTGGGCTAAAAAATTTCAGAGAGGTAATGGGAAAAGAAAACCTGCCTTCATGTATCGTGATCGCTCTGCTCTGAAAGAGGCAATGATCTCTCTCAGTCTCTGAGAGAAAGGGTTGTCCAGTACTGGGAGACTTGTCTGAAACAAAGAGCAGTGATTTTCAGAAAACATAACTTTGACAAGACAAGGTTGCATGAAATCAATATTCAGGTTCAAAAAACTGTCAAGCAACTTTTTTCTCCACTGAACTGTAAATATTCAATATACCAGAGTGCAATACTTTCTATCCTTATAGCATATTATATTTCAATTATATTTTTATTGTAAATACCTTGTTGGTACAATTTATCTTGTGTCATATCCTTTCCTGTAAGATTTCCCCAATGTGGGACAAACAAATGTTCATCTTGTTTTATTTCGAAATAGGTTCAGTATCCCCAAAAACTGTTGGTTGATAAAACCTTGTATGGACTGTGCTACTTCGATGGCCTCTCCTCACTAACCACCAGCCCTGCATCAGTCAGCTAAGGTTAACAAACATGACATGGGGGCACAGCTGTTTCCTCTCACCATGCTCGGGTCGATCTGGCTGAAGCTTGCTGTGCCGAAGATGTTGAGCAGCAGCTCCTGCTGAACACTGGCTCCCACCCACAGGAAGAGGTGGAGCCCCGTCTCCAGGAGGTAGACTCCACCTTTCGACAGCCTCTCCTCTGAGTCCCTCACTGCCACCGGCAATGACCCGCTCTCCAACTTTATCTGGAGGGTTGAAGGGAAGCAGCAGTGTTAGATGAATGTGTTAGCTCTGTGAGCATTGCCATCTACTGACCAGGGCACATGAAGACAAAGAAGTGTACAGCTCGCACACACTTGCATTGCAGTGTGTGATCTCACCAGTGGCAGCAGGCGGGGGTAGAAGAAGACGTGGGTCTCTGTGACGTCCATGCAGCTGATCAGCTGTCTCAGGTAAGATCGGTCATCCAGTGAGACGTCAGCTCCCGGCAGTAGCACGTCACTCTTCAGCACACAGTTCAGATAGACTGGCAGCAGCTTCATGCACTCTGGGAGGATCAGCTGGACAGCACACATACAGGTTTAGTTAGGGCTATAAATACCTGAACACACACTTGATGTGGAAATATGATTAAGAGAGGATCCATTTGTAAGAGCATGTAAGAAACTCCAAGGTGAATAAATAAGTGCATTTGAGCTGATGTTTTCAGTACCTGACCAGCTGATGAGGGGCTTGCACAGTTCTTCCGGTAGCAGGCCAGAATCTGAGCACATTGGTTGATAAGAGTATCTCTCACTGTTTTAGTGGGGTTGTTCAGGACACCACGGAAAGCTGCAACACACAAAAACACACACACAAACAATGACAGCCATCAGGAACTCTGACAGGATCAGAGGTGCAGTCCATCATATTTTACCTTTCTTTGTCCTGTGAGTGGTCAATTAACAACAGATGCTTCAAGCTTAAAAAGCTGCACACATTCATAAAGAAGCTGGGATAACAGCCACAGCTTTCTAATTTGCAGCTCAACATACTTGGTGGTATTTTTAGAAAATGTTGCTTATTCATTTACCCACTAACACCTTATTCAGACTTGTAGAGTATAACGCTGGATGTGGAACATTATACTCTTCTCTTCCAGCCTGACAATGAGTAACAATGAAAATGTGTGAGCTGCTATTCACCATATTTGGAGAAGAAGTTGATGATCGTGTCGGTCTCACAGTTGCGGTAGAGGTCAGCCAGCTGAGAGCAGCAGTTGACAGCCATGTTGTGGATGCGGAGACGCCTCTGGCCACTGCAGCTGGTGTATAGCACAGCACACTACAGGAAAACAAATGAGACGCTACATTTTATACACATGAACTAGCTGGACTATATTATTACTTGTATTTAATCTTCTATTTTTATAAGCAGCTGCATAGTGATTCTCACAGCTATTGTCTCTGCTTTAACTAAATGCTGAGTCATGGCAACTGTACTTCTAGTTGTTTTGGTCAAAACGTTTCACTATTCATCCAAGTAGCTTCATCAGTCTGAGGGAAAGCTGGCATGGAATCTCAAATTTCTCTACCCCTAGTCTGAATAAACTCATTAGGTGAGCTATGTAAATGGGGTGAGTTGTTGGACCCACACTCCTGAGTTGGTTTCACTTCACACCTGGTCTGAATAGGCTTGTTAGGTAAACAGAAATGAGCACAGGTGAGGGTTGTTAGGATCTAATGGTAGACTCATGGTACAGTCATGTGAATCCCCTGATTGTGATGTGTTCCTTAACTTCCTGGGAAAAGTTTAAAGGGCAGCCTGGTAGATTGAACACAGGTTATGTCTGAGCTGCTACCCTTGTTGAGGGAGGGTTTTTCCACCTGAACATGTATGGCTTCTCTGACCCCTCTCTCAAACCATCTATCTTCACTGTCTTAAATATGTACATCACTGTCTTCCAATGACTGTCCTGTGTCGTTTAAATGGTCCCGGTCTTTGGAAGTGCTTGAAGTTAATAAATAAGTTAATGTGCACACCTGCATGAGCGCCCCTGTCTCCTCACTGAGCTTGTCATCGTGTTTGAACTCAACAGTGATGGCTTTGTCACAGTCCAAGCCTGCGAGCTCCACATCTGTGGTGTTACTCATGAAGAAAGAGCCGAAGAAGTCTGTCGCTCGGATACCTGAGGGCAGGGGAGGCCGTCGACAAACACAGGAGGAGGAATCATTAAAAAACGCTATGCCTCGCTTTTTCTGAGTCAGTTCTCTTGGTTTCAAGGACTGGGAGTCTCACCTGTACTGGTTCGCACCCTCATGACAGCATCAAACCCTACAGGTTTCTGAACATCTCGCCTGAGGTCATTTAGGAATCGCTCCTGGTCTGACTGAGCCTGGGATAAAGAAAACAGTTACCCACTAAAGTCAGATGTCACATAGCATTAAATGATCCAGCTGCCTACACTTTATCTGGAAGTTAGCAGCAGTTCATCATAAAATCAAATAAAAATCCCTCTGGCCACTAAATCTTGTACAAGAAAACCTGGGGCTACTTCAGAATAATTAATTAGAATAATAAGGGAGTGACTTTCTCTCACCTGGAAGTATGTGTATTTGTAGATCGAACCTCCAGTAGCGACGGGAACCACCGCTAATGTGGCAAGATCCACATACTGGTTGGGGAAGAGGAAGAGATCTACACAGCAGCCCTGGGCTACACACTCCTTAGCCAGGGTGTTGTAGAAACTCACCTGGGGCTGAAACAGAGACTGGGGATGACAGGAGGGGGGGGGGGGTCAGTCTGGATTCTCCTTGCTCTAATATACAGACTTATTATTCAGATGCTACCCATAACCACAACCTTGTGACCACACAACTGAAGGTAAAATAAAGCACAACTTGCTCCACTTGTTTTTACCTTCTCTTTATCAGTCCCAATCAGCTTCTTGTCTTCTCTGTTCTTTAGTTTTCCAGGAGCCTCTGCAATGGGCAGAGACGTGTGAAACACAAACAGCTTCCCTGCACAGTCTGCAGCCTGAGAAAGTGACACAGCAACATGAAAATTATCAGCCATGTCAGGGGATTGGTGCAGACCCTATGCCATGTATCCAGAGGGACTGAAATCCATCTTCTTGCTGACTCATTCCTAAACATTTCCCATTTAAAAATTCGAAACTTTTGTGGCTTCAGATTAAGCTTCAGCTTTTGTGTTTCAACATTTAAATACATTTGAAGCACAGATACCTTCAGTGCTTCTAGTCCTGCTTGGATAACTGGTCCAAAGACCGTCTCTGTCTCCCTGGTGTCCGCAAACATCTCTGGGATCTGGTCTAGCAAACTAGAGGACACACGCAGCATGTCATTAAAACAGGCAGTTTGTCCAACCACACACACCTCATGTATCTGTTGGTGTGTATCTGTCTGCTTAATGTGAGCTCACCTCTCGATAACTAGCCGGCTCTCGTTTACATTGACCAGGAAACCGTCCAGCAGGGGCACAAACATGTCCGACACGTCTGACACCACCAACATCTGGGGCTGGGCCAAGCTTGACTTCACATTATAGAAGTGCAAAACCTTGTTGTAGGTGACAAAGCCTACCCGCACTACAGAGTCCATTTCTGGGTTCTCCCTGGATACAGAGACAGAAGGAAATTGAAGAATGGTCAAGGACTGGAGTTGAGTTTCCAACCCAGCAAACACATTTCACCTTTTAGTCTCTCTATTCTTATTTTCTATTATTTATTCTATTTCGCCTCTCTTCTCTTTCCCCACTTATTCCCATTCATCCACTCTTCTGTGTTTATGTGCTTGAGTACCTGGGCAGGCAATCTAGGAGAGTCTTGAGTTCCTGACAGACAATGCTGACCATGCCGCTCTTCACAGCGTTGTAGGACACATCAATAAGGAAGATGAAGGCTGGAGGCTGAGGAAGCTTATTGTTCTGTTAGAGACAGAAAAAAACAAAACTTTGAATGAAGTCATGTGAATAACAGATTATGAAATGTCATTTCAGATCAGCTGGACATGGCAACAGTCTTATATTCAAAATTTACCGAGAACAAGGCTCTTCAGCGTCCTGGGTCTTACCTTGCAGTAGTCAACAGTGGCCAGGAACTCGTAGCTGCCAAGCGAGAGCTCCGGCCTGTCGTAGCAGTCCACCCTCTTACCAGTGTGGTCCAGATGCTGGAAGTAATGTGGAGGCACTATGGTATAAAGAAGGTGAAGGACAGATAAAAATAAAATCACTACAGTGAGCTCAAGTTAGAAAACACCCTACTACATTTTTTCACAAACTCACCCTCTGTGACACAGCTGCAAAACCCACACTGGAAGCGGCGACCTCCCTCTATGAACTGCATGTACGGGCACATGTAGGCCTTGCAGCGATTGCAGCGGATTGGACCACCCTCGCCATGGTCCACCAGGTATGGAGGTGTCTGGCAACAGATTTAATTTAGCATTTTAATTTAATCAATCTGGATATCTGAGGTTGACAGTATTGATTTATACAAAGTTTAGCCATGAAGGTTATGTCAAAAACCTACAAACAGAATATAAAGAGATTTATGGAGACAAGAGGTAATTTACAACCTCTTTTCCCTACAGGTGTTTTTCATGCCAAAATGATCCAGTCCAAACAAATACTGGTTACACATGTGACAAAAGAAACAAGGTCATGCATCCACTCCCTCCTCTGTAATTTTGAAACAGATTATCCCACTGACATTACAAGCATCCTGTCATAGTTGCCACACATCTGAATTGACCTGAAAACTAATCTTTTTTCAAATCAGGGTCAGGGTAACAATTTTCCCTGTTAATATCTCAGAAGATACAACTGAACTGTGGAGTAAACAGATAAAATGCAGCAGAAGTAATTTGAATATGTTCTCAACCGTTAAAGACTTGTGAAGTGAAATTCTTAGCCAGGAGCCTAAATGATAGCGTGGATCTCATTCCATTTGTGCTATGAATTTTGTTTCTTGCTTGACTTCTAATGATGATGTGTTTTCCTTCTTTTACTTTCTGACAGCTTTCCAATCAGGTTTTTCTCTTAACAGAACACTGATCATGTAACAGCTACAGATTAAAAAAAGAGGCCCATCTAAATATGGTTTACATCAGCAGAGGGGATTGGTATCACTCACCTCATCTGGTGGCAGAGTGGCGAGGGGCTTGATGACGGCGGCCAGTGGCACCTGAGACTGCTTGGCCATATCAGCCGTGCAAGGCATATTATAGGCCGTACAGCGAATAAACCTGGGGCTGGCATTTCCTACACATAGACACAATTCTTTCATTAACATCACAGCATGACTCACATACCTTTGCTGGATGGAAAGGTTTTTGGATTTGTGTTATCAGTTACTAAAAAGGAAAATTCCTCTAGAATAAAACTATAGAAATATAATCTGTGATTGTGATCTCAAGAAGTGAAACGTACCCTGGTCTTTGACCTGGAAGTTGGTAGTGACCAGGGGTGGGGCCTGACCTCTGACCCCAGTGGTGAATGGCTCAGTGCTCTTTGCTTTATCATCCTCTATTACCTGGATCTAAAAAGGAAGAAGGGGATGAAAATATCCCTGATTCATAAATGCCTACAACGTAAATACACACATGTAACATGTGCACATGACCCACTGTCCCCAAGTCTCACAAAGTCTACAAGACGTACATTTAACACTCATGCAGGAGAACACTTTCAAACAATCCCTACACACACACACGCACCCACAGCTACTCAACACTGAAAATCTGTCCACAGCTGTGGGCATGAATTTTTATAGTGAAGCCATCACTGAAGTGACATATGGTACAGATTCATGCTGAAGCTGAGTACATTCATAAATATGTTGCAAACAAGTCTAAAAGAGATCCCGTAGAAAAAGGATGGGCTTTATCAAGGCATGCCATTAATGCAACGAATTGTGGGTAAGTCAGCACATCACCGGCTAGCATGCAGAACATGGAAAGGGATTAAGAGGGGGCAGCTCTTTAAGCTCCGTGTTCAAACTCTACAAATGTTTCCCTTAAAGAATGCCATTTACACTTGCATTTGGTTTAGACTGTTTAGGGTTTAATTGGAGATTTCTGCAAGAATATGGATGCCTTTCCATTTATATTGCACAGGAAAATTTCTTTCTGGGAAAACCCATAAATTACTCAAAGACTCAATAAGATAATGTTCTAAATAATTCCATGTAGTTCTTATATCCAACAGCAACCCATCTTTCACTTTATGAAGATTGCTGACTTTGAGGGTTTAGGAGGGCAGAAGGTGCAGCAGTGGATTAGTGAAACGGAGCAGAGAAGACAGGATGAGGCAGAGGAAATGACAGGCACACAGGAAACTTACTGGGCTGGGGATAGCGTCTGGATCTATTCTATGTCTTGATTTCTGCACAGCCGGCATGTCAGACGCTTGCTTTATATTCAAAAGTTTGTCCAGCAAATTGCGCAAAACAGGACAAAATGAATAAATACAAAGAATGAAAAGGAGTGTGAGAAGAGACAACTCAGCATAACTGTGCTGAGCAGCAGGCAGCACTGCAGTTATCCAAAAACCGGTCAGCAGCATAGATTATAGAGTTTTAGCATTAATCTAGACTGTATAACAGTCAAGTGCATGAAGGTATAAACTAATATACCAGCAGGTTGCTTGACACACATGCTAAGCATCGCTACATTTAGAATAAGGTTAGAGAAAGTCACAAACATATGAAAATATTTGGGTTAGACTGTTGCAGTACTAGAGCTGGGCAATGTGAAGATCATCAGAGACATTTTCAAATATATAAAACAAATAGTGGTCATCAGTGGTGAATGTAAGGTCTTATTGAATTTTAACAGTACTAACAAATACACTAAACAACATTACCAGGCAATGATAAACAGTGTCATCTCGCACAAATCAGCACAGCACATATCCAGTCACAGATAAATGAATTTAAATGGGAATACATAATCAAGTCAGTAATAATATATGAACTAAAACTGTGATTGTTCGATGAAAATGAGATTCATGAAAAATGATCAATGATGCTAAATGTTTGCTATCATAACCTATGACGACAACAGAACTGGTTGTCATGATGCTGCACTCTGATAATAACATTATAAATCCAGTTTAATAATGGTGATGTATGATAGTATGCTAATATAATAATTACTGCCCAGCCCTAAGTGATGCATGCAAAATCAGTTACACTCGACCACTTTATTAGGTACATCTATACAACATAACTCGGTTCAGCACAACCATTCTGCCATAAACTCTCCATTCATAACGTTTAGGGTTAACTTTTGTTGACACTGTGGTAAATGTGTAAATTCAATGGTATGATTATTAATTAGTCATAGTTAAAGGTGTTGTTGTACTGGACCACATTCTACTGCCCACCACATTTCGATACACAAGAGAGGCAGAATGTACACAACAAATATGCTGTACATCAAATCTCTAACACACTGAGTGTGATGCTACATTTAATTAACACCTCCATAACAAAGTCAATAAACTTTATAGGCAACATTATACACAACATAAAAGGAGACATTATGGCAGAATAGCTGTGCTGGATTGCATTAGGCTATATGGTTGTACCTAATAATGTGGACACAAAACGCACGTTATTTTCAAACTCACTCATGCAAATGCCTCATAACCATCTTATCTAGCCTGTCTTAAAATGTGGTGTGAGAAACAAATATTAGCCAGTGAGGGTGCTGAATTTGGAATGGAACAGTATATTTGTGCATTTGCTTACCGGGCTAGGAATGGCATCTGGGTCAAGTCTTTTCTGTGTGGGGGGAGCAAGAGCTGGTGCAGGAGCTCCATAGTTTGGTTGCCCAGGATAAGGACCTGCATAGCCAGGCTGGGGGCCTCTCACCTGCCCAAATGAACCTGAAGTGAAACAGAAATAACTGAGTGATGGAGAAAACTAACAGGAATCCATGTAGCTTCTACTTAACTGCCATCTTCATACCATTCTGCTGAGGAGGGTATGCTCCCTGCATGCCAGGCTGAGATGGAGGCTGCTGTAGGGGCCCAAGTGGGCCCTGTGGTCCTGGAGGCAGGTGGTTGCTCTGGGCCATTGAAGTAGGAGGCATTTGAGTTGTGGAAGGAGGTGGACCTGAGTGATACGGGGACGGCTGCGGTGGAGGCAGCTGTTGCTGGGGGGGCATGGGGCTTGAGTACTGGCCAGTGGGTGCGGAGGTTGGAGGAGGACCAGGAGGAGGAAAAGATCCGGGCTGAGAGGAAGGAGGTGGTCCTCTAGGTGGGAAGGAGCCTTGGGTAGGGGGAGGCGGTCCAGTCGTGAAGGCAGGCTGGCTGACTGGTGGAGGTGCTGAGGAGAAGGGGGGCTGACTTGGGGGGAAAGACTGCTGTGGCTGGGACACTGGGGGTGGAGGAACTTGGCTGGGTGGAGGCATCGGACCAGAGTAGGAGGTGGGAGGAAAAGTTTGCTGAGAGGAAGGAGGTGGCGGTGCAGAGGAGGTGAATTGCTGTTGAGAGGTAGGGGGAAGAGAAGGCTGTTGAGAAGAAAGCGGTGGGCCTCTATAGTACTGCTGAGAAGCTGTAGGGCCAGTGGGAGGTGCTGGTTGGGTGGGAGCAGAGGAGGCTGGTGGAGGGGCTTGGGTGTAGGAGGGTGGAGGTGCAGCTGAGTAGGTGGTACTAACGGGAGGCTGGGAGCTGTGAGGTGGAGCTAAGGAGAATGGACAAGAGAGAGTGATTGTGAGAGTACATACTCTGACACTACACTTAAAGACTCATTCATTGCATGCCATTTAGCATTGCCATCACTATTCTATTACACCCAAGTATACACCCATCCACATTTACCATATCCTGGTCCCGCAGGGGTTGGCGGTCCAGAGGTGATCTGCATCCCAGTCATCTGGTTGGTGACCTGTTGTACCGAGGGTGGGGCCCCATAGTGTTGGGGATAAGACGGGTGTGGCCCTGATAGGTTCACAGCACCCTGGTTGTATGGCTGAGACACAGCAGACCTGGAAACAATCATTCAGTGTGTGTACATGGCTGACTTTCTAGACTGAGCAGCCCTAATCAGGTAAACAAGAAATCTGGTTTTAATAAATTGCATAAAGGATAAGAGAGGATTCACACTGCTTCTTCTGAAAAATGCACATTTCTTGGCCACATAACCAGATTTGTAATTGACATTTTGCAGGTAAGCAGTTGGACAATTACTTCACATGAAGGCAGCAGTGGCTTAATGAAATCAGGTAACTTAATCCTGCATCGAAACTATGTGGTTGAACCACAATGCAGTGGTTCAACCACAAAGAAGTTCCTAACTTTATCTAGTATTCAAATATGCAAATAAAAAGAAAAACTGGACCTGTGGCTGTTTCGTAGGTTTCTATCAGTGCTGTCTTTAATGTCTTTTGGTAGTTAGGTGCCCGCATTCACTTCTAGCTACCCCCTTGACAGTCTTTTTAAAGGAGTAAACACGTACTTACCTGGGTGGTGCTTGTGTCATGGGTGGGGGTCCATTCTGCATGTCCCCTTGGCTGTGACTGTATTGATTATAGGGCTGAGGTGCTGAAACTGGAGGGGGTGCAGAGGTGGGAGGACCCCTGACAGGACCTAAAATACAGAACAAAATTATCACATATACTATAAGGCCTAAAAAAGTAAATACCTTTTACAAATGACCCTTTTTTCTATTCTGTTATCAATCTTTCTAATGTGACAAGCTAAACATGGCTATAGGCCACTGTCGTGCCAAAACATATTTTAGGAACTATCTGATTACAGTCCCAAATTATGCTTCTAGGTTTAGAAGAGCAGGTTATATACTGAAACCACACTGCTAAATTCTGTGCTGAGGAGCAGACAGACCGGTCAGACCAATGTTCTGAATAGCTGGAATAAGGCTAGAATAAAATCATGTAAAAATCCAGTCAGAACAAATAAAAAAAGTGATCAACAAGTGCAAAGAAAGAGCGTCTCACTCATGTAATAAAAGAATTGTTTACTTTGCCAGTTAACAAAATACTTCAGCAATAAAAAGGTTAGTAACTAGTTTGCTGCTAGGTGCTATACAGACTCTTACAATCATGGTTTATTGTACTTTGAGAAAACATCATGACAGGAAGAATGCCCACAGGTACAGAGAGGATTCAATGATTGCAGAGCAACTGGAGTGTGAAATGAGCGAGAAAAAGAGAGGATGCAGTTACCTAAGTCAAGAGGAGAGGGGAGGTCAGAGACTGGGTTTGCTGCCACAGCCTTAGAGGGAAAGCTTGTGAAAGGAGAGTAACCTGAAATACAAGAAAAGGAGGGAAAAGAAGGCAAAAACAGAGAGATGTAGGGAAAGGTGTAAAGCAACATGAAGAAATGAGAGGGCAGTTAAGATTAAGGTTAGTATGCACAAGAACTTTGCTCTTCTCACACATACATGGCGGGAAGCAGGTAGGACACTCCAAGGTTATGACCTGGAAAGAGCATCACAGCTCACAGCTGACTGTTTTCCCTCTCTCAATCACACATGTGTTCAGAAGTTGTATTTTACCTTGTGGTTGAGCCCCGGGCTGATAGGATGAAGCGGGGCCATTGTAGGGTGCGTAGGGAGCAGGGTATCCCCCATCCAGTGGAGCGTAGCCAGGCTGGCCATAGCCAGGCTGAGGCTGGCCGTATGGAGAGGCCATTGGAGTGTGCTGGTTTACATTCATCCTCAGTTCATCCCTAAATCTGGATACAGTGCACCACAGTGAGAAGAGATTTATCAGCAATCAGGATTAAGGTTGATTAGCCTGTTTCCAGATAGTAAACTGAGATTTCACAGCTGAAACACTGGAGTATAAAGGCATTTGACATGGAACAGAAATCTGAATAATGATGGCCTCTCTTTCCAGAGGTTTCTCTGCCCACATGTGGACAACTGATCTTACTGATACCACTTTTTTGTGTTGTCTAGTTTAGGTTAATGTTCCTCAGCCTACAGTACAGTCTCTTATTTAGCTGAACAGATGTAGAAATATGAAGGCAGCCCTATACTTGACCCTGACTCAACAGAGTTTGTCGGCACCATGCACCTGAACTAACAAACAAGACAATTAACACATAGGTGTCGAGTCTGCATGGGTCTTCGCACTATGGTCAGACACAAATCCTACACACTAATGTCTCTGATATTTCCAGGCTCAGTGACAACACTTTTATTGGCTTTTTATATTTGTCTTGGCCACACCCACAGATTGACTCTTAGTCACTTACTAAGTCACTTAGATACACACAGAGCAAGAAGAAATGCTTTGGATAAGGCAGATACCATCCTGCACTGAAACTAACAACTCACCAAAATGTAAACCAAGCAATTAAGAGTCATTTGAGGCTAGAGAGACAAACCACTGGACTATTAGTGTCTGATATTCAAATGCCAGTTGAAAAACACTGTGAAATGTGCTGCACGTCTGAGTAAGAAGTGTATACGTCCTAAGAGTCAAGTTACGACCGACCCAAAGGCAAATCACCTTCATTAACATCTTGCATTTCACATGTCAACTTCAACTTTGCTAACAGATGTGCACGGGTGGCGATGTTTCTTCAGACTGGCCTGATCAATATGACAGAGCGATGAGTATCAGCTATCACACAAACACGGGCCAAACGAGCGCGGCCTTTGAATTATTGAGCAGTGCAGGTGCCACAACGAGAAACACAATCGCTACAGCTGCTTAGTGTGTCGGGCCTACCCAGAGACTGACACACATCTGCTTCCCTGGCGGGGTTGCACAATCCAAGTACTGGGTTCACAGTCTCCGTCAAACAGTGGAAAACGACTAAAACTCGCAAACAAACGCAGTGGTTGAGAATAAAATGCGCGTGAGAGGAAAATCAAAGGCCAACTTTGTAAAAGTAAAGTGTGACAACAGGAGAAGCTAAAGGAAACCACCTAAGTGCCGCATTACTCTTAGTTAGCAGCTAGTTAGCTAGCTGAGGCTAACAAGCTAATATGTCAAAATACAGGATCGGATCAATACAACATCAGTCAAACCAGCAGAACGGCGGTGGAAGTAATATCTGATTTAGCCATTTTCCAAGCCATGAGGGCTAGCATGCTAACACCGGGTTGAATCATGGCCGAGTCAGCTGTGACTGGATCGACACAACCGGAGCTAGCAAATGCTAAGCTAACGACAGCGTTAGCTAACGTAACAGAGCCCAGGACAGCGGGCCAAACCTACCCCCAAAGTGTTGTAAATATTAAGGCGATCGTCTGTTCGTGGCAAGCAATGAAACCCGGTGACCAACTAAGTATGAAGCAGATGTCGTCCCGGGGTGTTTCTCACTAATCCCTTCTCGGTAACGTTTTCAGAAGCGGACATTCAGCGGAACTGCCGCAGCGCTGTGCCACGTCCACATCCGGACACGGCGGAGCGACTTCCGCCGCGTTCACCTCCTTGTCCCGCCTCCTCCCCATCGGAGTTACTATAAAACCAAATATTATTCAACTATAATAATTAATATTATTGTTTTGCTTTTTGTCTTTTCAGAAGGGAATTCTGTAAGTGGATCAAAGTAAAGTTGAGACTGCATCGACATTTCAGGTTTTAAACAAAAATGTTTTTAAGGTTTTAAACAAAGATGGATTTTATTTACCAAAACGAATCAAATTAAAGGCCTGCGATGATCTGGTAACCTGTCCAGGGTGTACCCTTGCCAACAAATAACAAACTCTAATACTGACACCCCAAAATAAAACAACTTCATTCCATTTCCAAAATAAAGTTAATTTTGTCCATGTACTGATTAAAACAGTTGATATCTCTTCTATATATATTACATGATTGAAAAGAAGTAGGAAGACACTTATCTAGTCCTACCCCTCTGAAACTATTGTCTCAACCCTAACCCAACTGAGATCCCTAAAACATGTCCTAAATGCTGTGCTTGAGGTTTAGGGTGCTGTGGGTAGATGGACACATATCTGGCTGCTGTCCAGGCAGGCTGAGCTGGGGGTTGAAGAGGGGAGTGGTCCTGGTGGTTATTTCAGGAGAGTATATCAGCAGGCATTGCCTCTTGTACCAAGTGTTTGAGAATGACATGGCATGTGTTAAATACAAGTAAGGATGAACACACACATACGTACACACACACACACACACACAGACTTTTGCCCCTTCTCACCCTCCTGAGCGCCCACCCTCCACCACGGCATTCCAGTGTAAGCAGATGAAAGCCAGCCACCCCCTTGGCTCTTCATGGGTGGAGTGATTTTCCGTGAGAAGCAGGAGAGAGAAGCCTCACATTCACTCATTGATACTCACAGTGTGTGAGGAACTGAAGAAGAGAGCAGCATATAAACCATCATACCCACAGCAGGCTGTGAGCAGGGATGGTAGCTGAG
Source organism: Mastacembelus armatus (assembly GCF_900324485.2). Lineage (NCBI taxonomy): Eukaryota > Metazoa > Chordata > Actinopteri > Synbranchiformes > Mastacembelidae > Mastacembelus > Mastacembelus armatus. The sequence continues at coordinate 15,048,035 of NC_046651.1, read as the reverse complement.
GAGATTGTGGTCGCCCTCTCAGGAGGAGGCCCGTGGGGCTTCAGACTGCAGGGAGGTGCAGAACAGCAAAAACCTCTACAGGTGGCCAAGGTATAGTGGGTCCATATGTACTGTATGTTTTTGTGTGCATCTATGTGAATGTTTCAGACAAGCCTTACTGCTACGGTGGTAACATGAGTAGATTTAATTTAACTGCAGCTGTTAATTAAGACCTGAGACCTTGACAGTAAATCACACTGTTTGTATTCTCAGCTTTTTGTTAGAAGTCATAATAAAAGACTAAAAGAATAAACTGGTAACTGGTGCCACTAAGAGCTTGCACCTCTGATACTTTGAAATATTTGACAACCTAATATAAATAGTCCTGTCAGTGTAATTATGCAACTGTTTCTCAGACACAGCTAGTAATGATACTTTCATCTGCAGTTTGAGAAAGGCAAAAATGAACTTTCTTTGGGGAGCATTTCTGAATTGGAGAGGGCTTAGTCTGGGGGGTAAAGTTATATTGAAATATTGAAATGCTGCTGTACTGCTACTCACTTCATTCTCCTTTATTCACAGCGCTAGAAACTTTCTCATTTTCAGGCAGTGTCACCCTAAATTAAAGTTACCCTCTCTGTGACTGAGTTGCGTTTGTGGTTCAGAAAACCCTGTGAACACATGTTTGGGGGTGTTGAGCCAGACTCAGGTTTCATTGTCATATTATAGCAGAGATTAATCAGCCTTTCTTGAATGCGTGGGCATGTATATACATTTTGAATGACATGGATGTTGTGTTTGCATTATGACTGAAGTTGAGCACATTAATGTGTCTACTGTGAAAAAATGCAGAGCAAATGATGGACTTGTTTCACATATTCATTAGACACACTGAACAAATAATTTAAGCCCCCTATTTTTTTTTTTTTTTTTTTTTTTGCAATTTGGTTTCCCCAAAGTCTTTTTATGTCTGTGTTTATAGCCCTTTTGATGACAGCCCAGAATGTTCTCTCTAATAAGAAAAGCTATTCTGGAGAGAAGGAATGTGAACCCGCTCACACCAAGAGTACAAATTTGGCCAGTTACTTGTAAGCTGCCATAACCACTGGTTCAAAATGGAGACAGAGTAGTTTGGGCACAAAAGTCCCTTGTATATCCAGGATTTTCAAGAAGGTCACCTTTTATGATTTTTCAGTGTGTGCCCCCTCTTGTTGGTGTATGTGAATGTGGGTAACCTGTAGTTTGTGTGTGTCTGTGTGTGTGTGTGGTTGGACATACCTCAGATAAGCCCAGATGGGAAAATAGAGGATCAGAATAGCTCATCTGAGCAGAGCTGGAAGCTGAGAATGGAAAATCACCTTTTGTTCACACACAAAGATAGACAGAAATCTATACACAGAGAACCACACACACATTTCCCAAACAAGCATTGCTATGCCATAATAGTTATACTGCAATATCATTTTTCAAAAGTATTCCCATCATACTGGCTCCTGTCTTTGTTCTTCTGTCTAGGAACATGGTAGATTTTCCCTTGAGGTTTTATTTTGGGTATGTTGGGAACATATGGTGAGTAACAGGCATACCCCCTGATCCAGACTGGTGATGCAGCTGTTCAAACCCCCTCCTTAATGATGCTCACTTATGCCGTATGTGGATACATGAGTGAGTGGGAAATTGTGAGATTTGTACGCTTATCCTTTGCAAGTACTCTTGTGACAGTGGAATGAGATTTTCTGGGTCAAGAGGTAAAGGTAAAGATAAATACTGTGTTCGCTTATGCATTTAAGTAGGTGCGAGAAAACACTCAACATATTTATTTCCAGCAGTGATAACGTTAGAGGGGAGAGACTTATCTTCTTTAAGAGGAAACTGCAATCCAGTAGACAAGAATACTTGCCTTCCCATCTATCCCTTCTATCATCCTCCCCCCTACAGACATACTTCCTGAAGGATCCTATGACATCATCTCCTAGCGACCTCCAGCAACAGCTGCATGACTTCATGGGTTATTCTGATACAGGGGGGTAATTGCTGCCAGTAGGCAGGAGCTGCCTGTTCATCAGTTGTTTAACAGGTTTTCATCATTTCACCAATAAATAAGTGCTTTCATTGACTTATGCGTCAGTTTGGATGACTGCCAGTCTGTTAAAACTGGTGCAGTTTTTGTGTTACTTTCAGTCTTAGTACTATAGATCCATATTAGGGTGGTATATATTGCCATAGTCAGAATTTCAGTATAATAACTTTTGAGGCTTTAGGTTGTAAACTGTTACTGATGATAACAGACTTTACAATATCTGTGAGTATTAATGTGTTCTTAAATTTCTTCTCTCTGCAGGTACGCAGACGCAGCAAAGCGTGCAGAGCTGGGCTCAAGGAGCACGATGAACTGGTCTCCATAGGTGAACATATGTGTGCAGAGCTCAGTCATGCTCAGGCCATGAGTCTCATAGATACTCAGAGTGCTACGCTCAATCTGAGGGTGAAAAGGTTAGAACATGGACTCACAAACAAACAGTACATTATGCACCTTAATGTACAAACATCACAACTTGCTCTGTGTGTTTCCAGGGCCTCTGGACTTCATTCTGCATCGCCGTGCTCCTCCAATGAACCCTCCCATCGTTCCTCCATCCTATCCCTTACAAAACTACCCAGGAACATAATTTCCCCTCCAGACAGTGAAGCCTATTATGGAGAGACAGACAGTGACGCAGACACACAGTCTCACATATACCGCCGCCAACGCCGCACACCTCCTCACTCGCGCTCACCTGCACGCTATGACAACCAAGAAGAGGAGGAGACCTCAGAGATGAGTGGGTAAGGAGACCTGAAGTCCTAATAAAGGCAAAGAAAAATAACTTTCAATTAGCTTTCATTGTTGTCTGGCAGTGCTCACAGTACGGTTTGCTTCTCCTATTTAGGACCACATATTACAGCCACATTGTATAAAATCAACTAGACCACCATGACCTCTCAATCTTAAAAGTTTTAACATTTTTATGTAAAAATGGATCTTTGTTGCATTTTCCTTTTGTTTTAAGGTATGAGAGTGCCACAGATGGGGTTTCCATACAGGGACAGTGGGATGGTCAGTGCCTTGCTGGAGTTCCTCGCAGAGAGTTCCTCTACCAGCCCTTCCAAACCGAGCAGACCACTCCAGCAACCACCCCACTGACTTTGACACCTCACACACTCACCCCAACCCCTGATCTGGGATCAGCAGAAGCAGAGGGAGAAGGTGATAGTGGCTTCCAGGAAGCAGGAGGCTGCATTGAACTGGCCTGCCCACCCCTACGGTCTCATGAACGGGCAAAAGAGGCTCTGAAGCTTGGATTGAGCAAACAACTGGTGCCCATGGTAGGACCACAGGAGATCCCTGTTAGCGATGAGCTCTCCACCACCTACATGGACAAAGCACGGCAAGCCAGTGAGTATACATCTATATTATATTACATCTATATACATTTCAGATTGCATGCATACATAGAAATTTAAACAACAGTGTTTATGAAAAAGCAGCACAGTTCAGATAAATTAGAGGCTGCCATCTTATCATTTAAGGAAAATATATTGTTTCATCAAAATTTGTTTTTAAATTAAGGATAATACGCCAACTGCTAACCAAGAAGAGGAACATCTCTAGTTTCTCTATGGTACAGTAATGCAACCATTTCAGCCTTTAGATAGGGCTCCCCCTAGTGGTCATTTTCTAACTGGACCAATTACATTAATAGTCTTGTGGTGATGGGATGAGATATACCAGACACTTACAGAGCTATTCCACCTCCCCCTCCTTCCTGTTATGTCCCCTGAAACAGCAGTCTGTCCCTTCTGTCAGTATTCTGAGCATTTGCCTCAGTGGCTGTATTTATAGGTATTGAAGCTTGTGATTGACAGACTGGATGCAACTCTGACTTAGTGACTACACAGCTGAATATGTGGCATACGAGCGTGTGTGTCTCTGTGCATTTGTGTGTGTGTGTAAAATGTTGTGGAATATTGTTTTATATTGCATGCACAATATGAAGTAAAATGTCTACAAGGTTGGAAATGATTCATTGTTTTATTCAAATTTAGTCCAGATATATTATTTTCTCTCTTTTATGTATTTTTTATAAAAATTAAATTTGGGACTTTAACGGTTGGTCCTGGAAAATTGTGGGCAGATTAATCAAATAGTTTCTGAGAATCGAGGCCCACACAAGATGAATCTAAGGAAAACAACAACAACAATAATACTATTACTAATAATAATATGCAAATGTTTGTTTTTTTGTGAAATACTATACAGTTTTTTTTAATCTCCTTGTCAATTGTATAGTTAACTTACGATGTCAACAAGGCACTAATGACTACAACTGACCAAACTAAATAGTTATGTACTGAGGCAGTTATTGAATGACTTCATATGAGGGAATTGCAGTAATGAGGGATCTGTCCTGAGGTACAAGAGACTGAAGGTCTGAATGGGGCCGGGGGCTGGGGCTTCACTCTGGGTTAAAAGATGACTGAAGTGTCTGGGGTCCTGCCCGTTCTTACCTTACAAATACAGATGTTTCCACTTGGATATGAGAGTGTTCGCTCTGCTCCTGTAGAATTGGGCATCTTTGTGTATGGTGGGTGTTAAGTATCAGCAGGAGACAGTGGCACATCAGCAAAGAGTTAGAACTATGCTTCCCTCTACAGTGAATAATTGGCTTTATAAATTCATATGTACAAACACACACACACAATCAATAACCCTGCTTTCTAAATATCCTCTGGTAAGGGGTCTTCCCGTCCTTGAGTGTGTGTATGAAACAGAGACTAGACAGGTGTTGGATGCCTGTCAGACAGGAATAGTGGGTTGACATCATGTGTTGGTTTGGGTGGCTGGACAGAGACAAAGGTCTTTACATGGGCTGTGCCCTGAGTGATGGACTAGAAGACAGAGACTTATCGGTTCCCACTCAGACCAGAACTGGGCATGGTTAGGGTGTGTGTGGGAGGGTCTGGGGGGCACACACTCATGAACATTTGTGAGATGAGGAACATTACATCTCCTTCAGGGTTAGACATAGGTGGACACACAGTCCCAGACACGGTGAAAGCAGGTAAGACACATGAAAAGTCTTTTATGTACTTGTTAACTTCATTTAAAGATATTTTGTCACAGTTTTGCGTTTCTTTTTTAAGTTAAGACAAATTACTTTATTTCAGTTTCATGAAATGTTGAATGTTACCATCCATATTATTTGACACTGTTGGGCTCAACAGATTTGATGGATTATCCTGATGTTGATTTTTAAACCTGAGGATAATTTAGTGAATCACTCTACCTGTAACTGTGCATCTCATTTTGCAGTTTTATGCTGTAAAGGTAAATTACATATGATAATGTGTGTAGACTGTAGTGTTTATCAAGTTGACAAAGCCATTTGTGTGTCAGGAACAAAACATGAATGGAACAAAAACTAATTTGTGGTTTTCAGTGAAATGCCTCCAAAGTATTGGTAAGACTGACTACTGTATTGATTTTGTACAGACATACATTAATACAGTCTAATAGATCTGTTAGCCTAGCTGTAGATTATTTTCTAAGCTTTACAACTGAAATTCCAGTTTTATACTGGGATTGTGTGTGTTTGTTATGCTTTCCTTTATTAAGGTTATATAGAATATGAGTGTGTGTGTGCAGTGACAGCATCAGACTATAGTTATGTAGTGAGGATATTCGTGTGTGGTAAGCCAAAATACTAAAAAGACACAAATAGCCTGGACTAAGCACAGACACACTCATGCACATGCTGGCAGGCACACGTGCACGCACAGAGGCACAAACATGCATTTGTGCAAGAGATACACTATGATCTAACCTTCCCAAAGTGCCTGAGACTTAACTCTGCAGAGCAGCAGGAATCTTTTGTTCTAAATCCACAGCACACACTCCTGTCTGTCACTGGTAATCCTCATCACAGGCCATCACTGTGATGGTACTGTATAAATCACCATTACTCAGTGTGGTCAGTGCGGATTATCACACTGCTTTGTTTCCTTGTGCCTTGTTAGGTATTAATTTAAAAACACTATCACATTATCAGGAATCTTCTTTGTTTCCTCTCTTTTTCACCAAATTTATTTTGGTCTCACTCTCTTTTTGTCTCTGCCTTGCAGAATTGCAGCGTGGGGAGAGTCTGGTGGAGAAACAAGTGAAAGAAGCTCGTACTAAGTGCCGCTCCATTGCCTCTTTGCTGACTGATGCTCCCAACCCCAATTCAAAAGGGGTGCTTATGTTCAAGAAACGCCGACAGAGGGCCAAGAAGTACACACTGACCTGTTTTGGCAAAGCTGAGGGAGACAGAGGAGGGGAGACAGAAGGTGAGACAGAAGGTGAGACAGAGGAAGAAGGAGGAAGTTCCATTCTAAGTGGCTCAGAAGTTGATGAAGAGGGATTCTCAGCATCATTTGACCCTACGTGGGATACTGGTTATTTAGAGCTGCTAAACAGGAGAAGTTCAGCCTGCCCTTCAAACACACCAGTTACTCCAACAGCACCAATAACCAATCAGAGCCCAGGGCTGGACATCTCAGCCTATCAGACTCCAGGACGTGTGACACCTGTCAATCAAAGTTCAGGGTTGGAGGTCTCAGGGCTAGAGAGCTTAGATTATCAGGGTTCAAGGCTGGAGAGTTGTATCACAAAGCAGCAAATCACTAACCACCCTGCACAAATGTCTCCTCCAGCTGTGGCTCTGACCAATGGGCGATCAGTAGCTGTTAGCAAAGCTAGTGTTGTTCTGAGCCACCCATCTCAGATACCTCCACCTAATCAACATGGCAACCCTAACCCTAGTCCTGACCCACACCCTAATCCCAGCCCAGTCACAGACTCAGACTATCACCTACACACCAACCTCAGTCCTAATCCAGCTGTTCTGAACCGTACTGCACGCCCTTTTACCCCAGGCCCTTCACCTTCTCGTGCCACTGTAACCTCTGTGATGTTTCGCCCTCCCCAACCCAAATCCACAGTTGTGACCATGACAACTAAACCACTGGCAGCGGTCTCTATGGTGACAATCTCACCTACCAGCCATTCATCAGGGTCAGATGAGAGGAGAGCAATGTCTAGCACCTCTCTGTACATCCCTCCAAGACATAACAACAGCAATACCCCTGCCTCTGTTAACTCTCCCCACTCAGCTCTCTCACCTCCCTCCCCTCTGTCTTCTGCAGCTTTCTCCCAGCCTCCTGCAAATCTACACACATTTTCTGCTCAGGCTGCAGTGCCTGCTTCCCCCTCTAACCCATTCTCCCCTTCTTCAGCTCAAGCTTCCCCAGTCTGTCCAACACCTGCTCAGCCCTTCTCCCCTCCAGCTCCACAGCCTTTTGCCTCCCCTCCTGCTCCTACTTTTCCACCTCCTTCCACCTCCATTTCTGCTGCTCCATTCTCCTCACCACATGCCCCTGATCAGACCCACCTCTCCTTCCATGTCCAAACTACTCCTCATCCTCCTCCTCCCACCCAACCTCTATCTTCATCTGTTTATTCAAATAGCAACATGAGTCCTAGCATTCATGCTGCCACAGCAACTACTTCACCAGCACAGGCTCCTGTCACTGACTCGCTCGGGACACGTGAGCAACGCATCTCAGTCCCCGCGGCTCGCACTGGCATCCTGCACAATGCCCGTCGTCATGGCAACAAGAAGCCAATGTTCAATGCAGTCCAGAACAAGGATGTTTCTCCAAATCCTGCCTTACTGTCAATGGTGCAGAACATGGATGACCACACTGGGAGGACTCCAGGTTCTGAATCTGGAGCTGCACCCACTGTGGATGCTGGGCATGAGTCAGGGCCAGAAGAGGACTGGCTGAAACTGGGGGCAGAGGCCTGCAACTTCATGCAGGCCCAGCGGGGACCCAGGCCACCTCCGGTAGCTCCTAAACCACATCCAGTAGCTCCTAAACCACAGACCCCTCAAGTGCCACAGATGGCAGGGAAGGGAGGTCAGCTGTTTGCTCGTAGACAACAAAGGATGGATCGATATGTTGTGGAGCGGTCACCCTCTGTTGCTGCAGCACCTTATTCTCCTGCACAGACTAGGGAGCCCTCACCCACACCTTCCCTACCTGCCACCTGGAAGTATTCATCCAACATCCGTGCTCCACCTCCCATCAACTACAACCCCCTCCTTTCTCCCTCCTGCCCTCCTAAGGCCCAGAAGAAGCCTGAGGTAAAAAACCATGGTCCAGCTGGACCAAAAGGGCAGAAAACTGGCAGAAAGTCTGTGGATGTTATGAACCACCAGCCATACCAGCTCAACTCCTCTCTGTTCAGCTATGGAGGTGGGGTTCCCCAGAACACCTCTACCTATCAGCAACAGCAAGAATTGTCAGGTGGTCCACTAAAGACAGCACCAGTATCTGAGGTGAAACGTTTCTCCACACCCCCTCCAACAGCCAGAGGGCCCGCCCTCAAAGTTATTGCCCCTCGATCAGCTACGACACTTGGGGTACCATTTGGGAACTCTGATGTCTCATCTCCTCTACCTACAGCTGGGCCTGCACCTTATCAAGCCTATCAGCCGGAGTCCCCACCCTACCAACAGTGGACCAGCTCCCCTCTGTGTCAACCACTACCTCCTGCACCTAATGCCCAACTTCCTCTGCTCCCCACATTCTCCTCTGCTCCAAAGCCAGTCCAGTCCCCTACTTTGTCCTACCTTCAGTGCTCCAACACTCCCCAGGCCAACAGGCAGTTTAAGAGTGCCCCAGATCTAAGTCCCCTGGAGCCAACTGGTTTTTCTTTGCCAGCATCCAGCAGCATTCAACCTACCACTGTACCGAGGCCCAGATTCAGCACTTCCAGCCTGGGTCTTCAGCCTTGTGTGTGGCGCCCTGAATCCACTACACACTGAGCAGATCTCATTTGGGTGTAATAAACCAGCACACTATGTGTTATTCCATGCGTTAAGGCTGCAGCTTTGGGTTGTATCTGCCATATTTTAACACAAGATCTGTTTGGATTGCCCATGCATGTAGCACATTTCACCATCTTCATTTAATCTTCTTGGCTTATTTATGTCATGTATTTGATTCTATTTAAAAGGAGCACCTGTGTTTTGCAAAGGAAATGTCATGTTGAAATCTGAGAAAAGTTGAAAAAGCAAAATGATAAGATGGAAAAAAAATGCTTGGAAAAACTGAACTAAAGTTCTGTATATATTGCAATAACTGAAGGATTAAGTTTAAATATAAAAAAGAAGAACAGAGGAAGTGAAGGAAGAAGACATGAGAGAAAGGTAGTTGAGGGTGGAAAAAAGATGAAAAGGGAAGCACATGAGGCACTGATGAGGTGACTTAAAAGAAAAAACATTTGACGAGGTGTAACAGGTACAGCTTTACACTGTAACATCTAAAAACCTCCTACAGTACCTGTTGCCATCGAATAATATCAGAAAAATACTTTACAGGTAAATTTGAAGTAGCTACTATGACTGATGATTCCTCTCTGTTATATATATATGAGGATTTATGTTTGATGAGTGTCTTTTTGTAGTTGCACTCAGCAGCATTGTGTGCTTTGTTTTCTGTAGTTTTTCACAGGGTGAGGAGCACAGCTGTCATGAAGAAGGGAAACCTTTTACAGTAGACTTGATTTCTGATCTGTTGATATGAAACAAGAGAGGTATAACATGTCTGTTTAGCTGGGATTTTTTTCCACAGAGACATGCGGCTGAATAAAAATAGACATGACACACCTCAGCTGTCACTCTGTTTCTTCCTGTGTCACCCACGTCACCACCCTATCCCATATCGGGCTCCTCCTATGGGTTTTGACTGTTTTTGTCTTTTTCAGGTATTTACTAACTATTCTACTAGTTTAATTGTTCTCTTGGGATTTGGGCCATTTTGAGATTAAATACACCAGTCTTTAAAAGCAATGTTTCTTTTTTATGTTGTTCACCACATGGAGGCACTGTAGGATTTCTCATATCTGGGCATGGTCTCCCTCATCTTTTGCATTTCATATTCTATTCTTTATGTTAAAATTTTAGAATTTTAATGGTAAACACACAGTATTTTTGGTAATCCATCTTAATAAAATGAGATTTTAATATTTTCAAACACATATATACATATATTCTTTTGCTATTTCTTTAATTCAATATCCAGTGACTGTAGTTGAAAAGGTCCTTGTTAGCCCACATATCAGAGCAGTTTATTGATGCCCTTGAAGCTATGAATCCCAACTATGGCAACAGAAAGGGATCTAACCTCTGAACCTTGACTGGGATCAGGTGACAGACAGGCCTAACTTTAGCAGCTAACTTTAGTCCTGTTCAGGTTCACTGGTAATCATAGCTGCTATGTTAGCGGGAGGTACAACACACACAAAAATCCCCTCAGTGTGCAAAATATTCATTATTCTACAAACTAGGTCAGTAGCTGTAACTGCACTTAAAGTAATGAATGGGCCATTAATTTCCAGCAATGTGGCCCAGTGCTACACTTTTAATTCTAATGTTATTTTATAATGTGATTGAGAGGGAAGCGGATGTACCACCTTGAACATCCTGTCTTCTCTCACTGCTCTACCAATGAGGCTGTGCTCAAGAGTCAAGTGTCAAAGGTCAGTGTTTAGGGGCAGGTTAGATCATGATTAAAAATGGTCAGTGTCAGTTTAATGTGGATTAATCATTTTAGGATTAATATTCTGGGAAAGAAGAATTCCTTTATCGTTTTCTGTACACATCAGTCTAAGCAGTAGCTTACTTTATGTTTAGTGCTTATTAGCAAATCTTAGCATGGTTACACACTAAAATATGATGACTGCGATAAACATTATACCCGCTAAACATCAAAATGTCAGTGAGCACGTTAGCATGCATGTTGTTGACTACAGCCTCACAGGGCTACAAATACTGAAAAATAAGAAAAGCGTATAGGAAAAAAACATTTCCTGACAGTGTTGCTGGATTCATCACAGATCTAGGGCTCATCCAACCCACTGTAGAAACTTTTGCTACTTGACATGATCAGTACTTCTTAGCTGGTCAAACAAAACCTTTGGTTTATTCCCTGACAAGAACTCAGAATGGTGCAGCAGTAAAATGTGAAGCCTTTATAGTTTTGGCCAACACTGTGCAGAAAAGTTAACAAACAACAAACTTTGTTGGTGACTTACACAAACTACTGGCAAAATGAAGCCAACAACTGATGAGGAAGTGACTGATTGGGTGATACAGGTATAACTGCTGCCAGACATGATGTTGCTAATCCTATCCTAAGATTTGCCAGGCGCAGGAGGATGTCCAAAGAAACTGTGAGAGGGGGAGGAAAACACATAATCAAAAGCAAAAATACTCCGAGGCACACTGAGTGACAGAGAGACTGTGACTCTTGGAAAAATACTGGATCTTCTATTGTCTTGTGCTGTTTGCCATGCTTTGCAAAAGGCCCTGATTCCCTGCAACCAGAAGGGGTGGGACAAGTGATTCTGGGGTTTACATGTTGTATGAATTCATTACAGTCATTAGGCCATGATTTTCACTGCATGACTTTCAGGAAATAGGTTTAGAACTGCCCAGTGCTCTGTGTGTTGGTGATACAAGCATCATGTGTGCACCGAAGTTTGGGTTTGTTTTCCTTAATAGGGAAAGAGCACATGAAGATATTATTAAATTGTTCCTTGTGTTATTTTATAACCATTCACATTATAGTTGATGACCATGGCCTGTGTCAGAAAGGTTAGTGACATGATTCCACTTAAGTAAAACCTAAGTCAAGTTTGTATTGGTCTTGTCTGTGTCATTTGGTGGTTGTAAGGTTATTGTAAGCCCACAGCTGTCTGCTTCACTGAAACCTTCCCAGATTTGATTGATTAGTGACATTTTTGTTGTGTATTGAGCTATCATTATCAACAAACACATCGTAAATCTTGAGTACAACAATTACCATAATTATTCATTTTTAAACTCCCGTTATTGTGAAAATGAAAAATCAAAACAAAAACAAAAAGTCAGTTTCACGTTGAGTTTTTGCTGATAAAGTTCATAGACAACAAACTTCGGAGCTCAAGACACCACTCCCATATCCCTCTTTACCACCTACTCATTTCACCCCCCCCCCACCGCACCCCTCGTTTCAAGCCCCCAGGCCCTCTCCAAAGCACTGGACCAGCCCTGCTTATAGGGTTTCACTCTCTCCGGGGCGAAGAGGAGGGCAGGCAGTACAATACAAACTGAGGAACACAAATCTACCTGGGAATCTATATTGATCTTCCTCTGGCACGCATCTATTCTGGGATTGTGTCTTTCCGTGGATACCTGGGTCTTAGGTAAGCCATCCATGAGCTTAAAGTGTGTGACAGCATTAATAAAACCAAAGACGTCTCTGTCACACGTGCATTGAGTGTTTGTGGATTATTGGGCACTGTCAAATAATTCTGGATCACCTTCAAGTGAAAGGAGGCACTTATACTGAAAATGATTCACTGCAGGAGTGGCCCCTGTATGTGACCTGTGGAACCAAAAGCAAATACCGAACAGTATATTGCAGAACGGAGTGTTGAGTTGTTTAAAAAGTCTCTAAATTGACACCCCATTATATTTCATTTTATAATTACATTGCTGATTGACAATATCTCGAGAAATTTGTTAAATAGATGTTAAATAACAGTTGAAACAAATCTATATCATGAGAACCAGCTAGTGAACAACTTTCCTCGTCTTTCACCACTTCTTACCTAACACCATGGCAGGTGAGGAATGTGGCCTTCTGCAGTGGAGTTTTTAGTCTGCTAGGATGGATGTATGTGTGTATGTGGGAATGTGCTGACTGATGGCCTTCCTCCCCAGCTGTCCCCTCAAGATTTATCTGGAGCTAAAACTGGGTGGTTGTGAGGGACAGGAGCACCTCTTCTCTCATAGAAGCAGTAACAGGACCCAGGGCCTTGCCACACAGCTCCTATGAGCACAGCAGTTTGCCTCCATTTTTCTCAGAGGATCCAAAAACATCTCTAATCTCCAGATTTTAATGCAATAGCCACTGATTCATGATAATCACAAAAGGAAAGCTATTTGAGTGCAAATCTGTAAGCACGTGTCTGTGTGTGTGTATGTGTGTGTGTGTGTGTGTGTGTGCATTTGTATGTATGTCTCATGCTGATGACAGCTCCACTCACGAACATAGGGACATAGTGCTATTGAACATAGGTTCATAAAAATAGCTTGCACAGAACTGAATCCCTGGCTAGGAAATGAGCCTCAATTACAGTGGATGAAAAGCAATTACATTAACTGTCTCCCTGTAGATGGGTCCTCCAGCTTTTTCTCTTGTACAGGGACTCACCTCCAGCCTTACATAATTGCTTTCAGCCTGTGCAATAGACAGCAACATACTGCCAGCCCCCATCTGAGTGGTTAGTCAAGAGAGACATGAGCTGCCACTGGGAATTAGTGTCCTTGAGGGCACGCGGGGGCTTTATACTACGCTAAAAGTGTGCTTAACTTAATTAGGGAGCCCAGTGAGGTACTGCTGGAGCTCGCTGGCATTTGGGACCTCATGTACAATTTTGTCATTAACAAATAGCGTATATGTTGGAAATCAATTTATAACTTCTTCTAAAAATATTATGAAGAAGTTGAACATTTTTCTTGTATCACATTTCACGGCGTGTCAGTGTCGCGTTGCTAATTCTGCTGCGCTCTGTGCTAGACACCCGACAGACCAAACACAATTTAACATATGGGCAATAATTCCTAACATCTGATTAAAGAGCTTTTGGAGTGTGAGATCAATTTAGGTCAAGTCAGTTTACTGATAGAGCAAATCTAAAGACAAGTACTGAACAAAGTGTTAAAAACTTAAAACAAAGATAATTCAATTGAAATAAATAGGAAGTGCAGTAAAAACGTAAAAGCATTTATGTAATGATGATAATAATAAGATTGTTTGCAATGTGTGCTATAAATCCAGCTAATGATGCCATTTATGTTCCAAATACAGTTAGCCTTGTCTATTCTATACTGAAAATTTGGTACAGGCTGTTTTTTGTTTTTTGTTGTTGTTGCTGCTTATTGTACCACAGGACTTTAAAAGGCCTTACAGTGAAGGCTTCTATTAATCCCCTCTGGATTTCAGAACATTAACCACATGGAATCACTAGTGAAATATTACTAGTTTTCTACTGATTTATTATGTCTACAGCTGCTGTTTCTAACTGGCATTCATCTATTTTTGGCCACTTAGGGGCAGTGCAACAAGCTGTAAACCCACCTCTGCATTAAACAACAGGATGTGTTGTATGTACCTGCCCTCAGAGCAGCCTTTTCTGATGGGACACTTCCACTGGCAGGATACAAATCATATGTGTCACAAAAGCTCTAAAAACCATTGTTAAAACAGCTAATAAATAAAAGTTATTAAAGCATTTCCAGCTTTGATGAAGCAGGAAAGTGAATTTTTGATCTTGCAAGTAGTAGCTTGGCAAACTATATCCAAGTCAAAGATAGGAAACACCATCTGCTGATAAGGATCATGAGATTGGCTTTTAAGCACTGCAAAAAGCCATGAAGTGGATCTTGAGTTAGGATCATTTTTGTTCTTGTCTTTTTCAGATTTTACCAATGTATTTCCCTTCAGTTCTAGTATGAAGGGTAGAATGACACCATTTCTCTATTCTGTCCTTCAGCCATGCCTTTCACAGCTCCTGTCCATTCTAATAAGAGGAAGAAGGCCAACAAGATCATCACTGATCTGTCCAACCTTAGCCAGAATGGTAAAACACACACACACACTCACACACTCACACACACACACACACACACACACACACACACACACACACAGACACACACACACAAACATTAAACAGAGAGCACGTATTCACATACAGCATGAAAACAAAAGACTTTGTGGGTCATTCACATCCTCATTCCTTGAAGAGCTTCCCCAAGTGATCATATTATTCATCCCAGTAAATATCAGATCAATTTATAGGTTTCTGTCTCTGGTGTCTGCTGTCCACCCAGACTGTGCGTGTAAATAGAAGTGTATGGGTGTAAAGTGTTGCATGTGATGCAATTACATAAAAATACATTTGTTACCAGCAGTAATAAAATATCTAACATGCATGTGGAATCTCTTGGAAGGATGTGGACCATTGTTAGACGGCAGAACAACTATAAATCTGTCACCGTCAGAGGCAGCGAGATGGTGATTCTGCTCCTATTGTGTTTGTTTGTGCTGTGTTTAAGTTAAGTTGTGACAGAACTACAATCAATGCAGCAAATACTTTATATTGTGCTGTTTAAGCCACAACTGCAACAATGAATTTATATAGTTAACTGAACAAACTATTTCAGAAAAGAAGTAATTATCTTACAGTTTGTTTTAGTGCTCTGATGTGCGAATTCATTTCGTATTGATTTTTTTATTTTCTATTGTTTATCTATTTGTATTACTTAAATCTTTATTTAGCTACACTGGCTGTGGGTTCTTGTGCTAAACACCAGATTCTTCATTTATTTATTTATTTATTTTCGAAAATAACTCCCTCTGTGCCAGAGTCTTTACTTATAAGAAAATACCCACCACCCTACTGCATTTCTCTCTGCCAGGCCCACCAGTGGGTCCATCTGTTCAAACTCTCGCTGTGCAGCTGAACATTGTTCAAACTCACAGAATGTTATTTTTAATTTTAGTGGAGATTCCATCGTTTCCAAAAATACCAGACGTGTCAGACTGAATTTTATGGAAATGTGAATAAAATCTATCAATCTAGATTAGTTTGATTAAAAGAGATGCCATTAAAGGGATAATCAGTTTGTAATAACTTTGTACATTTACTCAACTATGCATTTTTAAAGACGCTTCCCTTAAATATTTTCTTCTTTTCCATTACATTTCAGATGAAAACAGTGCATCTTTTACTCCATGTTTGTTAGCATTCTGATTGTGCAGCATTTAGCTCAAACAGACTCAGAGAGCTGCTACAGAATGGCATAGGTGAACTTCAAGTCTTGTTTAAATGCTCTATGTTGTGCTTTTCTATCAAAACTCATATGTAATTTTAAACAGAACATCTATATATTCTCTCTGAATCTAAGCATGTATCTGCTCAGTGTCTGCACATGCTTGTCTGTCGTTCAACCATCAGTTGACATCTTTCCTCCTTTGTGTCCTTTACTCTTTTCTCTACCTGTCCTTCTGCTGTCACATCTGCAGCCACATCTGTATCTTTCCACCAGTTTGTTTTCAGTTAGTAATTCAGGAGCTTATCCCTGTTTATCCCTTATTTTGCTGCAGTTAATGCCTACTCATCTAGCCATCATCCCTGCTGCTGTGTCGTTCTGACTGTTTCTGACTTTGTCCCATGCATCTGTTCAGCTTTATACTGTCTGTCTATCCATCCGGTGCTTCTGTCAGTCTGTCCAATTTCCTCCCAGTCAGCAGCCAGCTCCAGTTTCACATTGTTCCGCATTAACACTCTAATCAATATCCCCATGGGGAGAGTTCGCTCTACACACACGCACACACACACACACACACACACACACACACACACACACACACACACACACACACACACACACACACACGACACACATAACACACCCACTTGCACATGTCTGATTTATGAGGTACCACTAACAGCTCTCCATAGCATTGCAATGCCAACTCCCCACTTTATAGATGTGTTCGTGCAAGCGTGTGTGTGTGTGTTGGTTTATGGCTGGACTCCAGGTGTTATGAGTGATATCAGAGTGTATGTGGTGGATGAGAAGAGTGTTTTATGAGAAGCTCTGTGGAGCAGTAAAATCCATGAGATCTCTCCATCACTGAAAGCAAAGAGAGAGCAGGAAAGGGAGTGTGTTATAAGGATTTCCCTCCATAAACAGTTCTACCAGAAATCCTGCTCTGACATTCCCCAGTGGCCTTTTCTTCCATAATGCTTTGGCCTAGTAAACCTCACTACCCCCCCAGGTTTCATATGTACATCCTCTGACAAAACACAAGAGGTTTCAACTGTAATTCATCACAAGTATGGTTTGGAACAAAAGAATAAATAGACATCCTTCAATATAATGCATATAGTAAAATGTAAATCCACTTCGTGATGCCAGAAGGTTTTGGCTGACCAAAGAAAGCCCAGAGAACGTATTTATACCAAGGGTAGGCAATCCTCTCTGCACAATCTGTTGCTTAAATAAAAAAAGATAGAAAATATTAGTCTGCAAAGTAATAGATTATCTTTGTATACATGAGGCAGGTTTTATTTTTTTTATTATGTGCAATAGATAATGAGAAAATGCTAAAATTCTCACTGTTTTTACAATTTTTAAAGGAACCTGTAGTTGAGCATAGGAGCATATTGCAATATTGTTTGTGTGGCTTGATGGTCTAATTGCACATAACATTCAAATATCAATTCATCATTTATTAGAGTGTATGACCCTGTAGCATTGCATTTTTCTCATCACATAGTTAAAGCCTGATAATTTTCTTTCTTTTCATAAACTCACCTGCTGTTCTGGTCTCTTCATTATGTCCTCCTCTTCATCTTTCCTGTCAGAGGATGAGTCAGACCCAGAGGCCACAGAACTCGACCTCGGCACCAAGATCAAGACACCAAAGGATGTGATGCTGGAGGAGCTCTCCCTGCTCAAGAACAAGGGCTCCAAGATGTTCAGGATGAGGCAGCAGAGAGTCGACAAGTTCATTGTAACCAACGCGAACCTGGTGAGAGTGAAGAAGACAAAATAAAAGTGTGTATTCACATATCAGACTATATCTTCCTTTTTTCTCTTCCAGCAGAACCTCCAGAACCTGCTCATGTCCCCTCCTCCTATACCACCAAAGCCTGAGATGCCAAAGGAAGAAGGTAGGGTCCCCAAATGTACTTTTTGGATTTTCTTTTTTTCTTTTACGATTTTGCACTTAATGGTTCTGGTCTCCTCATCTTTCCTCCCTGTCCCTGTGTCTCAGTGGTGGAGGAGACCGTGAATGAGGAGGTGGAGAAGGAGAAGAGGAGGAAGGAATATGTGCGCACCTATGTATCACCATGGGAACGGGCCATGAAGGGTAATGAGGAGCTGACAGCCACCATGAAGGCCTACATGCCAGGGCCCATCCAGACCCACCCAGAACTGCCTCAGTACAAGAGCTTCAACAAGTAAGCAGAAAAATGTTTGAATGTTTCCTTGTAGGGAAACGTCTGAAGATGACATTTCTGTAACTTTTTGAAAAGGACAGGTTGACAATCATGCTTGCTTTTTGCTGGCTCAGTGTGGAGAAGTGAAAAAATAGGCAGGGTTTATATTTGTCTCTCAAGCTCTTTACCAACAGCATGTACTACCAAGCACAAGCTATAAACACCTCTCTGAACATGTGTAGTGTTATTCCAATAGTTAAACTAGATCATGTCTCCCCTTTATGATGGGAAGTTGTTCAGCTCATCTCTGAGTGTGGTTGTTCAGAATAGCTAAAAACATTAGAGGATGGATAGAGCATGACAGGGATATTATACCTATAACTATTGTTAAATAAAAAATGTAGTTATAGTGTTAGAACTGCAGCATCAGCCGCAGATGTTCTGATAAAAACGTTGCTATGACAACCAGCAGTTTGCTATTTCATCAGCAGCAAAAAGAGACTTTCTTCACAGCTGCGTTTCCATGGCATTCCTCAGATGTGAATATACATACTGTACCACATTGCTGACATTTAGAAGTATACTGATGCACTTACTACTGACGCAACATTTTACCCCTGATGTAATTATCTTAATCCCATTTGAACCCTAGATCTTTGTCTGTTGTAATACTGTTAATGGTTGTTACAGATCCTGGTAAGAGCAGCTGTATCCTTGGTTATTACTAATGGGTCTAAATAAGCAATAATACAACCAGCCATAGATGGATTATGAGACAACAGGCCCCTAGCCACTAATATTTAGAAGCCCCCCCAACCACTCTTACATAGGAGCAAACATCAAGACTGAATGAGACATCACTGATTTTTTGCGACTGAACGAGAAAAAAACCTCAAAGATATTGTTTGTAGTCATTTCTTGTCTCATTGTAGTTGTTTAGCATCTCTTCAGAGTCATTTTTCATTTCTCTGTGGTCTTTTTGTGTCTCTTTGTGCTCAATTTGAGCCTCTTTGTGGTTATTTTGTGTCTCTTTGTGGTCATTTTGTGTCTCTTTATGGTCACTGAGTGTCTCATGGTTGTTTTATGTCTCTTTCACTCTTTTTTAGTGTCTCTTTGCGGTAGTTCTGTAGTTATTTTGTGTCTACTTGTGGTTGATTTGTGTTAACAAGAAACGTTAACTGTCACATCCCTAGGTTTTATCTGGGAGGCCTGTTCATATAGCCAGCAATGCTGAACATGGGAAATTTGAAGAATATATTAGATTTAATTTTCTGGCAATTGGTAGATAATGAAATTGTGTTGATGTTTTCATAGAAAAATCAGAAAGCTACATTGCACAGTACCAGAGATGATCGTATCAGTGTTACCTTGTTTCTTCTTCCTCTTTTTTTCCCAGGACAGCGCTGCCCTACGGTGGCTACGACAAGGCATCCAAGCTGATGACCTTCGAGCTCCCTGAGCTCAACGTGGCCACCGAAGAGCCAGAGACTCTGCCCACCCTGCAGACCGACATCCGCTCACGCCCCTCATTCAACCGCACGCCTATCGGCTGGGTTGGTGGTGAGGACAACTCACATATTCACTTGGAAGTGGACAACATCCCCTTTGATGGAGAAACAGATGATCTGTGAACATGCATGCAGACACAAGCAAGCGTATAGTACACGTAGCCTGAATCACACACACACACAAATACTGTACATATGAAAAATAACCCCCTACAGCTGATCAGAATTTACACCATATACACTGACAACATAAGCAGTGATAAAACTGTTGAATCTTCCACATGTCGAAATGTAATTTACACAAACACAAAATATTTTCAAAACCACTTGGTAAATGGAAAAGGACAAAGTATCTCCTGTGGTCTCCTGCATGTTTTCTTACCTTTTCACCCCAACTCTAAGTGAATCTGAATATATAATTGTTCATCCTGTGAGCTAATGTGAGACCTGTGTGAATATGAATAGATAAGCACTCTGCACTCCTAAAAATGTGTTTATGCAATAAAGTTCCCCTTTACAGAATGTATGTCCTCTTGTCATGGTAACACTTTATGTGCTGCAGAAGAAATGTTACGCCAAAAGACAATGTCTGATACAAAGAATGTACTTCTTTTGGACAAAATACTCTCAGCTCAAGGTCCAGTGACTAGCTTGTGGAAATTTCAACCATTCTTCAGTAGATATATTTGTGAACTACTAACCTTAAACAAAAGTTAGAATATCCCTCTTATATGCAACCACCTGCAGACCAAAGCTTCATATGAGAGCAAAAAGTAACCATAGAAACCATAAGATGTGTCTGAAAGCTCCAGAGAAAGCTGCTTATTTAGTCTACTATTTTTTCCAAAGTCAAGAATTAACTAAGCAGCTGCCTACAACCACCAAAGGGGGAGGGTGGAGGTAAATAAGCATCACTCTAAATAAACTGGGTAAGTGTAACATCTAACTGCAAAGCTGAAAAACCTAATTACATACATTTAGAGAGTTGAATATAATCCTTTTTTCACCTTTTACGCACCTTCACTGCCAAACTAAATTGTGTCCCCATGATCTCTCACCTGTTCTATGAATAGTCAGTGCCTTCAGGCTGTAGCTGTGAACTGGTGCTGGCAGGTCTCCAATATCAGCAATTGAAACAGATGGCCCCTGCATGCACTGCTGGTATTCAGATCTCTGTTACAGGTAAATTCTTGAAAACTTTACTAAAACTACATAAGTAGAATCTGTGCAGGTATAATCATGATGTTATAGTTTAAACTTTAGTAAAATAAATAAACAAAAGAACCCTGTGAGTGTTATATTATTATATATTGGAAGATTATGGGTATTCATTCATTAATCTGCATATTCTAGATGCCACTGATTAACCCACTTGATATTAAAGGTGCACTGAAATACGCTAGTTCTTGATTAATTGTGTTTAATGTGTCTGCTTGTTGCGGACTGCAGGTTACATGTGACAGTGTAGGTGTTTGTGTGTGTGTGTGTGTGTGTGTTCCAACAGGTAAGGCCACTGGATGACGTCATCGCCCTCCTCCTTTCGCCTCGTGCCCAGGAGGCGGCGGCATCGGGCTGAACAAACCGCTTGATCACACCGGCAACGTCACACACACACAAACGGAGAGCTGGAAGATGGCACGGTATCGCGAGAGCGGCGTACCGCGACCGCAGCGCTGGATGGCGCCGGTGGGGGCCGAAAGCGCTCACGGCTCGCCTTCTCTCCCGTTAAATCACACGGTAGGACACGCGATCGGACGGAGACTGGCGGCGACAACGCCTGGGGTGAGTAAAGCTGCACTTTACGCACTATATGA